>NC_039364.1:167464015-167780426 GCF_003573695.1 Papaver somniferum | reverse complement strand
CTGCAACATGTTTGTTGGCAAAAGAATTTCCATTATCCGTGATAATGTGTTTAGGAACGCCGAATCTGCATATGATATATTCTTTGATGAAAGCTGCAATTGTGATTCCAGTGTGTAGAAGGGCCATGGACTGCTCACAAAATTTAACGGGAGACAAGGAGTGTGAACGAGTTTACTATGTACTTGGCATTGATGACATCTCCGAACATAGGCGGCTGCATCATCTTCCATGGTTGGCCAATAATATTTCTTATGAATTTGGAGAAATAATTTCTTCTTTCCTTGGTATTCACCTTCGTGCATCTCTTTCAAGATTATAGGAATTTCATGTTCAGCCAAGCATCTCAAGAGGTTCCCACCAAAGCTTTTGCGATACAAAACCCCTTCCAGGTAGACGAAACGTTTGGCCCTCTGAATGAGTTTGATTGTTCCGTTCTTTTCTGATAGAAGATCGTTGTCGCGAAGATACTTTATGTAAGGCTCTCTCCAGTCCCCAGTGTGATGGATTGTTAGAATCTCCGAATGATGAGGTGGTGTATGAGAATTGGGACAAGATCCTTGTAGCATCCTCGACTGAGCTTCCATAGAAGGCCAATAGTAACCAAGCCTTTGAAGCCTTCTGTAGAGTGTGACCACTAGGGTTTGCCCACATATTTCTTGATGTATGCGTTTGAGTTGTTCGCTGGATTCTTCATCTCCAAGGCATCGTGACAGGGATCCATCAGGATTGCGATAGTATAACGCTCCGTGCAGCAGAAAAAAGTTCTTCAATTCCTTGAGACTAATTTTCCCCTCCGTAAGAGAATTGCTCAATTCATGAATGATGGGAGCTCGCCAGTCGTTCGATTGAGCATATTCAACTTGAGTAAGCCAGGTAGATGATACAGAGCGCCTTTGTACAGTGATGGATTTCTCGGACCCTTCGAACTGTAGTTTGGATGCTAGAGTCGCTAGACAATCATCATGTTTATTGTTGGTCCGGCCGGTATGGAAAATTGTTGCATCAGAAAAATGAGTTAATAGTCGTTGCGCCTAGGTCCTGAATGGAGCAAGTGTTATTTCTTTGAGAGAGTATACACCATTCATTTGATTAACCATCAACTTTGAGTCTCCTCTGATTTCTAAGTGCTTTGCTCCGGCTTTCTTGGCTACAGATAACCCTAGGAGAAAAGCTTCATATTATGCCATGTTGGTGGTGCAGTGAAAATCCAGCTTGAATGAATGTGAGAAGACTTCACCGGATGGAGATACTAGCACAATGCCCGCTCCACCAGTATCATTGCTCGGAGTGGCAGATCCATCAAAATATAGTAACCATGTTTCTTCTTGAATGATTGAAATTTCTGGAAACTCACTGGGCACTTCCTCATGCAACATTGTGATGTCTTCTCCAGGGAAAGCAGCAAGTAAGTCTGCAAACGCTTGTCCTTTGATTGCTCTTGGAGGGACGCACGCTATGTCGAATTCTGACATTTGAAGTAGCCATTTTGCTGGTCTCCCCATCAAAGCAGTTTCGACAGTAAGAACTTTATGTGATCAGCTTTGGCCACCAGCACGACCCTGTTTGATAGTAGATAATGTCTGAACCTCTGGATTGCATGAACCAATGCTAGACATGCCCTTTCAGCCTTTGGATATCGGAGTTGAGAATCCCTCATTGTGCGACTGAAGTAGTAGATTGGACGTTCGATGCCTTCTTCATCCTCTTGGGGGAGGAGTGCTCCAATAGCGACATCGCTGGAGGTTGTGTAAAGTATCAGCGGTCGTCCTTGCACTGGAGATTTCATGACAGCAGGTGATAGTAATATTTGATGTATTTTCTGAAATGCTTCTTGTTGAACGGTTATCCATGCAAAATTTACTCCTTTCTTCAGCAGAGGAGTGAATGAAGCAATGAGTTGAGCCAGTCCGGGGATGAAGCGCCAAATTTAATTTACCTTTCCCATGAAACTCTGGAGTTCCTTCACAGTTCATGGAGGAGGCATGGTAGTGATGGCTTTCGTTTTGTCTAGATCAACCTTAATTCCTTCTGCAGTGACTAGGAATCCAAGAAACTTTCCAGAAGAAACGCTGAAAGCACACTTCAGAGGATTCATTTTTAGTTTGTATTCTCTGCACCTCTTGAAGACTTGTCTCAGAATGTCGAGGTGGGACGCTCGAGTCTTTGATTTCACTACCACATCATCAACGTGGTCTTCTACTTGCTTGTGCATCATGTCATGGAATATTACGGTCATGGCTCGCTGATAAGTGGCTCCTGCATTCTTCAAGCCGAAGGGCATTACTGTGTAGTGGAAATTTCCAATGGGAGTCCGGAATGCAGTCTTGTTAGCGTCATGTTCATACATCTTGATTTGGTTGTATCCGTTGTAACCGTCCATGAATGAAAACATGTCGTGACCACTGGTTTCATCGACGAGCATATCAATGTTGGGTAAAGGTAAATCATCCTTCGGGCAACATTTATTCAGGTTCCTGAAATCTACACAGCATCAGATTTGACCGTTCTTCTTCTTTACCAGGACAATGTTCGCCATCCATGTTGGATGTTGAATGGGTTTGATGAATCCTGCTGTCAGTAGATTCTGGATCTCTACCTTAATTTGTTCCTCAACTTCGTGTCTGAATTGCCTGGGCGGTTGCTTGACAGGTTTAGAACCGGGAGTGATGTGGAGATGATGAGTGACCAATTTATCATCTAGTCTGGGCATCTCTTCGTACGTCCAGGCAAAGATATCTTGATAATCTTTCAATAAGATGATCAATCCTTCTCGTTCCTCAGATGAGAGAGCAGAACTAATTAAAATTGGCCTTGGGTTTTCCTCTGTTCCAATGTTGATAGTCTCAAGGTCGTCAGTTGTGGAATCTGTACCATCCTGCAGTTATCGTGGTGCATCTCGAATTTCTTCATCAAGTGATTGCTCACTCTATCATGATTCTTCGGGGAGGGGATACTTTTCATCGACCTCCCTTTTTAATTGCTAATCTTTACGACAGAGATAAATGACTCTCCCCTCAGCATCATAATCAATAATGAAATTTGACTTTTTGTGAGCCATACCTTGACCTTGATGACGTTTGAGCGGTATGGTGGGCGATTTGGCAGATTTAGCACCCGCTGATGATGGTTTGGCAGTGCTCTTAATTGATTTCCAACTTGGGAGTGGAAGTTTCAGATCTTGCTTGGAGGTTCGGGGATGCTTTTTGGAGATTCCAGGAACTCAGCATCATAAACCGGAGTGTAAGGAGACACCGAAGCTGGGATGCGGACAATTTTGTTGTTGAACAAAGTCTTCATACATTGATGGTACGTTGAAGTAACGACCTTATTGTCATGAAGCCATTGTCTCTCGAGTATCATGTGATAATATAGGTCTTTCTCGATCACATGAAACTTGACAGTGGATTGAATCGGCCCTACTTTCAGATCCACGTAGACATACCCGTATATGTGACTCTGGCTTCCTTCCAAACCCGTCATTAATATGGGATGATGAACGATCTTGCTTTGCAGAACTTTTGCCTCATTGAGAGTCTTCATACTAACAAGGTTTGTAGAAGCACCTGTATCTATGAGAACTCTCCTAAACTCGGAATCTTTGATAGAATCAGTTACGAACAGAGCTCGGTTATGTCCTTCTTATGCCATCCGGTCTTCCTCAATGAAGGTGATGTTGTTGATTGAAAGTTCAGATATCATGGACACTTGATCAACCGCCGAAGACGACGGAACTATTCTTGCGTCATATGATATTTTATTGAGTGCAGCAAACGTGTCAGTACGTTGATCTCTGGAGAAATGCAGGAGTTCACATAGATTCTCGATCAAATGTGTGACCTCCTGTTCCACCGGCTTTTCATAAGTGGTGAAGTTGTTGGCTTGAGGGCTAGCGTCAGTGGTGTCAAGAGATGAGCGTTCCACCACTTGAGCTCCTAAGATTCTTGTCAGTTCCACCATGCAGTTGAACAAATTATCAATTGCTCCTTTCAATCGGTTTATGTTCCTTTCCAAAATCTCTTGCCTTCGTGCCAGTTCATCTAATGACGTAATTTCTCCGTCAAGTGCATTGATAGATGAAAAAGGAGTAGTAAAGTACGAATGACGAATATTACGAGAATCATTCGGATGAGCCAAAGAAGCGTCACCATTTGAAAGACTCTGACGGGAGTTTTGAGAAACTATATTAGATCTAAGACCCACCATCTTTGTGAGAATGAGAGATTGCAACCGAGAGATTAATCTCCCACTGTGGTCGCCAATCTGTAGATGGGGAAAAACGATTTGCTGGTTTTTTAGGAAAGTAAAGAATCGAGCGTGTTATCGAGACTCCTTGACCGAGCAAACTGTTGAACCTCACACAGATGCACTGCAAAGGGAGTGCTTAGATTCGAGAGATAAATCTGTAGGACTCCGGCCTAAACCAAGTCAATGGCCGTTCCAGAGTCAATTCGGTCACAAGGAGGGAGATGGGTTGGTCTGTAGGAGGGAAGCTGAGAATTGTGTGGGATCAATGATGATCAAGGATTGTGGATGTGTTGAAGGTTTCTGCAATAATTGGTGAACTGGAAAGTTTGAATAAGTTATGATAGATTGATGAATTCTTGAGAGTAGTTACTCGAGAAATTCTGTATGAACGATTATTGATGATGTAATTATGTCCTTCAATCATAGATTCAGAGACTTATTTATATTGTCAGAGTTGTGAACACACTGATCCCTGTAAGTGTGACGGTTTCTTGAGTGAAAGAGTGGGAAAGTGGGAGATCGTGTTAAATTCAGTTCCATGTCGTGTGGAGACTTGACTGATCGTGCACCCACTACTTTTCTAACTCCTTCAACCGTTTGCACGACTTACGCACATTTCTCCTCGTGGATGAATCCACGTGCCGTAGACCGCCAGACCAAAACCCTAAATGATATCCCCCCATTTGTGACGTGATTGATGTATCACGAATCGTGGAGCCTGTATGACAAACGTGCCTTAGTTAGTCAGTTGTTGACTGATTAGACAATGAGTCTAGGTTTTGTTGAATCGAGCACATTCGACAAATGCTCAGTGATTCATGAATATATGTTAATGTTGCTAGTCTGAGCAAATATTGTAAACTCGACGAGTTGTTGAATATTGATGAGTTACTGAATATATGTGGGTTATTCGAGTAACTGAGCAAGTATTGCTTGATTCGACGAATTACTGATAAGTTACTGAATATTGATAATGGGATCAATATTCGAGCAATTGAGCAAGTATTGCTCAATTCGATGAATTATTTACTGGTGACGTGACCCAATAAAATATTAATTAAAATATTGGTAGATTACCGAATATTGTTTAATTAATTCAGATGTTGATCGCTGGATTCATATAATTTAGTGTTTGAACTTGCTCAGAATGGTAATTCGTGGAGCGTTTGTTCAAAACCCTAATTTTTGATCATTCCTTCATCAATTGACGAATTGCTGAAAATTGGTCATGAGTAAGGGATGGACCGACCACATGAGATTATGGACATCCATGTGATGCCCAAGTGCTCGAGTAAGCACGCACCAGGGTCCTCAGTTGGACTGTTGGTGAAGGAATGATGATAAAATGCCGGTTTCATCATTTATTGAAAAATAGTTGCTCGATTGAGCATTAGGTGATAAAACCTAATTCATGGAGAAGTGAGGGACCGGCAAAGAAGGCATGAAACCGGCTTAGTGCAATCCCTAGAGATGACTCTGGTCGGTCATTAAGGCATGCACGTGTTTCCCTGGTGTCCGTGTCTACGTACTGAGAGTTTCAGTATTTACTGACGTGCATTCGAGCAACATTGTGAATTTTCAGAAGAGTTTCATCCTGACTAAAATTCTTGATTTTTCTTGGAATGGGCATGTATGCTCAATTGATCAATATTTTGTAAATATTAAAATAAGGACATTTTAACATTTAATATTACCGTGAAAGGCTAGCCGGCTATGTTGCCCGGTCCCGCACGCCTATTCCTAATTTTATATTATTATTTTTTCATGAAACCGTGATATTATGGAGAATCCATGAGTTTTCGTTGAAACAAAGAAGTTTCATGAATTTAGGGAATAATAATTATAAAAAACTAGGGATTGTGAGGTGTAGGACTGGCTACGGCTTGGGCATGGCCGGCCGGCTAGGTTGCCCGGTCCCGCACACCTTTTCTTATTTTATAATATTATTTTTCACGAATCCATGAAGTTATGGAGAATTTATGAGTTTTGCTAAAATCAAGGAGTTTTCATGAGTTCATGAAAATAATAAAATAGGAAAAATATTGGAAGAGGCATGGGACCGGCCATGGCCAGGGAACGGCCGGCCGACCGGTGGGCCCGGCCCCTGAGCGCCTCTTATTATTTTATTATTATTTGTTGTTTTTCTCCTGTTCTGCGTAGGATTCCTCATCTGTCCATATTTTTGAATGCTCGTTTGTGCATTCGGGTACTCAGTCGTGCATCATTGTCGAGTACACTTGCACCATTTTTTTGGGGATTACTCGGTGATGATCCAGATGCCCGATTGTTGAGTATTTATTACTAATTTATGAAATTTGGTGGAGAATAATTCATGAAACAGAGTAATAAAAGTGATTAGTTGTTTATTATCGATCCATAGGATCAGCCGTGTATTCGACCATGAATTCGGAATAATAGAGTCGAATATTACCATTCCATGGGATCATGGATTCGACCATAGAATCTGAGTAATTAAATATTACCATTTCATGAGACCAACCGTGGATTCGATCATGAAATCGGAGTAATATAATTATTTATTATCATTCCATGAGATTAGCCTTGAATTCGATCATGAAATCGAAATAATGAGATGATACAATTGTTTATTGCCATTCCATGGGATCAGGCTGTGGATTCGAACATGGAATAAGAGCAATTGTTATTGCCATTCCATGGGATCAGCCGTGGATTCGACCATGGAATAGGAGCAATAATAGATCATTCTGGGAATTCAGTGGTAAATGTCACGGCAGAATTAATCTATTACAGAAGGGATATTAGCCAGTTAAAGCGTCATACCCATTCTGAAGGTGCATAGTCAGAAGACAGCGAGTTGTCGAAGTCCTGAAGACGTTGTTGCTCTCAATCTACGGAGAACCTCCTGGATCTATACACGGTCTCTCTACATATTCAGGGAACAGTGAGTGTCACCGACATCCTGAAGGCGTTATTGCTCTCAATCTACGGAGAACCGCCCAATCGTTCTTATATGTAAAGGCGGGTCTCTCTCATGTAGTCAGGGAACAATGAGTGTCACTGACGTCCTGAAGGCGTTGTTGCTCTCAATCTTACGGAGAACCGCCCAATTACGTTATTCTACATAGAGGACATGATGAAATGTGTGACATTGAACGCTCATCTAGTGGAGGCCTTTCAGGAAACATATTTATCATGGCTTCGTAAAATATGAATCGTCACATGCCTGAAGCCAACTCAGAAACATGCAGTATCATGATTTTAGGGTTTGGTCCTTTGTTGAAATCCACCATCAACAACCGTAGATTTTCTGTGTGATACAAATTTGTTTATTAAAGTCTTCGACTTTGGGTCGTAGTAACTCTTAGTTGTGGGTGAGATCAGCTAAGGGAATCAAGTGCACAGTATCCTGCTGGGATCAGAGGCGTAGGAGCATAACTGTACCTTGGATCAGTGTGAGATTGGTTGGGGTTCAACTATAGTCCGGACCGAAGTTAATTTGGAGTAGGCTAGTGTTTTTAGCGGCTTAATACAGTGTGTGTTCAATCTGGACTAGGTCCCGGGGTTTTTCTGCATTTGCGGTTTCCTCGTTAACAAAATTTCTGGTGTCTGTGTTATTTCAGTTTCCACATTATATTGTTTTATCTTTATAATTGAAATAATACAGGTTGTGCGTTAAGTTGAATCAATTATAATATCCGACCTTTTGGTTGTTGATTTAGATTGATTGACACTTGGATATTGGTCTTTGGTACCATCCAAGCTTTCTCTCTTTGATAAAGACTCGCAGATTTCTATTTTCTTGAGTAAAGATCAAATCGAGAGATTGAGATATAAACTCTTTAATATATTTTTATCTAGATTGAGTCTGACTGTCTAGTTGATTCTCTAGAAAGTATATTAGAGTTTGTCCATACAGATTGCTAAGCGAAATATTGGGTGTGGTTGTTAGACCCCCGCTTTTTCATATATAACTCTCCAATTCCAATCCCATAACATCATCATCAGTTTCATAATTGAACGTTCAAGCCAACTCACTCATAAAAAGAGGACTGTACCAAAGCCAGTACCAATGGGATGAACTGATAATAAGCTAATTAAGCACATATAGTGCTGCAAACTTTCATTCCATACACTCATCACTACACATCTGTGATTTAAGAGGAGATTTCCCTCACTTTCAAGTGGAACAACTTTAAGCTTCTCTCTTTCTATACAAGGTGTAGAGGAGATAGGCATGCTCAGACTTAAAAGCGCCAGGTATCAGCACAAGTAGGACTTGATGAAAAAACTAGTTGCCACAAACTAGTTATGATGAAAAAGCTTTTGATGACATAATTTTGTATTGTTGAGCTAGTGATGTAGAAGTTGAACATATGAGTTTAAATTTGAAGTAATCTAAACATACAAATGGAGATTACCAACAGAGATTTGAATTGAACCAGTTGAGGTAAATGAACCCATATCCAAACGAAAACGGTAACCAAAATCATCCAGAGCTCAAGGAATAGAAGTGCTTCGAGCATGGAAGTGATGATGGAATGTTATTGGAAGGTAAAGAAGAAGCCGAGGAAATACAGGAGCAGATGGAAAAGAGTTTAAGAAAACTCAGAGGGATGGTTTTCTCACGATTACCAGATTGTACGTGAATGGCCGGAGGAAAAAGGAAAATCCAGGGAAATTTATTTCTCTAGGAGGCGAGAGTTACCATGAGAAGACGAAGGGGAAAGTGAAAGTTCAGGGAGTTTAAAAACTCACGGTGTCTTTACTGTCCGTGATACTGACGGAGTAAAAAGAAAATCCAGGGAAAAAAATAAATCACGGAGAGGTGAGTGTCCGCGGAACCATACAAGCCAACGACGAGATGGGCTGGGCTTCTGCCACTTACGCAAGCCCATTAAGAATTCTCAAGCCACTTTGGCACGGTCAGACTCGAACGTGTGCTGTTTTTGGGAGTTCTGGCGAGTATTGGCAACCGTTTTGCACGAGATTCAAAACACGGGAGAAGCACAATTTGGGCACCTATATAAGAGATATTTTTATCATCAATGGGATATCTTTTATCATTCGTTTTTACATACAAGAGGAGAGAAGAAGGATCTTTGGAATTAGAGATTTCTCTACAACCTAGGGTTTGCTTTCAATTTCTTCTTTATTATTTTATACGGGTTTTAAGAAATCCACGAGTAACTAAACCTCTCTTATTGGTTATAGATGTAGTCCTAAGTTGGAAAACATGTTATTCAATTGAAGTATTCATTCTCATTCATTCATATTTTGTTAGTGTCGCTTATGTTCTACCGTTTATAACTCCATGAATGATTGATTGCTAGTTTGTTTAAGTTGCAAATTAATTGAGCATGCATTAATATATATTGCTAAACCAGGGTTTGAGATCCAGAATTGTCGAATAATCCTTGTTAGAAGTAGCATAATATAGTTGTTGACGACGTTATGTTGCCATACAATTATATGTAGAAGCGTACCCTAGGTTAAATCCGTGTGGCTCTTGCGCTGGATTGCTTAGAATAACCTCAACTTATAAATATTAATGCTTTCATTGGGTTAGACTTGAGTGGATTTTGTGCCAAGTTATTTAGTGGAAAGGATTCAAAGAGTGGCTCTTGCGCCTTTGATGATAATAGGAGTTTTGCCGGAGTAAGCCTGCGATAGGACGTTCTAGGGTTTTTGGTATCGATAGAAAATGAATGTTGAGATTGATTCAGATGATAACATGTTGGAAGATGGAAGATGAAAACTCTAACCAGTACTTTTTACCTTTGATATTCGTATTATTCTATTTGATTTATTTTTATTTAGTTATAATCACAAAAAAAAAACCCTAGTTTCTATAAGTAATCAAAACAATTTGACAACCCATATCTCCCTGTGGAACGAATCTGTTCTTATAACTATACTTTTATTTATAATTGTGAAGTGAAAGAACTTAAATTATTTTTTCGTCGGCTGACAACCGACCACTTACGCTTTCGTGCACAAAGATCTTTAAGGAACTTGGCATAAGCGGGCATTTGCCTAATTGCTTCTAGTAAAGGGATATTAATGTTCACCTGCTTAAATATTTCCATTATTCCGTTGAAAGTCGACTCTCTCTTTGTTGGAACTAACAACTGTGGATATGGGGATCTAGGCATAAAGTCTGACCTATCAGGAACCGCATTGGCATCACTAGAAAATTTGTCAGTCTCTTCAGCTAGTGGTTCCTCTTGGGAACTAGAAGGTGGATCTACAGTATGTCCACTATTAGGCATGGCTACCTTATTCTCTACCATTTACCACTTCTAAGGTTTTTTATAGAGTTCACATGTTTGAACTCATTCTCTCTAGAGGATACTTCATGATTTCCTCTAGGATTGGGTAGTGGTTGACTGGGCAACTTTCCTTTCTCTATATCTTGTAAAGACTCAGCAATTAGACTAACCTAGGTTTTTAGCTCGGAAATATCCTGAGAGTTTTCCTTAAACCTTTCTCAACCGATTGCTTAAACACTGCATTGTTATGAGATAAGATGGTTAGAGACTCTTCTAAACTCATGATCTTCTTATCTGAAAGGCTCTGAAATTGTGTTGGTCCTAAAGGATTCTTAGTATATCCAAACCCTAAGAGAGCCTGAGAATTACTAGAATGGCCTTGATTCGGTCCCTTAGACCATGAAAAATTAGGATAGTCTCTCCAAACAGGGTTATAAGTCTCAAATATGGATCAAATCTATGACGGTTTTCAAACCTAGAGTTATTATAAAGAGCATGGGCTTGCTCTTCGTATCTGGCATGGTGTGACCCTTGATTCATTTTTAAGGCCTCTAGACGCCTAAGAATGTCTGACCCATAATCAACTCTATCGACCCTATGGATAGGATTACTAGGTATTTCTGGTTCTCTCATTGAAGCCCATTGCCTAGTTTTCTCAGTAACTCGATGAACTCGTCAAAATATTCATCTAGGTCTTGATGGGTAAATTCTCCACCACTTATTGTTTCTACCTGCATACGGGTTTCACTATCAAGGCCCTCATATAAAATTTGGGACATGTGGGCTTTTTCAAAGACGTGATGTGGACACTAATATAACAATTTACTAAACCTTTCTACATAATCACGAAGTTTTTCACCTAATTTTTGCTTAAAGGTTTGAATAGACTGCCGGACAGCAACAGTCTTATGGTGTGGGTAGAATTTCTCAATAAATACCTCTATAAGACCATCCCAGGTGGTAATTGTTTTAGAAGGAATAAAATGATACCACTCTTTGGCTTTCTCATCGAGAGAGAAGTGAAACAAACGTAACCTAAGCACATCTTTGGAGACATTGAGATAGTTTATCGTACCACAAATCATTTCAAAATCCCTTATGTGGGTATACGGGTTCTCAGGTACGAAGCATGCCAATAGTCTCGGGTACGAATCATGCCAATAGTCTCAGGTATAATATCAAATTGGACAGTAGAAGCTGGTAGAACTACACCCGGGTCACGCACTACTCTAGACGGGTTCAAACGATCCCTAAGGGTTTTTACCGGGACCTCATCATCATTTTTATTAACCACTTCGACAAAAATATAAGTACCACCTAAATTCGTGTAGGTGTAACAGGTTGGACTCAAATTAAAAAGGTCGTTATCCTCAAATATATCTCCTACCCGTTTCCAACGGCGCATACACAAGCAAGAATACTAGTGTTCAGCAGGAAAATCGTGCACATGCAAATGCAGGGTTTACTAAATTAGGTAAGCCTGGGCTACCTCAGCAAAATATACCTATTGGTACGAGGATGAGGCTTGTGGAGTTTCGGATGGTAACTCCCATAAGGCCCAAGGCACGGGTTCAACGTACTTTTCCACAGGTTTCTTGAATTCGGTAATTCTGACGACGCAGTTGGTGTGTGCAATGTTTTTTTATTTATTTTTTTATAAATAAAATACTAAAGAATAAATAAACAAACAATATATACATTTCTAAAAATAAAGAAAATAAAAACTAACAAAAATAAATAAAAATCTTGGATTTTATGTACTTTTTTAAGTCAAGTCCAACTTTCCACTTTTAGCTTCCAGCACACCTGCACACCAAAAACAAAAATACCTAAAGTAAAATCTAACAAAAGAAATAATATAAAATAAATAAACCTAAAAAAATAAAAAAATCTAAAACCTAACGTAAAGGCAAGTCCGCGTCGGCGGCGCCAAAAACTGATGTAGTTTTTACAGTGATAAATAAGGGTTTGATTCTCGGACTTGTGAAGTTGATTTTAGAATTAAATTATAAAATTAATCTAATAAATAAAACAAAGGACAATGACAATATTGAGAAATTACTGGGAACCAGGATTTCACCAAACTCTTATTCTGTGGTTCAATATTAATTCTTAGACTATTATAGCTCCAAAAACAATAATTATTGACTTTTAATCTTTGCCAAGGTAGATTTTATAAAACATTAATTGTAAATGGTAAGCATGAGTTATCAAAACACTAAATCTAAGCATAACCCATCAAACTAAATGACAACTAATTAATTTAAAATCATAATTCAATTTATATTAATACAAAAGTCATAAAAAGAATTAAATAGAGTTACCACAGTGGTGAGAGTCGGCTTCCTCCGTCATCCCAGTGTTGGAGTATATCTCCTCATGCTCAAAACACACTCAAAAGATTGATTCATGGCTCAAAAAGGTGTTTTATTGAAGAATAATATGAGAAAACAATAAAAGCAGCTCAGCTGCAACGTTTATAGTTGTTGCAGATTGAGTGTTACAAAGGCTACAGAGATGATAAGACTGTTGGATTATGACTGTTTCTTCTACCGTTGATTTGCCACTGTTTTATGCGACTGACCTTGGCAAGTCTTTGTTCTTCGTCTTCTTCTTCCCTACACCAGCAGAGAAACTTCCATGCACTTCTTCTTCTCGGCTCTGCAGCCTCTGCTAACTTCCCCCAACTCTCGGTCACCTTCTCTAACTCCTCCCGTGCCTATTTTTATAATCACATGCCGATTAAAACTTGAGAATATATCTCTTTTCTTTCACAGAAAATCTCGGACTTTCTCTTCTCTTCTTTCTTTCTTTCTTTTCCTTCACGCGTTTCCTCAATTGTATAAAATCCTCATGTATTAAGAGAAAAAAATCCTAGGATGTTATGGAAGGCGTACCCTGTAAATAGCAATAATATCTCCCAACTCCGTGACATTCTCTGCAAGTATATACGACTTTTGTTCTTCCCTTTATTTTTTCATACGCGTCTTCTAAATTTGTCCAAACTCTCGGAAGCACAAAATCCTAAGAGGATGTTTGTTTCTTCCATTGAACGTAAATACCAAAACCAGAACCCACGAGAGCCGAGTATCTCTCTTCTCTTTGATTTATCGAAATCTTCTTTTTCTTTCCATTTTTTACGAAACCAACTTCCTTAAACACTTGTTTCGATAAAACAGGATCAAGCCAACCCAAATCAGTAAAAACTCCGACTAAATCTCACTTCAACCATTGCCAGAAAACTATGCAGAAGCGAACATAATTTTTCCTGTTTCATCACCAAACTCGATATCCAGCCCATTCGAGTCGAAGAAATCCACCATACCAATTATGTTTAGCTTATTCAAGTCCCTCCCATTAATACTTAGTGATTGAATCTCTTTTAAAGTCTCCCGAAAATCAATCCCAAAACTGAACTTCGCTGCAACAAGTTTCCCGCCAATTTTTCATTTCAAACGAAGAAGACAATGGTGTCCCCTTATTCATTGTTGGGGTGTAAATAGTATTTAGGGTGCCCCTTATCAGTGAAGTTCCCCTTATCCAAGTTTGGGGTCCTTTTAGCACTTTCCTTGGGGTGCTTTTAGTAAATTTTCCAAGGTGCCCTCAACGCATATTCTGGATGCCTTTAGTAATTCCTCCCGGGGGTGCAACTATCGCTTTTCGAGCAACTTTCTCCACACAAGTTTATTTCTCCAAAAACACCTAGAAAGACATAAAAAGCCATAATAAATACAAAAATGGGTACTAACAATACAGAAAATCGAGATCATAATAGACACATAAATGCGTCTATCAGTATCCACCAACCACGGACTTAGCGATCATGAAAGGTCCTTCCCAGTTAGAGTTCTTTGCAGAATGAATATTGCGCTTAGTTGCTTTGAGAACTAGATATCCTTCATGAAACTTTTAGGCTTGATTGCTCGTGCCTTGAAAATCTTCTGCTAGTTCGGTATTCCTTTTGCAGTGGAATTCCACGCTCCTGCAGCCATTGAAATTTTCCGGTCTTGTGGTACATATGAACACTCGTGCAAAATTGTAGGAGAACACCCAAGATATTCTTTGTTGCAATTGTTCATCATTTCAGCAACAAATTTTCCGGTGGGATGCTCAGTTCGAAGAGACCCCTCATTCAACCATTTAGTAAAATATTGTTGAGGCGAGACTATCAACTCATAACATTTGGTAATAGCTAAGTTGTGAGCAGAATTGAGTTCCCGGACCAGGGCAGCATGTTTGAAAGTTGATAATATGAACGCATGAGGGGGAATAGGACTTGCCTGAGTGCGGAACTTTTTGACGAAAGCATGTGTGTTTTCTTCAGGTTTTTGTGTTAGTTCCATCAAGGCTTTGACTTTCTCCAGATGCTCGAAAGATGGAGTATCCTCTAGTTCTTCTGAATCAGAGCTTTCTTCAACAGAGAAATGTGCAATTGAAGGTGTTGGAGTTACCCTTTCAGCATGAATCCACGTACGTCCGAGGATCATATCATATCCTGGGTCCTCCCTAATTATGTGAAATTTGGTTTCCGCCCAGGTTGAACCAGTTTTCATTTTGAGAATGATGTAACCATACACATCCCTGGATAATCCTTCGTAATCTCTGACTGAGACAAGAACATGAGTGGATTCTTGTCGAGTGATGCCTGCAGCTCTGAGAGTATTCAAAGGGATAATATTGACACTCGTGTCAACATCAACCAATGATATCCTGAATTCATTTCCTTTGAGATTGACCGTGGTAAGAAGTCCCCAGTCATACATTTCTTTATCAGTGACCGGAGGTTCATGGAGTGCTTCTGGAATGGACAGACGTTTTCCGGACACTATATGGTTCAAAGTTGCAAACATGTCCTTCCTTTGGGCCTTTGATAAATAAAGCAATTCGCAGATGTGATCGGTCAATGATTGCACTGCTTCTTTGACTGTTTGTTCAGATAGTGTGAAGGTTTTAATTGGGAGAGGATTCTTGTGCACTCCTTCAGTCCCCAGTTCTCCTGAATCGGCCTTTTCTTTGAATATGCATTTCAAATTTCTGCAATCACTTGTTGGATGACTGACATACCTATGAAAGCGGCAGTAGCGCGGATTCTCCATTTCCTCCTCTGTCGTCTCATTCCTAACGGGAGGTAGTTTGATCCCACTGTCTTGAATCTAGACCTCCAATAGATCGATCACATCTTCAATGGGGAAAGGAAAGTCTGGATCTTCATGGTCATTCTGCTAACGATGAGTTGGTGCTTGTGCGTTTCGAGCTTGGTTGTCCTTCCTTGATGCTTTTGTAGGATGGGACGTTGGAGGAGCGTTCTTAAGCTGCTGCGCTTCGGCTTTCCTCTTGCTTCCTTCAGCAACATTCATGGAAGGTTGGAGATTATACTGCTTGCTGATCAGGCGCCTGGCACTGCCTCGAGTTTTTTGCGGTTTCTCGACTTTTGTAGCTCTTGTTTTTTCCAATAAGGCCGGAGCAGTAGTTGTTGATCGCTTGGCTGCTTCATGAAGTTCTGAGAAAGTATGGAACCGTAGATTTTCCAGTAAGGTTCTGTAGACCAGGATCATTTCGTTATGCACAAGTCCACCAGTTGTTGTTCAGTGACATTTGAGTCATGACAATCCAGGGCCTGGGTTCTGAACCTCTTTACATAGTCATTCGGATTTTCATTGTTCTTCTGAGACATTCTTCCTAAATTAGAGAGAGTAATCTGCTCTGAGACGAAAAAGAATTTTCGGTAAAAAGCATTGACCATTTCTCCTCATCTAGTGATGCTCCCTGGTGCGACGTTATTGTACCAAGTATATGATCGACCTGTCAGAGACTTTGAGAATTCCTTCAAGCGTACGACATGGTTGTGTTCGTGTTCTCCCAATGCTTCCAGGAATCGAGAAACATGTTCTCGGGCATTCCCTGTTCCATTTTTAGAGTGTAAACTTTGGAGAAGTGTAGCCCTTTTGGAGAGGAATTCTTTGCGTAGCATCGTGATATGGAGGTTGGTGACGGTGGACAGATGATGTCTTGCCTTTCCCTCGATCCTCCAGAAAGCATTCTAGATCTTCACGGGTGATAAAACCTGTGGACTCTGTCTCTGGTGGGTTATCTGCAGCTTTGCAGACCTCATCATCATCCACCACGTGAATTGAGGAGATTTCGGGATCAGCTTCTTTGGTTTTTCCTTTCTCCGACCCGTCCTGAGTTTTCTCTGACATTTTGTCTGTGAGAGTTTTGAGATAATTGCATAGCTCCTTCTGAGTGGTAGCCATATCAGTCTGATTTTTGGCGAGATTTTCTTGCACCTTCATGAGATCATCTATGGTAGGAGGATTTTATCAGATTTCCTCGGGAGAACGACCGAAGAGAGGATTACTTCTGATGTTGGTTTCAGGAGGAGTGGTACTGCCAGTGTCGTTGTCGGAAGTAGGATCAGTTTCTGGAGTACCACCACTATTGCTAGTGCTACCATTGTTTGGGTTAGGACTTGTAACTGAACCTGACATAAGATCAACCATTTTGTAAATGTTTGAGATTGCAACCGAGAGATTAATATCCCACTTTGGTCACCAATCTGTAGATGGGGAAAAACAATTTGCTGGTTTTTTAGGGAATGGAGAGACGACCGTGTGGACGGAGGCTCATCAACCGAGCAAACTGCCTATCCTCAAACAGATGCACTGCACGTGAGTGCTTTGAGTTCGAGAGATCAATTTGTAGGACTCCGACCTAAACCAAGACAATGGTCGTTCCAGAGTCAATTCGGTCACAAAAAGGAAAGAGGGTTGATCTATAGAAGGGAAGCTGAGAAGTGTGTGAGATCAATGATGATCAAGGATTGTGAATGTGTTTAAGGTTTCTGCAAGTTTTCTTTGAACTGTTGAGTTCGAATAAATTCTGGTTTATTGATTGAATTCTTGAAAGTGATTGCTCGAACAGAATTTTTCTATCGTCAATCGTGGATTCAGAGACTTATTTATATTGCCAGAATAGTAGACACATTATCTTCAGTAAGTGTGACGGTTGCTCGAGTGAAAGAGTGGGAAAGTGGAAAATCGTGGTTTAACCTGTTCCAGGTCGTGCAGAGACTTGGTTGATTCTCCACCCACTACTTTTCTAATTCCCTCAACTGTTTGCATGACTTACTCACATTTCTCATCGTGGATGAACACATGTGTCGTAGGCCGCCCAACCAAAACCCTAATTAATATCACCTATGTGACGTGATTGATGTCTCAAGAACGTGGAGTCTGCAAAGCAGATGTGTATTTGATTAGTCAGTCGTTGACTTTATTAGACGATGAGTCTAAGTATTGTTCAGTCGAGCATAATTGTTGAATGCTATAGGATTCATGAATTGAACATGTCTGCTGGGACGTATAGTTCTCGAATGAATGATGTTGATAGTTGAGTCAACATAATGAATATTAATAGTTTAAGAAAATATTGCTCTGAGCTTTGCTCGTATGATGAATTGTTGAATATTGATAGTTGGATCAATATTCGGGCATCTGAGCAAGTATTGCTCATTCGATAAATTATTGGATATTGATAGTTGAATAAACATTCGAGCATCTGAGCAAGTATTGCTCATTCAATAAATTACTGAATATTGATAGTTGAATCAATATTCGAGCATCTGAGCAAGTATAGCTCATTCAATATACTGAACATTGATAATTGAATCAATATTCGAGCATCCGAGCAAATATTTCTCATTCGATGAATTATTGGTAGCATGACCAAGTAAAATATTAATTAAAAATATAATTAATTTGGATGTTGATTGCTGGATCAATATAAAATTATTAGTGTTTGAACTCTCTCAGATTATGATTTGCAGAGCATTTGTTCGAAACCCTAATTTTGATCAATTGTTGGTCAATCGATGATTTACTGAAAATAAATCACTAAGTGAAGGAGGGACCGGCTACATGGGATGATGGTCGATCATGTAGCGCCCAAGTGCTCGAGTAAGCATGCACCAAAGTTCTTTGTTGACCAATTGATGAAAGGATGATCAAATGATGGTTTAATCATTTATTAAAATAGTGCTCGTATGAGCGTTAGATAGTAAAACCTAGTTATCGAGAGATGAGGAACCGGCCAAGGGGTCATGAACTGGCCTTTGGTGGTCGTGGGACCAGCTGACGGTTGATTGAGAGAGTCCCAAGTTGGTTGGAGAGAGTTTGGACTCAATTTGAACAGTTGAGAGATAATTAGGTCAAAAATATGAAAGAGTGTGGGACCGGCTCTTTGCAAGCCTAAGAGAGAGCTTGGTCGGTCAAGGTGGCATTCCCACGTCACCATACTGCCCGTGTCTCAGTCCTGAGAATTTTGGTATTTTCTGATGCGCGTTTGAGCAATATTTTGGATTTTTAGAAGAGTTTGATCTTGACTGAAACTCTCAATTTTGCTTGAATGAGCAAGTAGAACTTTGCTCATGTGACCGATATTTTGAGAATATTAAAATAATAATATTTTAATTTTTGACGCGAGAAGCCTAGTCGGTCATGTGACCATTTGAGTTTTTGGCTTTTTCATGATTTGAGCAATATTTGAGAAAATATTGAAAAAATAGGGTTTTCGCTCAAACGATGGAGTTCCATGAGATGAAGGAAATAATAATACGAGAAAACAAGGGATTGTATGGTGTGGGACCATCCACGGCTATGGCATGGCCGGCCGGTCAGGTGGTCCGGTCCCGTGACACCTTTATCTATTTTTGTGTGATGAAAGTATGGAGAAACTAAGAGTTCCGCTTAAACGAGGGAGTTTGCTCAAATGAAAGAGTCTTCACAAGATGAGGGAAATAATAAATTAAAATAAAAAAAAATAACAGAAGAGGGGGACCGTCCACGACGGCATGGCCGGCCGGCCGGTGGGCCCGGTCCCACGCCTCTTGTTTATTTTATTTTAATATTATTTTCCTTCCCATTTTGCACAGATTTCCTCGTTTTTCCATATTTTCGAACGCTCAATCGTGCATTCGGGTGATCGTTTGTGCATTATTTTCTAAGTAAACTCACACCATTTTCTCGGGGCTTACTTGGTAGTGGCTCAAATGCCTGATCGGTGAATATTTATTACTAATTCATGAAATTCAGTTGAGTATGATTCATGAAACGGAGTAATAATAATTATTTGAGTATTTATTACTAATTCATGAAATTTAGCTGCGAATGATTCATGAAACAGAGTAATAAAATGAGTTTAGTATCTATTACTAATCCATGGAATCCAGCTGGGGATTCAGGGAACGGAGTAATGAGATAAAATGGTTATCTATTACTAATCCATGGAATCCAGTTGAGGATCATCCATGGAACGGAGTAATGAGATATAATAGATTACTTTCTAGGAATTCAGTTGATGAATGACACGCTAGAATTAATCTATTTGCATAATCGAGATATGAGATAATTGAAGCATCATATTCGTTTTGAGGGGTGTATAGTCAGGGAACAACGAGCAGCGTGACATCCTGAAGGCGTTAAGCTCTCTAACAAAGATTATGTTTATGAACGGCCCAATCATTAAAAGATTCTATACACTGTCTCTCTACGTAGTCAGGGAGAAACGAGCAACGTGACGTCCTGAAGGAGTTAAGCTCTCTAACAAACATTATGTCTAGGAGCCGCCCAATCATTTTGATTCTATGTAGAGGTGATGATAAAATGTGTGAAGCATCGAACGCTCAGCTGGGAGGCCTTTCGAGAAACATATTCATCATAGCTCTGAGAGGAATGTTCGCTCAGTCAGAGATCGTGAAACGATTCACGGATCATAAAATATGAATCGTCACATACATTCCTGAAGCCGGGTCAGAAACATGCAGTATCATGATTTTACGATTTTATCCCTTGACGAAAGTCCACCATCAACAAAGACGAAAATCTACTAAGGGGAGCTTGGAGGAACTTCATCAACAAAAGGTATATGGAGACTTAAACTCATCTTTCACTCAGAAGTCTATTATGTTCTATCTCCTATTGAGATTAAGTCGTATAGCTATATAGACTTTACTGAAAAAGTGGGGGTATAACAACCACACGCAACAATTCGATTAGCAATCTGTATGGACAAACTCCAATATACTTTCTAGAGAATCAACTAGACAGTCAGACTCAATCTAGATAAAAGTATATCAAAGAGTTTATATCTCAATCTCTCGATTTGATCTTTACTCAAGCAAATCGAAATCTGCAAGTCTTTATCAAAGAGAGATAACTTGGATGGTACCAAAGACCAATATCCAAGTGTCAATCAATTTAAATCAACAACCAAAAGGTCGGATATTCTAATTGATTGAACAACGCACAACCTGTGATATTTCAATTATATAAACAAATATAATGCGGAATAAAAATAACACAGACACTAGAATTTTGTTAACGAGGAAACCACAAATGCAGAAAACCCCCGGGACCTAGTCCGGATTGAACACACACTGTATTAAGCCGCTACAGACACTAGCCTACTCCAAATTAACTTCGGTCTGGACTGTAGTTGAACCCCAATCAATCTCACACTGATCCAAGGTACAGTTATGCTCCTACGCCTCTGATCCCAGCAGGATGCTACGTACTTGATTCCCTTAGCTGATCTCATCCACAACTAAGAGTTGCTACGATCCAAAGTCGAAGACTTTAATAAAAAAATCTGTATCACACAGAAAATTCTACAGTAATAGATAAACCCGTCTCCCACGAATATACCTACGAGTTTTGTTCCGTCTTTTGATAAATCAAGGTGAACAAGAACCAATCAATAAACCAGTCTTATATTCCCGAAGAAAAGCCTAGTATTATTGATCACCTCACAATAATCTTAATCGACGCAGCGAAAAAAGATATTGTGGAATCACAAACGATGAGACGGAGTTTGTTTGTGATTAATTTTCTATCTTGCCTATCGGAGATATAAATCTCGAGCCAATTATTACAATCGTACTCATAACGATAGAAACAACAAGATTAGATCACACAACTACAAGAAAAGTAGTATCGGTCTGGCTTCACAATCCCAATGAAGTCTTTAAGTCGTTAACCTGGTTTAGAATAAGAAACCAAAGTTTAAAGGAGAATCGACTCTACCTATGCAACTAGTATCACACGTAAGGTGTGGGGATTAGGTTTCCTAGTTGCTAGAGTTCTCCCTTATATAGTTTTCAAATCAGGGTTTGCAATCAATGTTAGCTTGGTAAGAAAGCATTCAATATTCACCGTTAGATGAAAAGCGGATTAGATTCAAGCTAATATTTCTCAACTGTTGGATCGAAACTTAGCTTGTTACACACAAATGGAATGTCCAATTTTGGGTTTACGAACCGTTCCCAAACATTAACATTTGTTGGTTCAACAATAGTTAACCAAATGGTTAGCCATATGATTACTTTCATATCAACCATATTCTTCTTCACCATAACTAGTTCAAATGTACAAATGAACTAGTTAAAGAGTTGTTCAATTGCTTAGATCTTATGTAACTACACAAGACACAATCAAAGCAAAAACGGTTTGATTCACTCGAATCGGTTCATGAACTTTATAGCCACGGTTTGAAAAAGCATTCCTTAGTTTAAATAAACATGAGTTCAAGAACAAACGGTTTTAGATATAACTTGCTCAAGTTCGCGGACTGGGTTCGCGAACTTAAGCTCATGGAAGGAGTTCACAAACTCCAGCAAAAATTCTCGGGTCGAGAACTTCCGCCAGTTCACGGACTTAGCTCAGGCAACTTCCATTTCTCTTGATCAACAAAGTTCGCAAACTTTGGTTCAAGGAATAAGGACTTATACATATATGTGTTTCCACAACAATGCTAATATCCTACCAATGGTTATGTAATCTAAACTCTCATTTCAATCATTGAAACATTCTCAGAGGACGGATATAGCCGTTATTCACAGACCATTTTTCGTCAGAGCAATTTTCAAAGTGATTGAAACATAACATGACTTTCGTCACTAGGTAAAGATGAATTTGGATAAAGCGAAAGCTTACCAACACATATTTCGAGAAATAGATAGGCGAGATAAACTCGGCTCGAAATAGCAAATGTGCATAATAAAAGTCTATATATCAAAACGAATTTTGTCTCAAGAGTAGGAGATAGAATGGATAGACTTTTGAGTGACAGATAAGTTCAAGTCTCCACATACCTTTTAGTCGATAAAGATCCACCAGTTCCTTGAGTAGTCCTTCGTCTTGTATGATGATTTCCATGGAATTCTTGAGCTCAACTACACTTTTTATCCTAGTTCGAGACCTTTAGCTATGTAGGATAGAAATCAAGACTTATAGTTTTGATCACTAACATTGACAAACATGCTTGAGATAGCAACGCATGCGAGTTCGACCGAGCAATGCTCTAACATTTACTTTATACACATTTGATATTTCGATTTGAGTTTAACTCGCTTATATCTTTCTCGAAATATGTGTTGGAAAGCTTTTTTCTTTAACCATGTTCATCATTATTCTTGAAGAAAGTCAAACGATGATCATGTGAAAATCGCCTTGTAACATCTTACATGATTTGTGTGAGACAGTCATTTAATGTAGACTCAGAATGTTTCGTATTGATTATTCGATCACTTGAAAATTGCTTATAAGCTAATAGTTTTTGTGAGACATCTAGTGTCGTATTCTAAGAATGTTTCAATGATTGAAATGGGAGTTTCGAACAATTAACCCATGTCTGGATACATTACGGTTTATGTACTAAATGTACGAACTGTTTTGATAGAATTCAGGACCGGAAGTTAAGTTTGCATACCCGTTCGCAAACTGATTCAACTATTAAGTCAGGGTACTTAAGTTTGCATACCCATTCGCAAACTGATTTAACTGTTGAAGTCCGGGAACCAAGTTTGTGCACCCGTTCGCAGACGATTTCAATCGAGTTCGGCCCGGAGCCAAAGTTTGCGTACCCGTTTGCAAATTGTTGGTTTAAGGCCAATGTCTGGAACTTAAGTTTGCGTACCCGTTTGCAAACTTAAGTGGTTCAAGTTCTAAAATCGGGAAAGTATGATTTCATACTCATGAACAAATACATTTATATATTAAGGAATGCAATCTTTGCAAACCGTGGCTAAAGTGTTCATGATCCGATTCTTTTGAATCAATCTGATTTTGCTTCAATTGTGTCTTGTATACTTATACTAGAATATAAACAATTGAACAATTCTATGAGTTACACAATTAGATTCATTTGATTATAATTTGATCTAGAAGTGTTAAGATGAACATGGTTAAGAGAAAAGTGTTCATATGGCTAACTTCGGTTAATTTTTATTGAGCCAACTCAATATACACGTTTAGGTACGGTTACCCATATCTAAATGAAGGTATATTTCATTTACGTGTAACAAGCTAAGACCATCTAACGGTGGAGAGATATTGCTTTGGTTTTAAGCAAACTTAGCTTGAATATTAAATCAGGTTTTCATCCAACGGTGAATATTGATTGCTTTGTTCCAAAGTTATCAAACCCTGATTTGAAGACTATATAAGGGAGAACTTTAGCAACTGGGAAACCCAATCCCCACACCTCATGTGTGATACTAGTTGCGACTAGAGTCGATTCTCCTTTAACCTAGGTTTTTCTTAAAACCATTATAGGTTAACGACTTAAAGACTTCATTGGGATTCTGAAGCCAAACGTAACTATTTTCTCTGTAGTTGTGTGTTCTGATCTTACTTGTTATATCATATTGAGTACTATATTCTCTAAGATTTTCTCGAGATTTATGTCCGATAGGTAAGATATAAAAAGTAATCACAAATCTCTTCGTCTCATTCTTTGTGATTCCACAATAACTTGTTCTACTACCATACAGTTAAGTTATTGTGAGGTGATTGATATTTCTAGGGTTCTTCGGGAATATAAGACCGGATTATCAATTGGTTCCTGTTCACCTTGATTTATCAAAAGACGGAACAAAAACTTCTTAGTTATTTCTGTGGGAGACAGATTTATCTATCAGAATAGACTTTTCTGTGGGAGACAGATTTTTTTACCAAGTCTTCGACTTTGGGTCGTAGCAACTCTTAGTTGTGGGTGAGATCAGCTAAGCGAATCAAGTACGTAGAGTCATGCTGGGATTCATAGGCGTAAGGAACGTGATTGTACCTTAATCAGTGTGAGATTGGTTAGGGCTCACCTACATTCCAGTCTGAAGTTAACTTGTAGTAGGCTAGAGTCTGTAGCGGCTTAATACAGTGTGGTGTTCAAAACTGGACTAGGTCCCGGGGTTTTTCTGCATTTGCGGTTTCCTCGTTAATAAAACTTCTGGTGTCTGTGTTATTTCTTTTCCGCATTATATTTGTTTATATAATTGAAATATCACAGGTTGTGCGTAGTTCAATAAATTGGTAAATCCAACCTAATTGAAATTTATTGACACTTGAACATTGGCATTTGGTACCGTTCAAGTTGTTTCTCATAATAATCAGGCTTACAGATTCTATCTGTTTGATTTGCTGATTACATTGAGAAACAGAGATATAACTCTTGGATATATTTTCCTTGATTGAGTCTGACTGTCGCTAGTTGATTCTGTTGGAATTATATTGGAGTTAGTCCATATAGATTGCCTAACGAAATATTGGGTGTGGTTGTTAGACCCCGCTTTTTCACATCTTATCTGGGAGATCGCCAATTTGGTATTGGTGTTCCAGTTTGTGGTGAGAGTATTTTACACGCTGTAAATAACTTGTTGGAGATGAAAGGTCATTCATACAAGATGTCAATGCTGATTATTGACTTCTCTAACGCTTTCAATATGGTGCGTCAGTCTCATCTCATTAAGGAAGTTCGACTGCATTGTCCAAGTATCTCACGTTGGGAGTAATTTTTCTACAGTAGGCTTGCTAGACTATATTATGATTATTATATTTTTTTCTTCGGCACATGGGGACCCATTCAGTCCTTTTTTTTTTGCCTTGACACTCCATCCTCTTGTGAAATCCATTGCTTCTCGTTGCAAACTCGATTTGCACGCATGGTACCTTGATGATGGCACAATTATTGGTGACACACTAGAGGTAGCCAAAGCTTTGAGCATCATAGAATCCTAAGTCCCATGTAGGGGTTTACAACTCAATATAAAGAAAACAAAGGTCTCTTTGCCTTCCATTGATCCCAGAGGTAGTGCTGAAGATTTTTTCCCTCGGGATATTGGTAGACTTACTAATGGTGTTAAAATTTTGGGAGGACCATTGAGCCTGGCTCTAAATTTTATTAGTGACATGATATTGAGCAGGGTACACCAGACCATCCAGCTAATGTCCGCCATCAAAAAACACAAAGACCCCCAAAGTGAGATGTTATTACTACTGCACCGGTGTGTCCTGATTATATTTTGCAATGCGAACTACCAATCCCGCAGCACTTCAACCAGCCATTGAACTTTTTGATGACCATTTATTTCAGTAGACTTTTGGCCACAGGAGATGAGACTGGTTTTGGGCCTTTGCAACAACGATTAGATACTCTGCCTATCAAAGAGGGGGGTCTCGACATTTATACTATAGCAGATACTACTGTTATCTTTCTTCTCAGAGTCAGACCCGTTTCACTATAAAAGGTAATAATCGGTAGCTTATTCTCATCAGATAAAGGATCTGCTTATCAGTTGGCTCTTCAGAATTTCGTCCAGGTATGTGGACTACCTTCTTGCTATTGCGTTGATGATACTTCCCGCCCTTCTATGCACTCCTTTGGAGTTACTTATTTTGACGCAGTTAAGAAGCAAATCCCCATCTAATTTTCTATGTATGCAAGAGATTTCATTTTGTGGAAATGTAATCGTGTTAAGCATGCACAAGATTATATTTTGGTTGTACACATTAGTGGGCTGAATTAGTGCCTCGGGCCAAGACAGTTTAGAGTCGTAGTTTGCTATCGCCTTGGTATTCCCCTATTCGTCGAAGGTGGCTTATGCTCAAGTTGAAATAGACCTATGAATATTTGTGGTGATCATGCACTCCATTGTTCCAAAGATGTCGGGCTCAAGTTTCTACATGAACTTGTACATGATGTAGTCGCTGACATATGTTACAACGCCGACGTGCCTACGCGTAAAGAAGTGTCTCTTGGGTTTTTGTCAGATAATAATAGAGATTTCCGCCCGGCAGATATTCTTGTTTATAATTGGGAGAATGGACAAGATGTTTGTATGGACGTTACGGGAGTCTCCCCCTTCACAGGTGAAGGCATCCGTGTTTTTATTCCGGACCAAACTGTTTCGAATGTCGTATTGCGCAAACGTACTAAATATTTAGACAAATGTGTCTCACACGATTATGGTTTGGGTGTTCTAGGTTTCTCTCTACTTTGGGAGAGCTTACTGGGGATACTTTGTATTTTTTTGTGAGATTGAAGAATTATCTAGATCGTAATGATCCTAGTAGTGGTGTAGGTAAATTTCTTTGTTATAGACTCGGTGTTTCTATTCAAAATGGTATTGGTGCTCAGCTTGTTGCTAGGCTACCAACCAAAGTTTTGTACGAATCCTGAGTTCGAATGTAATTTTAGGATTTATTGAAATTTACCTAATTTTAATATTAAATATATAATATTTTATTAAATATTGTGAAAAATTAAATGTTAAAGATAAATAAATAATGTAATTATCAATTTCATTCATAGTCATGCCAAACACTCCAATTTGGAAGGATGAAATTCATTTTCAAGGTAGTTTGAATTCTAGATAGTTGGAACTCCCTAGAATTCAAACTCCTTTCACGCCAAAGGCAGCCTAAGTCTTTCTTATAAGGCATTTCCAAATGAACAACTTGATTTTATGTGGAAATCTATCATTAAGGCATTAAGGCATTTCCAAATGAACAACTTGATTTTATGTGGTATTTTTGTTTTCCACGTGGACTTCCAAATTCTAAAATAATTAACCTGCACCTGCATTATGGTTAGAATTATTCCTCAAAAAATTATACTCCCTCCATCCGCAATTACTTGATAATTACGGTTTTGTAAAAATATTTAGGAATTGAAATTATTTCTACGTAAACCATCAATCTCCCAAATTTCTTGTTTAATATATTGGTTTTCATATCCAAATTTTTGGTTTCTTCTTGATAATCAGGAAATAAAAAGATATACTCTAGAGCTTTAGAGTCGGAATTTTCCGTTACACTTTTGCTAAAAAAAAAAACAACTTATTTTATCCACTAAACACGGATGGAGGGAGTAAGTACTTTTAACATGGGAAATACATTTTTTTATCGTGCAACCAAATAAGAGAATACTCCCTCGTCCATAACCAAAATTTCGCAGCAGAATCTTGAGAGAAATTTTAAATAATCAATTGCTCATTCGATGATCTAGTTCCTCGAAGAAATAAATCATTAACATAAACAAATGAAGAAAGATAAGTAATACTTACACCCAACAATCCAGCCAAATTTTAATTTTGGCTCCACGCCTAACTATCCAAAAGCTATTCTCTCTAATAGTATCCATACATATAAAGATACCTATCCAGACCCATGAATTATTATCATTTAACTTGTTCAGATAGAGGAAACTAACATTTCTATTTTACTTGTCTTTAAGAACCTGAGCTCATAACTCCTTACTATCAGAACTTTCTTTCCAAGCCAGTTTACAAATGATAACTCTATTAGAAGTCTCTAAATTTCTAAAACCAAGGCCACCTTAAGATTTTGGTTTATTTAGATTACTCCAAGCTTAAACTTAATGCACTTATTTCCTTTATGCCCCCACCAAAAATACTTTTTGAAATAATCAAATTAATCAATAAGATTGTTAGGGATCTTGAAACAACCCATTTGATAAGTTGGAAGACAGTTGAGCATTGATTTAACCATAGTGATTCTGCCTTCCTTAATAAGGGAAGTGCTTACCCAATTATTAAGTCTAGCTTCAAAAAACTGAACTACGGGGTGAAAATATTTGGTCTTAGAGTGTCCTAATAAGAGGGAGGCTCATAGATGTCTCTTTGAATCACTGAATTGTCATATTGAGAGATTTTTCCAAGTCTTCACAAGAAGCGGAACTTATGTTATTTACTAAAATAAACAAAATACTTATCAAAATTAAGTAATTGACCTGAAAAACTACCAAAGTTCTGCAGAATATTCAATATGCTCTCAATTTGGTTCATATCAGCTTTAGGAAAAATAAGGATATCATCTGTAAAAATTCGAATGAAAAATATGAGTATCTCTCCTAAAAACCTTGCTTCATGTAGTAATTTTATTAGTTTCGGCTTTCGACACACAATAAACTTCTAGATAACCATTCCATAGCAAGAATGAAGAGATGAGGTGATAAAGGATCACTTTTTCTAATACCTCTAAAAGGCGTTTACTCCTGACAAGTGAACCATCCAAAAGAACACTAGTACTGGTGGTATAAATACACTGGTGAATCAACTTGAATGAATCATTGCTAAAACAAAAATGGGATAAGACTTTCAGAAGAAAAGTACATTCAAGCTTGTCAAAGGCCTTTGAAAGATCCAATTTTAAAGCCATTGTACCACTAAAACCTTCCTTATGTTTCACGGTATGAATAATCTCATGAGACACAATGATATTATCATGAATAGCTTTCCCTGGGAAAAAAACAGGGACTATTTAACTTTTGGTACCCAGCAAATGTCCAATACCTAGCTTTGGTACCCAACATTTGAAATATTTTGCTGGTACCTTGACCCGTCAAGTCAAACATTGACCTAACATCCCATTATATGTATATATATGTATATATATATATTAAAATTAATAATAAATATTAATTTTCTAATTTTAATAATAAATTGAGATCATCATTATCATCGTCATAATGTTTTGCTTATTTCTTTGCCAGAAATAATTCATTTTGTTTAATAATTGGACTTACAAAAGAAAATCCGTCTAAAGTGATAAGATTACAAAACTATATTGTAAATACAAGAAAGACCCAGTTCAATTGTACAATCAATAAGTAGTACCATGAGAAGAAGAAGAAGAAGTTATTATCTATTAATTCTGTTGATGGGTCGAGGTAATCAACGATAAAGGAAATTCACGGATGAGCTGATGGGTTATCATCATCGCCATGCCAAGACAATGGCAATTATAAAACTCACCAACATGGGCAATGGTTATAATCTCTTTGATAACTTTTATCAAACACTTACCAAGTGTCGACTAACTTACAAGAGTATGATTTAAAGATACTGATGAAGATGAAGAAGAAAGATTCAGGTGGCGAAATAGTTAAAGATGTCCGCAAAATTGAGTACCATTGAGATTCAGGGTCTCAAAATTATTTTTTTTTGTAAGTTAAATATCATAGAAGAAAAACTAACTTTGGGAGTTAGTAACCCTTACATCACCCCGAGTAGAGCCATCTAGTACTTGGTTTATAGTAGATACCCTAGCATTAGATTTATCTACTTCTAAAGCATACTGAATACAAGAAGGGGGAACTGTATCCCAGTTAACGACAATTCTGAAGCTTCTAGCTTCTTTAGCAAAAGTGTCGGCTACATTGTTTGCAGTCCTATGAACAAAATAGAAAACTTTAAAGTTATTACAAAAGGAAAACTCATTTTTCGCTTCATCCATTATAGTTTGGTTTTGCCAAGAGATTTGCGATGGTTCTCCATTCAGATAATCCACAAGATTTTTGCAGTCGCCTTCCACACTGAAAGTGGACAAGTTGTTGGGTCTTGCCCATTTAGCTGCTTGCAAGTAGCCTAGAGCTTCCTCTTCTTCAGGTTCAGTTGCTGAGATTGGTCCTGCTCTTCCTTGAATAAATTCACCTACATCATTTCTAAAGATTATAGCAAAGCCTGCTGGGGTATTACAAGAAATCCAGGCATCATCCAGATTTAGTTTATGATAATGTGGTTCTGGAAGTTTCCATGTATTGTTACTAGTGTTTCCTCTTATCAGGTCTTTTATTTTGACTGTGTATTTCTCTTTGTGCAAGTATGCTAGATGTCTTTGTATCTCCACAGCTACTTGTTGATGTGTTTGTTGTTGGTTATCAAAAGCTCTATTACATCTTTCCTTACATATGAACCAGATTTTGGTCATTATTATTTCTATAGGTATCTGAGGGTTTCCTTCTTCAGGACTTTCCTCAAAGATATTAAAGAAAGTTGTATTTCTGTTAAAATGTATATCTACAGGATGTGGGTCAGTTGCCCACACAGCTTGTGCAAACTTGCAGTGTAAGAATAGATATTCTATTGTTTCTTGTTCATTGCATCCAAAGGAACAAGAAGAAGAAATATCCTTAAACCTAGACAGTTTAACATTAGTTGACACAACATCTTGAAGACACTTCCAAGCAAATTTTTTTATCCGTTGGGATGTTTGTGTAGCCCAAAGTTTCTTCCAAAAAGTATCAGGCTGCCCTAAGTTATAGTAATTTATGGTTTTTTCATTTAACTTATCATACATGGATTTCATAGTGAACTTTCCAGATCTTGTTAGAAGCCATCTCAGAGTATCTTCCTTTGCAAATCTAATGTTGCAGATTTTTTGAGCTATATCTCTAGGGAATAAAGAGTGAATTAAGGTTGCATTCCATCTTTTTGTATCAGTATCTATTAGGTCTCTAACCAGGTTTACTGATGAGTTATTACTGGTCTTGTACTGTTTAAGTTTTTCAGATACATCAGGAATCCAGTTATCCTCCCATATATTGACTTTCATTCCATCACATATTTCCCAAATATTGTTTTGTTCAACTAAAATTATTCCTCTGTAGATACATTTCCACATCCAAGAGCTAGAGGAAGGGATTTTAGCTCTAAAAGCAGAGTTTCTCTTGAAGTATCTTGTCTTTAGTTGTGTAACCCAAAGAGCATGTAGTTCTGTCATGATTCTCCACGCTAGTTTAGCTATAAGAGCTAAATTGAATTATGTGCATTTTTAAAACCTAGCCCTCCTTTACTAATTGGTTTGCACAGGCATGAATAAGATTTTGGATAGTATCCTTTGTAATTTGTTTCTTTCCCCCACCAGAAATCTCTTTCTAGAGCATCTATTTTATTGGTTATCTTTTTTGGTAGCATAAAGCAACTCATTTGATAGCTGGCCAAGTTAGCTAAGGTTGCTTTATTTAGCACCATTTTACTGGACTGAGCAAGAATTTTTCCTATCCAACCTTGTATTTTGTGTTCCATTTTTTCTATTATGCTTTCAAACAGTTTTATTTTGGTTTTATCTACAAATAGAGGTGTTCCTAGTAAGATTCTTTCAGGTCAATATGTTTGATTTTAAGGATCTTACTAATCATTCTTTGATGCTTTGGTTGGACTTTCTTGCTAAAAAAAATTCCAGATTTATCAAAATTGATAAGCTTCCCTGAAGCTTTGCTAAAGGTGTCTATTAAACTTAAGATTTTATGACATTCTTTCAGATCAGCCCTAATGAACAGTAAACAATCATCGGCAAAAAATAGGTGGGATATGGAGCTATTACTAGGAGTTATTTTTATTCCATGAATTTCCTTCTTTTCCTCTACCCTAATTAGACTTCTAGAGAAGATTTCCATACAAATTATAAAGAGATAAGGTGAAAGGAGATCACCCTGCCTAAGACCTCTAGTAGGTTTGAAAAATCTCCAGGACTTCCATTAAACAGGACAACAATAGAGGTTGTGGAAATACATGTCCTAATTAGATTGCAGAAGTTTTGATCAAAGCCAAAGGCTTTAAGCGCATTTATAAGGAAATCCCAATTGACTCTGTCGAAGGCCTTCAACATATCAATCTTGATCCCCATCCCAGCATGCTTAATTTTCTTTTTCTTGAAAGAATGAACAATTTCCTGAGATATGATAATATTATCTGATATTTGTCTGTTTGTCAAAAAGGCAGCTTGGAATGGAGATATTAAAGAATTTAAGTGAGGTTTAATTCTATTTGCTATAATTTTTGCTATAATCTTATAAACAGTATTGCAGAGCCCTATTGGTCTGAACTGACTTGGGTCTTTAGGGTGCCTGTTTTTAGGGATAAGGAAGAGAAATGTCTTATTGAACTCTGGATTTAGCTCTCCTGTTCTAAAAAAAATCATGTATTGTGTCGATTACTTGTTCCCATGTATTTTTAGGGATAAGGAAGAACAAGAATCTTAAAGAAACTTGCTGGGAATCCATCTGGTCCAGGAGATTTATTAGGTTTTAATTTTTTTAGGACAACTCTGATTTCTTCAGAGGACGGAATGACATTTAGATGAGAATTTCCTTCTTCAGAAATAGTAGGTCTAATGTTGGTAAAAAGGTCTACATCCTTAGTATGGTCTCTACTATCTTCTGAAAATAGGTTTAAGTAGAATTCTTTCAAGGTGTTCTTGATTTCATCTCTTTTGAAAGTTATTTCTCCATTACTTTGTTTGATACATTCTATATTGTTCCATTTCCTTCTCTTTAGAGTTTTAGTATGGAAGAATTTTGTATTCCTCTCTCCTAAATTGACCATATTATCTCTTGATTGCTGTTTTGCAATCAAGAGATAATGTATCATACAACTTTTCTAACAAGAATAGTTTATCTTTTATCTTCTCTTCTTTTCTATATACATGACTAGAACCATTGAGCATATCTATCTGATGTAATACTTTCCTAATTTCTTTAGTAGGTTTTCCAAAAATGTTTTTTTTCCCAGAAGTCTAAGTTGTGCTGCAATTCTTGAAGGTTTGTTATAAAGGAAATAGAGGGAATTTCCTCTGGCAGACTAAATTTCCATGTGTCTTTAATAGTTTGGATACAAGACTGTTCCTTTTGCCATGTATCATAGTATTTAAAGGTATGTTTATTTTTAAAGGCTTTAGAATCAAGAGTAAAAGCAATTGGACTATGGTCTGAACCTATGGCAACTAGATGAGTAAGAGAAGCATTTTGAAATTGATGGTTCCAATCATTGTTTGCTACTGCTCTATCTAGTCTTTCCTTTATGTTAGTTGCCCCCTCTCTTTGGTTTTTCCAAGTGAATTCATATCCAGTGAACCCTATATCTATTAAACCAACATTATTAAGTATATTTTGATAGTATTTACTATCATATTTCTTAAATGGGAGACCACCACATTTTTCCTCTTGACTAAAAATCACATTCATATCTCCTAATAGAATCCAAGGGGTAGAGTATTTATCTACTTGTTCAGGGATTTCTGAAATGAAATCCCATGCTATATGCTTAGTATTTGGATAAGGACTACCATAAAAGCATGTCAATAGCCACTTCTTAGTTTCATGATTAGTTTGTACTAAGATATTTATCATATTCATATTCCATTGTACAATTTCAAAAGCAAAACCATCTACCCAAGCTATGGCTAAACCTCATGCCTTTCCTATGGGATCAACTATATGTATATTAGGGTAATATTTTAATAAAGATCTAACTAGATGCCTTTGTGATTTAGTTTCAGACAAGAACAGAATTTCAGGTCTTTCTATATCAATTATTTGTTTGAGATGGTTTTTAGTGAATGAGTTTCCACAACCCTGCACATTCCAAGCTATTAACTTCATACTTTGCCTAAATTAATGAATAAAAAGTATAGCAGAGATATATCACTGAAATAAATCAACTAAAATTATTGTAGTTTAATTTTATTGAAAGCAGCAATGAGGAATATTTCTCCTCTTAGATTAGGAGAGAGTGATACATGTTTCTCCTCTTGTTGCTTTTTGGGAGTCAACTCAGGGAAATGAATTGGATGATAAGTACTTGAGATTGACTTATGATTCGCCATATTGGAACCATAATGATGAACTTCTAAGATCTTTCCATCATTAGAGGGAATTGAACATAAATGTTCAGAGGATGAAGAAGAAAGACAATCAGGGACCGAGATTTTGAAAGCTGACTTAGGTTTTGTCAATGGGGTATTAAATGATGATGATATGCATGATGAATGCAAGATGCAATCCACTGAGTTCGTTTCAGAGCTCACTGGAACAGAAGGTGAAATTAGGGATTCAAGAGAATCCCCCAAAAAAGGCGAAGAGAAAGATAGTCTTCTTGCAATAGAGATATTATTATCAGATAAAGATGGGAAATCATTATTTGGTACCGGGTCTGGAGAATCTAACCCGGATCCGACTTCAAGAGTATCCATGGGACCCGTTTCCATTTCCGCCAAAACTCGGAAAGTTTCCGAGTTCGCAGATCGGAACGATTCATCCGATGAAGGTCTAGGTATAAAATTCTCAGGCAGGTTGTATGGGAAGGTTATCTTTCCAACGTCATGTCTTCATCTGAGGCATATGAAGAAGATTCAGTAATGATAAAAGGACCTAACACATTATAGGAGTTAGACGGACAATCGCGCCAAGAGCTGGTTGCACAACGTGTAGGTTCTCATGCTCATCATCTCTAAGAGCCGGTTCTTCATCCACTTACGTTCTAAAGATGTCGTGAAAATTTTCCCTCACTCCAGGTTGATTGAGATATTCCTGCACTGGAACTGGAGCTCTAGTATGATCGAAATTATCTTTGGGATTCCATACTTGGACTAGCACATCATTAAGCCAATTCATGTCATCACTTGGTATGGAGAGTTACCAGTTATATCATAAATATCCTCTAAAGGTTTCCCTAGTAAAACTGAACAATCACCAACTTCGTGTCCTAATCTCAGACAATGGGTACAAAATTTTGAAAGTAAGATAATATAGTTGAAATAAATGGATGTCACAGGGTAATTATCTACCTTAACCGGCAAATGGTTAATAAGAGGTTTTTCTATGTTAACCCATAGAAGTACTCTTGGTATTAAGTCAGGTGATTCCATACCAGTACAAATTCTGGCCACCTGACCTACCTTTCAAGCAATTAAGCTTAGCATTTCCTCTGCACGGTGTTCAGACTTACTATTTAAGATAGAGGCACAAATAGGTATTTCTTTATTCAGATCAGTTGAAATTCTCATTCCTTGATAAGCAGTTGTTGCAGACATCACATTGCCAAAAGGGTACCACGGACCATTCGATGTTATCCAATGAAAATCTTCTTTTTTCCTAAAAGTAATAATGAATAAATTTGGATCTACTTCCCTAATTTGAAAAGTTATTTGATTGTTCCAAAAGTTATTAAGAGCTCCTCTTACTTCCCAATGCTTTAAAACAATAGTGGAGAAAACTCTAGCTAATATACTATAATCTTTGATACCAAAATCCCTAATGAAAGGAGGAGGGGTTGGCAAGAGACCAATGTTACTATGGTTAGCCATTCTCTGATCAAGAGATAGACCACTAAGATGTCTGTAAAGGTTAAAATTTTCACTCATAATGAAGAGAAATAGAAGAAGAAGAGACACAAGAATAAGAACTAAACTTGATACAAAGAGCTTAAATAGATGGTTTGTACTCTATCCAAGTTGTTTATTCAAGCCAAAAACATCTGTGATCGTCCAAAAATCAAGAAAAGAAAAATACCTATTCAGGAACCAATAAGAAGTCGACAACAAGAAGCAAGGAGGACGTTTTGACAACAAGGTACGAGGTAAGGTCTTTATTGACTATCAGAATGAGAAAGATTTTCCTTTTTTTTAAAAAAAAAAAACTTTATATCAAAGTAGAGAAAGAGGTATATTTTAATTTCAGCGGTACAAAGGATACCTCGCATAAGCTTGGTTTTGTGTTTTTTTTTTGAAAAAGACCACCAGGGAAGGGATAGAAAGCCACAATTAATATTGACAAAGCAAGACATAATTAGGTTGCATGCAAAACATAGCATTCTAGAGTCCTATTACGTCTAATCCTAGCCTAAATTCAAATTAAAGCTCTCACATACGAGTCACCTAATGAAATAAGAAGATCAGAAGTCTAAATCTATTTTGCCGCACGTCCTAGGTTAATTAAGACTGAAAAAGCAAGAGAAGATGAAAAGCATTGACAAGGTAGCAGAGAATCAAGGAGAAGGCGTACACCCTTAGTGAAATAATAAATGTCAATAATCACGAGAATAAGGGATTAACCAAGAATTCAAAGGGAGCAACAGAGAGAAGAGACTAGATATTAGCTTATAAAAAGGTGGTTCTTCTTAGAATCCTAATCCACTTCAACTATTTCTTTGTTTTAAGATTTTTTATTAAACTTCCAATATTTGTAACTATCTTCAAATGGATTTTCCTATGTGTAACCATGATCATATTCCTGAAGGAGCACCTATTTCAACTACTCGGATTACTCGATGTAAAGATGATCATCTCCACAGGTTACACTACTATTTCTGTTATTTGTGTGTTACTAACTTGTTTCTTCATACAGAACAGGTCAAGTATTTGGCTTATTGTAATCTAAGTCCCACAATCAAAGAGAGCTTGGGCCACAAGATAAGAGCTGAGACTGAAAGGTGCATAGCACTCGGTTTCCCCATTGACTCAGCAATATTGAGTAGCGAAATGCCACCAGGATTCGGGTATAACTATGCTCGACGGATGGAGGCAAGGTACAACTGGAATAAGGGAAAGGGAAATTATGAACCCTCCGAAGCAGCTGAAGCGAGGGGTGAAATAGCCATATAAACCATCCGGAGCTCTACTTAAGGCTCTAACTATGAAGAAATCTAAATTTTATCTATGTCTTGTTTTTTTTCTTTCCTTATGTTGGCAACATCGTTATTCGTTACCTTTGATTGACCTGCTTCTACACAGGAAAACAAATGAAGTGAATCTAGCCTGTATTTAAGTTTTACTACTTTCTAAGCCTTAAATTTCTAGATATTCCAATTTACTAACATGATAATGGTCTGAAGAAGAACTGTCAGATTAAAATTAGAAGAACTAAATACCCCTCTATCCAAAGAGCAAAAATTTCATCCAAATAGAAGAAGAACCTTCAGATTAAATCCAATACTAAAAAACTTCAAAAAAAAAATCAGTGTATCACTGATGGACTTCATACATAACTAAAGGGGTCTAGAAATTGGAGAGAAGTAATCGGATTCCAAGATAATAACAATGACAAAAAAAGAGAGGTGTATCCATAGTTACTTTAAAGGAGAAAGAGAGACCAGGAAGAGGTAGAGGAAGCTCAGACAACAAAAGAAGGAGACAAATCGGCAAAAAGGATTATAGGATCCTGAGATGATCTCTCTCATGATAGAGATAGATACTAACTAAGCAGGTTGAAAGAAAAAGAGATGGGATCCAACCAAGAGGTTCCGACGATGTATGGAATTAATACAAACTATAATGGTGAATGCTTATGATATGATTTTCTACATTCTAATGATATACATGATGAAAATATGATTTACTATTCCTAAATGACTCAGCCCCTGAATTACAATACCACACGTATTCATGTCAAGTTTTTATATCCATCAGAATCATCCATCACTCCTTCCCGTCGTGCATTCCCCTCCAGCTCAGAGAAGAACACAGGTAAAAAAAACTACTCACAATCCATTAGAAGCGTACTTGATTGATTATATTCAAGAGAAAGATGAAGGAAAATAGTCGTTGAAATTAGGAGAGAGGAGAGGAGAGAGGAGGCCAATAATATGATGTCGGGGTCTTAAATTCATTTGATCTAATGTTATATCAAAAATTTGGCGACAGGGAGGATTCTTAACTTTTTTTCTTTTTTTGAAGCAAAAGAGGAGGATACTTATTTGGGTGATTATTCAACACGTATGTTAGAGCACTGCTCGGTCGAACTCGCAACCGTTGCTATCTCAAGCCTGTTTGTCAAGTTTAGTTGGTCAAAACTATAGTCTTGATTCCTAGTCTACTTATAGGAGTTTCAGACTAGGATAGATTGTGTAGTTAAGATTTAGACTTCACGGCGCCTTACAACTGAAGACGAAGATATACTGAAGAACTTGAAGGAACTTCATCAACAAAAGGTATGTGGAAACTAAAACTTATCTATCACTTAGAAGTCTATTTTATTCCACTCGATCTTCTATTGAGACAAAAGTCGTATAGTGATATAGACTTTCACATCATACACATTTGTTATTTCGAGTATAACTCGCTTATCTATTTCTCAAAATATGTGTTGGTAGCTTTTTGAAAAAGCGGGGGTCTAACAACCACACCCAATATTTCTCTTAGCAATCTGTATAGACTAACTCCAATATACTTTCAACATAATCAACTAGACAGTCAGACTCAATCTTAAGAAAAGTATATCAAAGAGTTATATCTCAATTTCTCAATTCAATCTGCAATCAAATAAATAGGAATCTGCGAGCCCGATTGAATATAAGAAATAACTTGTACGGTATCAAAAACCAATATCCAAGTGTCAATCAATTTAATCAACCGCCAAAGGTTGGATTCACAGTTGATTGAACTTACACACAACCTGTGATATTTCAATTATATAAACAAACATAATGCAGAAAAGAAAAAACACAAACACTAAAAGTTTTGTTAACGAGGAAACCGCAAATGCAGAAAAACCCCGGGACCTAGTCCATATTTTAACACCACACTGTATTAAGCCGCTACAGACACTAGCCTACTCCAAGTTAACTTCGAACTGGAATGTATTTGAGCCCTAACCAATCTCACACTGATCAAGGTACAATCGCGTTCTTTACGCCTCTAGAACCACGCCGGATTCTGCGCACTTGATTCCCTTAGATGATCTCACCCACAACTAAGAGTTGCTACGACCCAAAGTCGAAGACTTGATAAACCAATCTGTCTCACACAGAAAAGTCTATTGAATAGATAATTCTGTCTCCCACAGATATACCTATGAGTTTTGTTCTGTCTTTTGATAAATCAAGGTGAACATGAACCAATTGATATACCAGACTTATATTCCCGAAGAACAGCCTAGAAATATCAATCACCTCACAATAATCTTAATCGTACGGTAGCGAAACAAGATATTGTGGAATCACAAACGATGAGACGAAGATGTTTGTGACTACTTTTTATCTTGCCTACCGGAGATTAAATCTCGAGCGAATCTTAGAGAAGATAGTACTCAATCACGATAGAAAACAACAAGATCAGAATATGCAACTACAGAGAAAATAGTTGGGTCTGGCTTCACAATCCCAATGAAGTCTTCAAGTCGTTAACTAAGGTTAAAGGAGAATCGACTCTAGTCGCAACTAGTATCACACAAGAGGTGTGGGGATTAGGTTTCCCAGTTTCTAGAGTTCTCATTTATATAGTCTTCAAATCAGGGTTTGCAATAAATGCTACCTTGCTAACAAAGCATTCAATATTCACCGTTAGATGAAAACCTGATTAGACTCAAGCTAATATCTGTCAACTGTTAGATCGAACTTAGCTTGTTACACACAAATGAAAAGTGACTTCATTTAGATATGAGTAGCCGTACCTAAACGTGTACACCTTTGTTGGCTCAATAATAGTTAACCGAAGTTAGCCATATGAACACTTTCATATCAACCTCATTCATCTTAACCATAACTAGTTCAAATGACTCCAATAAAACTAGTTCTAGGGTTGTTCAATTGTTTATATTCTCATAGAAGTATACAAGACACAATTGAAGCAAAATGGATTTTGATTCACTCGAATCAAGTCATGAACATTATAGCCACGGTTTGCAAAAGATTGCATTTCGTATTATATAAATGTATTAGTTCATGAAAAAACCAATTTTAGAACTTAACTTACTCAGGTATGCATACGGGTACGCATACCTAAGTACCCGGACTAAGTTTGGGTTCGCTAGTACTACAACGGGTACGCATACCACCAAACACAACAGAAATTCCCGGACCTGAACCTCACGCCAATACGCGTACTGGTATGCGTACAAGGTTTTCAGACTTTCACTAAACCAACCAGTTCGCATACGGGTATGCATACCATGGTTACCGCACTTGGACTGTATATATGTGAGTACACATATTATGCTTATATCCAATTGTTCTAAACTCTCATTTCAACCGTTGAAACATTCTTGGAAGACGACAATAGTTGTTTCACACAAACTATTAGGTTTAAAGCAATTTTCAAGTGATCGAATGATCAATACGAAACATTCCGAGTCTACATCAAATGACTGTCTCACACAAATCATGTAAGATGTTACAAGGCAATTTTCACATGATAATCTTTTGACTTTCGTCTAGAATATAAGATGAACTTGGTTAAAGCGAAAGCTTACCAACACATATTTCGAGAAATATGTAAGCGAGTTAAAGTCAGCTCGAAATATCAAATGTGCATAATTGAAATCTATATAGCTATACGACTTTTGTCTCAAATAGGAGATAAAGTAGATAGACTTTTGAGTGATAGATGAGTTCAAGTCTCCACATACCTTTTGTTGATGAAGTTCCACAAGCTCCCCTTAGTAATTCTTCGTCTTCAATCGATGAACGCTGTGAAGTCTAATGCTCAACTACACTTTCTATTCTAATCCGAGACTTAGCTATAAGTAGACTATAAATCAAAACTTATAGTATTGGCAACTAAACTTGACAAACAAGCTTGAGATAGCAACGCTTGCGAGTTCAACCGAGTAGTGCTCTAACAAGTATTTCCACCCATTTGGTTACACTCGTCTTCTTTTGAAGACTTTAATACTTCATTGTCTCATAGCTGAAGCTCAACTCAAGCAAGAAGACTATTAATTCCTTAATTTGAGAGACAAGAAGCTCGTAAGTAGTTATTTACCATCATATTATGAATATTATTGGCATAATTGGGATGCAAAATGATACTCATCCAACTAAAACTTCAATTCAAAGGATTCACTATGGATCAACCAGGAAAAAAGGAGATAGACAGGTACCGTTCGGGCAACACACTTCAACATCTAAATTCAAATGCCTGACTAGCACCTTGGATCAATTGCATTGGAACCCAGTACCTACAACCAAGTTCCTACGAGCACTGTTGTGTCCATCAAAACTATAATTTTTTTTTTGTGGACTGACCCTCGACAACCTAACTCATGTCCACCTCACCAATTTCAAAACCTACCCCTACTGTAATTATGACCCGGAAAATGCTTTTCATATTATGCTCCACTATCATGTTGCTGATGATTCATGGTATACCAATCCAACTGTAACCCATAATCCCATAAGTATCACATAGTAGTTTAATAAATTTCATGCTTGAGAAAAAGAAAAAATAGAAGAGAAAAAAAGAAAAAATAGAAGAAAATCGGTGTGAGTAATTGGACGCAGTATTCAACGTTGTGATGATCATGCATGATTGGACAGAGATTTGGGACTCGGGAGTAAATCAGGTGGCTAGAAGACTGCTACAAATGTCGAATTTATGGGTTACAATAATAATTTTTTTTTTTGCTGAGAAAAACACTGATGCATTAACTTAGGAGAAATTTACATACATCAACTATGGGTTCTTTCCTCATCAACCAAAAAAGGAGGATAAGAGACCCAAATATCTTTCAAACTAAACTTTCTTGCCCGACGTGCAAGTCGGTCAGCTAACTTGTTTTTAAGACGCTTAATATAAACAAGTTTACAACCAATACAACCAGAAAAAGAAATCCGACTATCTTCCAAAATATCATTGCATCTCCAATATACAACACCATTTCCTTCTTAACATAATCCACCAGATGTAGGCAATCACTGACAAACAGAACTTTAGACAGATTCATCTCCTTTGCCCAGGAGATTGCCAAAATTAGAGAAGTCGCCTCAGCACCAACTGCATCTGAAATCAGTCCAAAGTCCGACCTAGACCTCTTTACTCTACCCGCAGTATCACAGAGAACCATTCCCACACCCATTTTAAATTCTTGAAGGAACCATATATGAACATGATATAATCGACAACCTGAATGGAAGTTTTAACATCCATTCTTATAGTTTTTGGATACTGAGGAGGAGAAATATAAGTATTGATCAATCTTTTAGTATCCAAAATTACTCTATCAAGATTTATTGAAACACTTCTGAAAACCACATCACATCTTGATTTCCAAACACACCACATCACAATAGCTCCAATACTTGGCTAATTAACTGCATAAGGAGACTTCCCTAAGGCATTATCAAACCATCATTGGAAAATATCTTCAATCCAAACATAATCAGTAACAATCAAGTGTTGCAGAGATAAAGAAAACCAAATATGAGACGCAATAGGACAAAGAATAAACAAGTGCATAACAGATTCAACTTCTTTTCTACATAGCGGGAAGCACTCCTCAACAACAGGATTATAAAGCTTAAGGGTAGAGTTTACTGGCAACATCTGAGAAAAAACTTTCCACATGAAAAATTTAATTTTTGGAAGAAAATCTAAAGACCAAACTTTTTTTCCAAAAAGAAGCTTCTTCAACAGAACTATAATCATTCATATAAACATTGTAAGCTGTCTTGACAGATAAATCATCGCTTTTAGTGTGACCCCCCAAAATATATTTTTTACTAATATTAATTCTAAGAGACCTAATTTTAATAACATCATCAGGAGAAAACAAAGAGATTGAAATCCCAATATTCCAAGAGTTATTCTGAACATCCATAAGCTCACTAACAAAAGTGTAATCATTAAAATTTGAAACAAGTGCCGAGCTACTACAAGGTAACCAGTTTGAAGACCAGATTCTCGTAGCGGTACCATCATTTATTTTACACACAATATTAGCTTTTAAGAAAACGAAACTATTTACTATACCTTTCCAGATCCAAGAAGAAGTATCAACCGCTTTATCTATTTCCAACAAGTTTTGGTTAGGAAAATACTTATCTTTTAAGAATCTAGAAACCAACTGATCTGGGTTTTTACAAATTCTCCAACCCAGCTTAGCAATAAGAACCCTATTAGTTGCATAAGAATTTCTAAAACCTAAACCACCACGTAACTTAGACTTACCAATATCAATCCAAGAACGAAAATAAGCTGCTCTTCTTGGGTTTTTCTTTGACCACCAAAAAGTTCTCTGAAACGAATCAATTTTTTAAGTGATCTTTTTAGGGAATGGAAAACATGACATATGATAAACAACCAAACTGGAAAGCACGTGTTTAGTAATAATTAAGATTATATCTCTTACAATTACTTAATCTAACATAGAATTTATCTATAAGAAATTGAAAGGACTTAGTTTTATCCCTTTAAACAAATAATGGAGTACCAAGGTATTTCTCTGAACTACACAAAAATTTCATCCTAGAGTTTTCGATAATAACTTCACATGCTTATGATGCATCTTAGCACTAGTAAAGAAACCAGATTTCTCAAAATTGATAGCCTGACCAGAAGCCTTTGCAAATGTATTTATAATCTTCATTAAGTTTCTAGCATAAGATAAAGAAGCTTTTGAAAACTGCATACAATCATCAGCGAAGAAAAAATGAGAGATAAAAGGCCTATTTTTCTTTAGTTTAAAACCTGTATTAATTTATCAGTCCCACCTTTCATCAAAATTTGAGATAAAGTTTCCATACAGATAATAAAGATGTACGGAGATAGGCAATCTCCCTGCTTAATACCTCTAGAAGGGAAAAAAACCTCACTAGGAGAACCATTTACCAAGACTGAATAAGAAACCGTACCAATACATTGATAGATCAGCTGGCACCAAATTTCAGAGAAGCCAAGTTTTTTAAAGACTGAAATAAATGGTCATTCTAGTCTATCAAAAGCTTTTGAAAGATCTAGCTTAATGGCCATAAAACCATTTTTATTGTTTTTTTCTTCCTAGTTTTAAAAGTGTGCAAAATTTCATAACTAATTATAATATTATCTTGAATCTGTCTATTAGCTATAAAACCAGATTGATAAGGCGAAATAAGAGAGTCAAGAAGAGGTTTTAACCGACTAGTTAAAATTTTTGAAATTATTTTATACACTGAATTTGTTAAGCTAATAGGTCTAATATCATTAGGAGAGGAAGGATTATTGACCCTAGGAATAAGCGTAACGAATGAGTGATTTAACTTCTTGAGAAGAAACTTATTGCGAAAGAAAGATTGAACATGATTAATAACCTCGATAGAAACTTCTGCCCAGTTGTCTCTGAAAAAAACCCTGGAAATCCATCAGTCCCCGGAGATTTCCAAGGAGCCATATTGTTTACAACTGAATGAATTTCTTCAATAGTAGGAATAACTACTAAGTCGACATTCATTGCATCTGTAATAATTGGTTGAACATCTTTTAGAACTTCTTCAATTTCAGCATTACTTGGCATAGAAGAAGTATAAATACATTTAAAATGATTCGTAAGAAGAGATACTACTTGTTCTCTATTTTCCAACCAATTACCCTGACCGTCTCTTAAAGTATGAATGGTGTTGTACATGTTCCTAAGTTTCACAGTGTTATGAAAGAAATTCGTATTCTTGTCATAATGAGTAAAATAGTCAATTCTCGATTTTTGTTTATAAAAAGAGTTTTCTATTTCATACCAGAAATCAAGTTGCTTTGAATAATTCAGAATATACCTACATATTGTTGGAGTATATCGCATCAACCGAAGCTTCTCAATTTCAGAATTTAACCTAGCTATGGTTGTTTTAATATGACCAAAGGAGTTCAAGTTCCATTTGTTGAGATCCTGCTTAAGATTTTTAAGCTTGCCAGCAACAATAAAACTTGGAGAACCCTGTTGAGATTATTAGTCCCACCCACATTGTCTGGGCAATCTAAGATGCTGCGGTTTATAATCTTTAGGGCCTCTCAACTCATTACCAATTGGTTTTGAGTTGGATGCCCATATTCTAACATGGTACCAGAGCAGGCTATTTGCGACGAGTCATTTGACCGCACGTTTACTCCACGTCACCCAAATTATTGTCCACGTGTTATACCCAACGAGGCTACACGTGCGGGGGCGTGTTGAGATTATTAGTCCCACATTGTTTGGACAATCTAAGATCCTGCGGTTTATAATTCTTAGGGCGTCTCCACTCATTGCCAATTGGTTTTGAGTTGGATGCCCATATTCTAACATGGTATCAGAGCAGGCTATATTTCCGCGTCACCCGCAGGCTCTATTTGTCCACGTGTTAGACCCAACGAGGCTGCACGTGAGGGGGCGTGTTGAGATTATTAGTCCCACCCACATTGTCTGGGAAATCTAAGATCTTACGGTTTATAATCCTTAAGGCCTCTCTACTCATTGCCAATTGGTTTTGAGTTGAATGCTTTATCCCAGAAATTAATAAGAATATTCTTAAAATCCGAACTCAGTTGCCAACATTTAAAGAATTTATAAGGAATAAAAAGACCTTGTTCTTGATGAAAACAATTTAGTAAAATAGGGAAGTGATCAGAGTAAACCCTACCTAGATTAGTGACCCTTGTATGAGGAAGAACCGAAACCCTATCATTCATAAATCTCCTATCAAGTTTTTCAAAATCAAATCAGTTGGATTCTTGAACCTTCTATTACACCACGTAAAAGGATTGCCATAAGCAAAAAACTTCATTCATTTTTAACTGAGTTAAGGTATTTCTAATGAAATCTGGAGGAAAGGAATTATCAGGGTTACCACCTTGCTTTTCCGAAGCATGTAATATAAAGTTAAAATCCCCTAATAATAACCAAGGTCTATTATTAACTTCATTCATATGACTCAAATAGTTCCATTGATTTCTCATACCCAAAACATTTAGAGAACCATAAATAAAAGAAACAATGCGGTTTTTTATAACAGGAGTTATGTCACAGACAATATGGACCATGTTAAAAGCACTACCTATAACTTCAATATTAGAATTTGCAGAATACCCTAATGCCAAACCACCCGATTTACCAACAACAGACGCTATATGCCACGAATCAAAAGGTAGGTGGTGAATGCAGTTTCAGTGTCAACCATAGTTTCTAAGAGACAAATTGCACTAGGTTTAAACTTTCTAAAAATGTTTAAAAGATGTAGCCACTTTTATCGGAACAACATCCATTCATATTCGACAGTGCTATTTGGCTCCCTAATCTTCACCTCCATATTCTCTTCCCTACAATCTAAACCCCACATTAGGGAAATGGTGAACCCCACCTGAACCTGAATGCGGATCTCGATATGGATGTGGGGCTTAGATTATAGGGAGGTGAATAAGGAGGTGGAGAATAGGGAGCCAACTAACATTTCCCATTCATATTCCAGCAAATAAATTTCATGGTTCTAGGAGAATAATAGAAATAAAAAAAATATAAATAAAAACAAGGAGAAAAGTTCAAGAAAACTTACAAGGTCATGAGGAGAGGCACTGTGTCCACCATCATGAGATTGACTTTCATTTTCAAATTCTCGTTGATAAGAAAAAATGATTATGTTTACCAAAACTATTTTCACGTCTTCTTGACTCTGTATGTCTTCTCCTTTCGAAAAAGAATCCAACTCCCAAATCTCAACGTGGTGCACCTGCAAAACGGGTGTGATAGAATCCCTCACATGGGTTTTATAGATTTTTGATTTTTTTTAATCTACCTACGGTAAAAAAAGAAGAAAAGATGAAGGCGAAGACCTCCGTTTATTGTTATCACATCAATTTATGATGGGTACTTCCAACACCCTAAAAAGTTAAAAAAGAGGGAGAAACAAAAGTATTGAACTTGTAAAAACAAGAAACAAAATCCTTGCCGACTATCTTCAATTCTTCTCTTTGATCGTGGTTGGGTTTCTTTTTTAACCTAAGTATATAGTTTGAAGAGATCTAGTTAAAACCTCGTGATAGATAGAAAAAACGAGAAGAATTAGTTTTTTCTCTTTTCTCTCTCTCTAAAATATATCTCTTTTTCTTTCTCTATTTGTTTTTCTGTTTCCTCATTGAAAGCAAACACGGAGGAGATAGATTCTGATACAACTACTGAATAATTTGCCTTGTTTTCTGGCAAACTTTGCAATTAACTTGTCACTACTGAGAGATTTTTGAGTGCTGGTTATTGAATTGTAGAGGTGTGTATGTATTTTGTTTAATTTTGTTTATTTATTTTGGTTTTATGAATCTAGGTCAAACAGGTTAAGCTAGTAAGATCTGAGAGAGAAACGAGAAATTTTTGAAATAAAAACATGTGTGGTTACTAATGTTTTTCAAATAACTCTGTGTAGTTTTGAAAATCTGGACTTGATGTTTGTTTGGATTAAAATGGTGTGCTTTTAAAAGGAGTACTACATTTGGGGTTTGGGTATTAGAAATTTCTTCTTTTTAGTTTTTTCTTCTAGGCCTTTTATTTTGGGGATGTTGAGAATGAAAACTGAAATTGAAATGGATTCTGGTGGTGCTGGGATTTGGAGTGATGAAGATAAAGCTATGGTTATAGCAGTTATGGGGTCTAGGGCTTTTGAATACTTAACAACTAGTTCTGTTTCTTCTGAGGGTTTGTTAACAACTGTAGGAAGAGATGAAAATCTGCAGAATAAGCTTTCTGAGTTGGTTGAGAATCCTAATTCCTCCAGTTTCAGCTGGAATTATGCAATATTTTGGCAGATTTCTAGGTCTAAATCTGGTGATTTGGTTCTTGGTTGGGGAGATGGGTATTGCAGAGAACCAAAAGAGGGTGAAGCACCTGGAGCTAATCCATTTCTTAATCTTCGTCTTGAGAGTGAATCTCAACAGAAGATGAGAAAGACAGTTCTTCAAAAGCTTCATAGGTTCTTTGGTGGATCAGATGAGGATAATTATGCACAAGGATTGGATCAAGTGACGGATACAGAAATGTTCTTCCTTGCGTCCATGTACTTCTCTTTTCCTTCTGGTCAAGGGGCACCTGGTAAAGCTTTGAGATCTGGAAACCATATATGGCTCTCGGATTCATTGAAATCGCCGTCCGATTACTGTGTTCGGTCTTTCCTCTCAAGGTCAGCAGGGATTCAGACTACTGTTCTTATTCCCACCGATTCTGGGGTGATTGAATTAGGATCAGTTAGATCTATTCCTGAGAACTCAAAAATGTTGCAACTGATAAGATGCATGTTCACATCGAATTCGGCAATCAGAGTTAAACCCATTACGGTGGTGCCTATGATGAATGAGAAGAAAGATGAAAACGGCTGTCATTCCAATTTTGCATTCAGAGGACGACAGGACGAATACCCTAAAATTTTTGGGCAGGATCTGAATCTGGGAAGGTCTCAGATTATTGACAAGCCAATTGTTGAGAAGGTGGAGGAGAGGCCATGGGATGTGTACCAAAATGGCAACGGGGTTTCATTTCAGAACAATCGAAAGGGTGGTTTTCGTGGTATGAATTGGCCACAGCTCCGGGGAATGAAACCTGGGACGGCAACTAACTCGTACAGTTCTCAAGCCCCAGTAAATAATCAGCAGAAGCTTGGTAATAGTATCTTGGTGATGGAGGACCATCGGTTGAATCAAATTCAGTCCCAGAACAAGCAACTACCAAAACATATTGATTTCTCTGTGGGAGCTACGTCAAGGGGAAGTTTGGTTACTCGACCAGTTGAACTTGAGCCAGCAGATGCTGATGAGCAATCAGGTCCAGCTGATGAGCGGAGACCAAGAAAGCGAGGAAGGAAACCTGCAAATGGAAGAGAAGAGCCACTGAATCATGTTGAAGCAGAAAGACAGCGTAGGGAGAAACTTAACCAGCGGTTTTATGCATTGAGAGCTGTGGTTCCCAATATCTCTAAGATGGACAAGGCTTCTTTGCTCGGAGATGCCATTACTTATATTACTGAGCTTCAGGCTAAGCTCAAAGAGATGGAATCAGAGAAAGAGAAGCTTGGGACCACATCAAAAGAAGTGGCAAATTCTGAGGCAAATTCAGCAGCAGATAATCGCAGTCGATCCCCAGATATCGACATTCAAGCTGTTCATGATGATTTTGTTGTACGCGTTAGTTGTCCATTGGATACTCACCCTGTTTCTAGAGTCGTTCAGGCGTTCAAAGATTCACAAGTCACTGTGCTGGAGTCAAAATTCTCTATAGGAAATGATACTGTTTTCCACACATTTGTGGTGAAGTCTCAGGGATCTGAACAACTGACAAAGGAGAAATTAATGGCTGCATTTTCGCGTGATGGAAGCACCTTATAAGTAATGCATTAGATAGGTAGTGGGATTATTTTCCCTTGTAATTTCTTAGAAGAATTAGTTTGCAGGAGGAAGAATCCATTCGAAGGCTTTCGCCGTGGTTGTATTATAAACGACGGAATGTTAAAAACTTGGGTTTAGCTGGAAAGTAGATCTTCAGTTTGTTGATTGCCTCAGGGAGTTCACTTCTTTCGTGTTGATGATTTCGTGCTAACTGAGGGACCATTCTTGCAAATCTAGTACCTGTAAGTTTTCCTCCCCACTGTTGATTATGTCTTCACAATTTGAATGTAATTCATTTTTGACTAATACTTTTTTTTTTCTTCTTTTCGTATTTGTTCTTTATAGGATTTAAAGCTCGGGGAGGACAATATAGTAGTGTTTTTCTCTTTGCAGTAGTTATAGTTCAATCTATTTGATTGAAACTCCTCAGTTTGTAGCTAATCGCAATGGAAGAAGCATCATGGGAGAGTGAAAGGGTCGATCCTACATAGGTAAATTTATTCATGTCGACTGGTGAAACCCAAATACTTATTTAAGAGTAATTTTGTAGATCTTTGAAGAAATTATAGATAGAGATTATACATACATATATTCAGAAGAAGAAACTATGAAGGTTCCTATGGAGTTCGATAGAATTTTCCTGAATTTGTGTTCATTGTGCTTTGCCAAATAGCAGTTATGAACACGGTGTACTATTTTTGCTATTGCTTCCCCTAGTAAAGTAAGAATTTAACTGCGCTATTTGGTACTGGCAATTACTTCCTATATTTGAACATTTTTTTTGAAGTATATATTTGGACATGTTTATGCCACCTAAAAAAGTTTGTTATGTTGGTTCTAAAACATTCGGCTGCCCCACAAAAAACTTTGGTCTAGATTTCTTGCAACTTATGGAAGTTTTCTTTTACTCGAGTTAGCTGGTTTCTTTTTCTCACCATATTGACCATGAGCATGACATGCTTGTGTGTGAAACTACCTCTTTTGGCAGAGAAGTTTTACATTTGAACAATTTTGTGATACCAAAGGTTAGAATCTCAATTATTTGTTTTTAGAATGTATTGATAAAGAGGTGTCGTTTTCTTCTCTTTGATACGCCTCCATCAATGAAATGATTCACTATTATAATTTCTTTCCATGGTTGAAAGAAAAAACAATGTCTATAGGCTTGTACTGAACTTGGCACAAATTAATTAAATTGGGTGGCCTCAGCCCCTGTATATTAGATAACTCTTTTTTATGAGTGCATTTATCGTGTCCCACCATCCAGGTTGTTTTTTAGATTGTGCATCAAACAAACCGGATTTTGAATAAGATAGATGAGTTTTTTTTTTTTTGTTTGAAAGTTAGATAGATGAGGTTTAAGAGTAAACCAAGTTCATCTCTTTTGAATTTTTATATCTTTCCTCCTAGTTGTGGTCGTTGCTAATTTGAACCTAACTGTTCTACATAGTTAACCTTCAAGTTTGGGGTCCAGTTGGTAAAAAGATGTGTTGTGACGGTTTCTACTGCTAGCTCGTAACTGGTCTTGTTTTGAATTATAATTTCGTTAAATTTTGAAAACTATAATTCAAAACGAGGACACTATCATCAGTGTCCATGGTGCCAAAAAAACGAGGTACTTCATTTGTGGTGTAAGATCCAGTCACCGCTCCATTTGTGGTGTAGAAGATCCAGTTACCGTTTTGAAATTGTTGCTCTGCGTGTATCTTTTTTGAAGTTTTCAGCAGAAGTATCATTAGCCTATGCTAAGAGAACAAGAAAAGAAAATTTAATTAAAACCTTCAGGACATGTGCTTCCTTGTCCTAGAAGACACACTAGGATCATCACACTTTTTTTCTTTTTCTTTTGAAACTGAAGATTAAATTGATTAAGATTAGTGTTTACACAATTTTTATCCTTCTAAAATGAAGTTTGATCTATGATACAACTAGGAGGGACTAATGACTAGACACCACTTAATCTATCTATTCTAGCAGATTTTGACAGGATATCTGCAATCTTATTCTTCTCTTTAGGCACATAGTAACATACTGAGAGCTAAAACTACAAAATAAAAACTTAATATCTAAAACCATATTTCCTCCAATGTCTTTAGTCACAGCATCAACCACTAGTCTTGAATGTAATTCAAATTCCACTCTCCAAATTTAGTTTTTTAGCCCATTGAGTTGCCTCTCATAGTCCCTACATTCTGCATGTTCTGGACCCATTGCGTCTGCTAGGTAGATACATTTTGAGCCCCAGTGTGTACCTGCAAAATCACAAATGGCTAGACCTGTACCTCCAGTTTTATTAGCATTAAGAAAAGAACCATCTGAGTTAATTTTGTAAGTTCCTCTTGGAGGGGACAATGAAGATTGACATGGGACTGTAAAGAAGTAGGTGTATGAGTAGAGTGAGGCTTAGTTTTAATTTCAGCTATCTCTTTTCTGCACCTGTGGATAATTTTCTCAGGTGTTGAATTACTGCCTTTAAAAACCTTGTCACATCTTCATGTCCAGATACACCAAGCCACTATTACTATTTTGCGGACATCCTCTTCTTGAATCTGGCTTGCTAGTAATTTATCCAACCAACTGCAAAACCATTCTTGAGAGTTACTACCATGTAGAATGTGGATTGCTAAAGTAGCAAACCATACTTTCTTAGTTAAATGACACTCCAGAATGCTACGGGAAGCAGTTTCAGCAACTTGAACACAAAAAGGACATCTCACATCTCCATCTTGAATAACATGAATAAGTTTATCTCTTATAGGCAGGATGTCTTTGATACATTTCCACAAAAACTGATTGATTCTTGGCAGTAAAGGAAGCTTCCAAAGTTTCTTGAATATACCCTGCATTCTTTGACCCACTGAATAATTTACATTCTTCTCCTCGAACATTTTCCTATAAGCTGATTTTACAAAGAAAAAACCATTTCTTTCAAGGGTCCAGACCATTCCGTCTTCATGTTGATGATGAATTGAGATATTAAGAGTGAACCTTGTTGTAGTAGATTCAAACATGGAGAAGATAAGCTAATAATCCCAATTACCTGTGTTTTGAGAAAAAAGTTGGTGAACATAAATGTAGTTAAGATGATCAGTCACTCCATTTTTGGGGGTTGGTGGACCTTCTAGTTTCTCAATCCATCTGTGCTTCCATATCATAATCTTTTGCCCATTACCAACACTCCAGCAACTGTATCTTTTTATGAAATCTAACTCACTACTGATGCTTCTCCAAGACCATGTTGAATTACTATTCTCTTTGACGTTAAAACCATCTGGTCCTGGAGCAGTCCAAGGATCCATAGCCATTAAAGCATCACAAATTTTTTTTCATCAGTTGGAGAGGCAGTTAAAGTATCATTTTCTTCATCAGAAATACAAGTTGGAATGGATTGAAGAAAGTGGTAACTGTCAGCTGGGATTGAGATTGAGCTTATCTTCTGAAAATGAGTAACAAGGAGTTCTTCAATAAAGTCTCTATCTTGACACCAAGTTCCATCAAGGGCCAACAAAGAATTTATCCTATTTCTAACTCTTCTCTGATTTTCTCTTATATGAAAATATCTTGAATTTCTGTCTATGTCATTATAGAAATTATATCTAAACTTCTGTCTATTAGAACTAACGTGAATGTCATTTAGCTCTTCAATATTCTTTTCAATCTTTTGAACTTCAGAACTATTGCTGCCTTCAACATCTGTTACTTGCAAGTGAGCTAACTCTTGTTGAAGCTCATTTATTCTTGTTTTGATGTGGCCAAAAGTTTTTTGTTCCAAATAGAGAGAAAATGTCTAGTATTAGACTGTTTGTCAGATAGAACATAAGTTGCAGACCCCGTAAGATTAATTATCCAAGCATTTGCTATTTCACTTAAACAAGTATCATTTTGGAGCCAACGCTCTAAAAAAATTCCAGTTTCTCCCTGTATTTACAGATTTACTATAAAGAGATAACATAATAGGCATCTGGATAGCTCAGAGTCCACCCACTATTTACAAGGCTCTATCTAATCTGGATTTTATCTTGCATGTAGCATGACTATTAATAGTCCATATGAATGGGTTACCACTGAAACCCATGTCATACAAATCAGCTTTTTTAATTTGGTCAAGAACTTCCGTAGAATTAATGTTTGTACTAGTATTTCTTTTAGAAGTATCCATAGTAATATTTAGGTTTCATATGAGAACCGAAGGTATGGAAACAGAAGTACTAATACTATTTATGTATTGCCATTGACTAAGTTGATCATCTCTATAAGGAGGGACATACATGCAGGATAAAAACCAATCACCTTTAGCATGAACATTATTAATAATTACATGAATTGTATATATAATTTGAGGCCGAAATACTGGATTCAGAATGAAAGTTAGGCCAAAATCTTGAATTCTAGAGCTTCTGGCCCCCGACCAATAGGATTAAAGGGTTTTAAAATATTTTCGGTGATGTTTGGACAACGAAATAGAATATGTAATAGCTTCTTGATAGGTATCTAAAACACCTAATTTTATATCTAGTATTTATGTTTTCTTTGCGAATTTTTGTATGGATAATGTATCTTATGTTTGATTTTGAGTATTTAGGTGCAATGGAGTCATTCGGAGCAAAAGAAGAAGAAATATGCGTAAAGCAAATTGTCATTTCATGGACAAACACTATCTGGAGTCAAGCCAAAGTTAAGAAGCAACTCTCTGGAGGAGTACTGAAGATAGGCCAGCTGTGGTTAAGGGGATGCTATCTGGGTAACCCTTATCAAGGTGACTGGGGTGTCTATATCCTGCCCCAAATCATTAAACAACCCTAAATTCGAGAGTTGTCTCTCATTCCTCATTCACCAGAAATTGAGAAAGAAAAGAAGCCACTGCTGCTACTGGAACCGAGAGAGAGAAGCATGAAATCGAGAGATGAAATTGAAATCAAGTTCTCGGGATAAATGGGGTTGGTGGTCTCTGTTAGGATGGAAGACTGAGAAGAAATTGAGGATTAAATTGAAAGTTTTAGAAGCTAGGGTTTGAGAAGATAAAAGGGGGATCTGTGTTGAAATCAAGGAGATTAATGGTTGAGTTTCATTGCCACAAGTGATAGAGAGTTGCAGCTGTAGATTCAACATAGAAGATATGGGTTGTAATTGATAAAATCAGAGATTGGAAGCTGGTAGAGAGAAATGAGTTGTTGCTGTTGATTTCTGAAGAATGGGTTGCAGTTAGATGCGACTTTGGCAGAATGAATTGATGAGATATGGTGGTGGTCGCTGCTATCAGAATTGGGAAGAAGAAATGGAATCAGTGGTTGAAATTGAAGATGTGTTCGATGTGAATATGTGAGTGATTGAATGGGTTAACTGAAGTTTGGGTTGAACTCGATTCGGGTTTGTATTAATTGAAGAAGATGATAAACCTGCTGCTGCTGTTAATCTGAGAATGGGTATTGAATTCGAAATGGGTTTGTAGGATTGGAGCTTGAATCTGATGATGCTTGCAGGTGAAGGAGAATTGTAGTTGCAAGTTGGCTGTGGCAGTAGTGCAGTGATTGTGCTAAGAAGGGAATGTTGGATGATTTATTTGGTTTAGATGGGATGATTCTGGCTAGATGAATGTTGCAGCTGCTTGACTATGGAGTTGAATTCTGTGTTGCGGCTGGTATTGAGGTTGATGTGATGCTGCTGCCAGGATCAAAGATGAACTAAACTGGTGTTCTAGCTTTGTTTCAATCTGAAATTGGTGGATGAACTGGTGGTGGTAGCTGGTGGCTGTGTAAGTTACAGGAATGGTGTTGGTGGTGAAAAAAAAGGGTTAAGCTCATTCTTGAGCTGTGAGTAACAGAGAAGGTGGTGGTTGCGGCTACAAATGAGCTAGGTGTTGCAGTGTGCAGTGTGGAGTTCAAAATGAAGCTGCATAGTGTGTGGTTCTGGTGGTAATGGAATGGAGTTTAGCAGATGATTATAAAGCAGCAGAATGGTTGATGATGCAGTAGGGAACAAGGAATTGATGCTGGTGGTTTGTGATTGTTGTTGCTGCCAGAGATGGCTGCGTAGAGCAGTAGAAGAGAGTATGAAACTCAGGTTGCTATGGCTAGGACTGAAATGGAAGGAAATATGAGCTGATCATTGCAGTAGTTGGAGTTACAGAAATGGAGTGTTTGGGATGGATGAAGCAATTGAATTTGGAGCAAAGAACTGGGATAATGGAACTGAAGGCTTGAGCAGGCATGTTGCGTTGCAGCTAAGGATATTGGGAAAGACTTGAAGGATATTGGCGCAACAAAGTTCAGGTCTATAAGATGGTTATAGCTTAACCAATTCATCCGAGTTAGAGTCTGACTCGTACATCTGACTAGCAGCTGACTCACATTGATTCAGTTGATTCGGTGACTCACTAAGCTTGACTATGTTGACTGAATCGTTTGACCGTCGACCGGTAGTGGACTTTTCTGGTAACCGACGACAGCATTCCGGTCAGATTCCGTCAATGACGTCAGCAATCCCAGCGAAGACTTTTGCACAGATTTTCACACGGGTATTATCCACACATGGGCTTGGTGGACCACTTGGAGATGGGTTTTGAGAAGACTTAATATTGGAAAGAGTATCCTTTTGGAATGGGAAAAGCATATAAATAGAAAAGTCTTTCTCTAAACCTAGATATATCTCCATTAGGGAGGATTCTACTTGTTTTCTAAGGTTTCACATGATAGTTCTTCATTGCTTTCTATGATGATTTCCAAAAACACAAGTAACTAAGTTTTATTATTGGCTAAAGATGTAGTTGGATTTTGCAACCAAGTTATTGATTTTATGAATTAGTTTTCTCTCAATATTATCGTTTGATTTCTACTGGTATAATAATTGCATGATTGATGTATTGCAATATGATTGAATGTTTGTTTAGTTAAGTCTAGAATTGATTGAACTCACATCCATATCTATAGCTAATTTAGGGTTCATCATCGACCGATAACCTTGAATATGAGTAGCATGATATGATTACGGTTTGTAGTGATACACTCTTGTAATCATATGTAGAAATTGACCTTTGTCCGAATTGTCATGCGCAATGTATGATAATTGCATTGATTAGCCTATTTCTGAAACTTAATGCTCCTTGGAATTGAACTTAATTAGCGCAAGGCGTTAGGTTATTCTTTAGGTAAAATTCACATACGCAGCTCTAATGTGTGTTGATGACTTAGGAAATTTACGGAGTATTCTTGCAGTAAGGTATTCTAGGGATTTTGATGATAGCGAGATTAAATACGAATTCTATTCATATATCCAGAAACTTGTTTACAGTTGAAGATGAAACCTTTATCGAATATTTTTACATCTTGATTTGAGTGTTTGCTTTGCTTTTATTTTAGTTTACTTTATAAAAATCAGAAAATCCCCCTTGTTACTTATAAGAAACCATAACATATTGAAAACCCAAGACCTCTCTGTGGGAACGATCCTTTCTTGCCCTTGCTTCATTATATATTTTGAGTAGTAAGAAAGTGTAATTATTTTTGACGCCTACGACAACGATCAAATTTTGGCGCCGCTACCGGTGGAGGCAGCGGGTTGTTATTTGTTTTTGGTTTCTTATTTTTGTTTTTAGTTTTGTTTTAGTTTTTCTTATTCTTTGGTTGTTTTTGATGAATTCAAAGAGGAAATAGATGATTGTGTTGAAAAGGTCCAACCTTTGGGGGTCTTCTGTTGATAATTGTGTAGTTAGCTCAACTCTTGATCTTAATAATGATCATTCACCTATTCAAAAGGATGAGTTTGAGATCAGCAACATTAAATTCAGCGAGAACCAATCTTATGTTAACTATGAAAGTGATGATGATTATGAAGATACATCGCTTGAACCAACTCATGGTGACATTTCCCAAAGGTGTACAACGAAATCTTTTCGGGATCAAGATGAAGATGAAGAGGAATATGATGACACTAGTGTAGCTTACTCAAGACTTGATCTTTATAATGATCAAGAACCTATTCAAAAGGTAGAGCTTGAGGATGATGCAAGGTGTGTTCTAAAGAAATTCCTTATGGACAATATTGTATCCACAAAAGAGTATGTGCCTTACAACAAAGAGGAGTGTGTTGAGAATGTGACCGTTATGACCAATATTGTGGAAGACCCAATTGAGCTTGCAAAGAATTGTAATGATGATGTTTATGTCGAGACTTTGGTTAAGGCAAAAACGGATGAAAAATGGTTGCAAAGTTTGATAGAGGACCATGATATTAAAGAGGTAAACAATTCACTTGAATTTTTCAAGGATGAAGAGGATTCCGTAATACAAGAGATTGTGCAAGGCTTGTCTAACCCTTTGCCTATTGTTTCTTTTCCTTTGCCTCTTATTGGTTTGAATGTATGTGCTTCGATAATATTATTGAATGACTTTGTTTCTCGATTTCCGCCATTAGAGATACTTGATTCTCATACTATGCAGGTTTTGGAACAAGAAACCGTGGTAGTCCCTGACTTATATATTCTTTATACACTACCAAGTGTGGACAAGAATAAGTGTGGGTGAAACTTTTATCGGTTAATAGCTTCGTTTCTGTTTTATGTTACTGATATTTGTGCGAAGCTAGTGTTTGCAAAACAAGTTCTATGGGAGGATCCCCAACTTTTCAGATTATTGGTGTATGGGGAATTCAACTTGCATGTCGGGCTGACGACTTTAAACCAAGCGCTGCATGGGAGGCAACCCACTAGTTTTGTATTTCTTATCTTTTAGTTTTTTATTGTCTTGTTTTTATTTTTTTTTGATTTCTTGTCGCATATCATTATAATATTTCCCACCTTGACTTTCTTTGGACGATTCAATTTACATTGAGGACACTGTAAAGTTTAAATGTGGGGGAGTGGTTAAGCATTTGCATTGTAAAATTTTCAAATTTTTCAACTTTTTTGTAAATTAGTGAATAAAAGAAACTCCAACTTGTAGTTAGTTTAGAGTCACATAGTATACATGTCGCTAAGATTACATCGAGATTCTCATAAGAGTGACTGAACTTAGAGATGACAGAGAACATGATCGGGTTTCTTACTTGTATGAGAGTTAAAGTTGGATTTAACCATGCAAGTGACAAATGAGGTGCAAAATGAATTCGGTATTAGAGTTGTGGTCTCCTATAGTGGAGACTACCGATGTTACATAATGTGAGGCACCGACCTTCAAAAATATGTGCTTTTAGAGTGTGTGTCACCGTACGTTAATTCCGGGTAGAATGGTGAGCTTCCCAACCTCCCACCACTAGAAGCACTACTTTGATCTCTTGAGTGCTATTTTATTAATCATGATGGTGACATCGAATTGCTAACTTACATACCACTTTTGTATTCTTGTTCGCAGTTAGCACCATCCACTCTATCTCTCTCTACACTAACAGGTCCATAGAAACACCATCATCATCAACAAGAGGAGCATCACAAATGTGAAGGAAAGTTGAAGACGTTCAAGTTTTACAAGCAACAATACAAAAATGAGCCGATTTCAGATTCACGTAAAGCAACAAGACAAGGAGCATAATTTTTATAAGTTGAAGACTATTGTCCAAGAGCGAAGATTATCAAGATGAGAATAGTTGAAGACTATTGTCCAAGAGCGAAGATTATCAAGATGATAATTAAAGAAGTTTATGATATCGAGACATACAAGTTGTGAAGAATCATGCGGTAAAGTACTTACACCATGTCCATTTGTACTTATTTAATTTTTATTTTCAGTTTGTGTTTATTTCTCTTGTCTCATGAAAAAAAAAGGAAAAAAAAATGAAAAAAAAAATAGAAAAAAGAAAAAGAAAAAAGAGACAAGAAAAATGTGTTGTATCATATTTTGGTTTGTTTTTAGTTTTGTTCTTTCAATAAAGCCAATGGAAAGAAGGAATATCTATAATGAAGTTTCAAGCAACAAGGAATTAGAGGAAAGAATCACATTGTCAAGATTTCATCATCAAGAGTTGAAGACCGAAGACGAAGATGAAAAGACAAGGATTGAAGACTGGAAACGTTTCTATGGATGCTGTGAGAGTGGTGCTAGCTGCACGTCGAACGGATAACGAGGTAAGTAAGCATATTCCTACCTTCGTTAAGTGGTTGATTTCCTTTCTTAGAGATCGTCATAAAAAAGGGTTTTCAAAATGAATAAAAGATGTGGGTTTTCAAAACAATTCGGAGGGGTTTTTCCTTCCTACCATTCAACGTGTCGCAGGATTCTCTTTTCATTCCTACCTCGACACATGTGTGACCCATAAAAAGCTATTTATTATTGAGAGCAACTTCATAAAACCCTTTCTTGTGAGGCAGAGTCGAGACTTTTGATCACTCCGAACCCGGATTCTTCGATAAGGGATGGTTATTTCTCTCTCAACTTTTAAGGATGAGATTGTGTTCATATTTGTGTTTAACTTCTTATGACTAGTGTGCATAATTTCTATGTATTCTTAGCGTGTTGGCTACTATCATTTCGGAGAACTAGTAAGTTGGAAAAGTAGGTTTTGTGGGTATATCTATAGTAAACCCTCAATGTAGGATCAGAATCTCGCAACAGTTATGTCTCGGCGAAGTTATCAATGGTATTGCACAAAAGCGTCGCAGAACAATTTCAGAAACGATATCAACAAGGATCATGAGAAAGATGTGATAGTCTCGCGAAAATTAGAAAGCTTGCGAAGTCAACATTTGTAAGGTTGCGAGAATGTCGCAAACCATATCCGAAAATAAAGGACAGATTAGCTGTCATTCATTATGTATTTCCCTTATAAATAGTCATTCGAGTTGTAAAGGAGAGGGAGATCTTTTTTGAGTGAGAGACAAGTAAATAGGAGAGAGAAAGTTGAGAGCAAAGATCAATCTTGATTTCTTCATTTTCCTTGTAAGAATATTCAGAAATTAATCAATAAAATTAAGAGTGTAAACCTAAAAATGAGCCGATCAATGATAAAATCATACGAGGAGTGTATTGTAGGATTTCCTGCAACTACATAATGCGCTAGAAACAAGGAGATTAAAAATTGAAGACTATTATAGAAAAAAACGAAGATTAATATTGAGATTTGTGAAAATTTAAAGTGGTTGATTAAGAATTTTTCATGGAAAGTATGGGAATGTATGGAAAGTAAAAGAATTGAAGGAAGAAAAAATTACAATAGCAGAATTTGCAGAAGAATGACAGAGTTGCAGAGATGAGTGAATAAAAATAGAAGAAAAAGTGAAGAGAAAAGTGGAAAGAGGGAGAAGAGTATATAAAGAAAATTTACTTCTCGAAGAAATAAACATCATTAAGACGAAGAGACGTGAGCGGTTGAAAAGTAGCAGTTACAAAAGACGTGTCAAGAAATAAGTGGAAGAGAGAGAGTACGTGTGATAAATGTGAAATATGAAAGATAAGCAGTTGCGACAGTTCTCACATCATTCTCTACTTTGCAGAGAAGATTTGAGAAGAGGCAAGATGTAGGATCAGAATCTCGCAACAGTTATGTCTCAGCGAAGTTATCAATGGTATTGCACAAAAGCGTCGCAGAACAATTTCAGAAACGACATCAGCAAGGATCATGAGAAAGATGTGATAGTCTCGCGAAAATTAGAAAGCTTGCGAAGTCAACATTTGTAAGGTTGCGAGAATGTCGCAAACCATATCCGAAAATAAAGGACAGATTAGCTGTCATCCATTATGTATTTCCCTTATAAATAGTCATTCGAGTTGTAAAGGAGAGGGAGATATTTTTTGAGTGAGAGACAAGTAAATAGGAGAGAGAAAGTTGAGAGCAGAGATCAATCTTGATTTCTTCATCTTCCTTGTAAGAATATTCAGAAATTAATCAATAAAATTAAGAGTGTAAACCTAAAAATGAGCTGATCAATGATAAAATCATACGAGGGGTGTATTGTAGGATTTCCTGCAACTACATAATGGCGCTAGAAACAGGGAGATTAAAGATTGAGACTATTCTAGAAAAAATCGAAGATTAATATTGAGATTTGTGAAAATTTAAAGTGGTTGATTAAGAATTTTTCATAATTTCTTGAAACACTGTTAGCATTGAAGAAATGGCTAGAAAAAGAAATACATACGAACAACCAACTACTATTAGAAGAAGCAAAAGAATTGCTGGAAGAGAAAGAAGTGAAATGGGAGAATCTACTAGAAGGAGAAATAATAGAGAAAATATAATTCAATCACCAACTCAACAAACACTAATTCAAGAGAGGAATACAGATTATGACATAGTGAGCGTATACACTTGGCGATCAAATTCAGCAGAAGAAGTAGAAGAAGAGCAACAAAATAGAAATTACAGACAGGAAGAGAGAAATCAAGAAGCAGATAAAGGAATAATTCATGGAGGTGAAGAAATTGGAGCGTTAGAAACATTGAGATGAAGAATACATGAAGAAAGAAGAGCTGAGGCGGAAGAATGTGCAAATTTAACAAGACAAAATCACGAATTAAGGATGGAGAATATCAGATTGCAGAATAGAAGGTCGAGAAGTATTACGAAATCATATTCCAGATCAACTAGAAGAGAAATGAGGAAAAATTCACCTACAATCAATGTTGGAAACAATATTCAGGAAGAAATGTCAAATCCTAATGAAGAATATCGCGAAAATAGAGAAAGAATTGATGATCGTTACATTCCACAAAATGAAACTTTTGATGATAGGCAAATTGGAGGAAATCAAGAGAACGGGCAAATTCAGAGACAAAATAACCAAGATGGCGAAGGGAATCAAGAAGAGGGAAGAAGAATTTTACATGTGAGAGAAAATCAAATAAATCAACATACAATTGAAGAAGAAATTGAAAGACATAATGCTGAACAAGCACGTTTAATCTGCGAACGTGAAAAGTTGAGAGCGGAAATGGAAGAACAAGAGATTCAGGAGACAATTCGCCAGAACAATCATGACAACCGAGAAAGAAGGCGTATGCAAAACTGGGATAATGATAATCTCAATGAGGAGTATGATAGAGTGAAGAGAATGGCTGAAAGACAGCGAATTGAGTTGATAAGAAATGAACAAAATTATGGAGGGGAAAATGAAAGACATCATCACTTGCGAATTCAAGATAGGGATGAGGAAGAGAATCGCAGAAGAATACGAGATGAGGATAATGAAGAAGAGATACAAAATTTCGCAAGAAAAGATAAACGTGAACACAGAAGAAGAGAGGCAAAATTGAAGAGACCAATGGGTCAAGATTCAGGAGTAAATCAACAAATCTTGAAAGAATTAGGATAAATGAGAGGAATGCTAAATAACAGAGGAGAAGTAGGTAGAAGGCAATTGGATGAAGCAATAGAAGAAGCTGCGAAAACTCCATTTACAAGGGAAGTACAATTAGGAGGAATACCATCGAAATGCAATTTGCCCGCATTAACCAGCATTTTTGATGGAACAACTTGTGCAATTCAACACATTAAACTTATGTGAGGCACATGTTACAATGGGAAAATCATGATGCGGTATTGTGCAAATACTTCGCATCCATCTTAACAGGAGAGGCGTTAAAATGGTTTGAAGGTATACCAAAGAACAAAATAACCTCCTTCAATCATTTGCAGACCACATTCTTGGGAGCATATATAAGTAATAATTCCTCACGACCTGGTATAGAAGATGTGTTTGAATTAAAACAAAGGATTGGTGAAAGTTTGAAACACTTGACTAAAAGATGGAGAACCATGTGTAGCGAAATGGCTGGCCGTATAGATGAGAGATATCTCATACTATCATTCATCAATGCTATGTTTGCAACAAACCTGTTGTATGTCCAAATTTTCAGAGTCAAGAATACAATTACAATGACTGAATTGCGAGAAATTCAAGAAGAATACATTGCTTTGGAGGAAAGACAAAATGAAATGGAATCATATCCAGTTGCGAATACCAACTCACAAGCAGCGAATGCAAGCTTATTACCCAAGCTAATAAATACAGTGACGAATACTTCGCAAGTACAACAAGAAAAGGTGACAGGTAACAATCAGCAGAAGTTGGTAGCTATGGGAAGTCGAGATCAAGAAGAGTATGAAAGAGAAAGAAATTTCTACAGTCGTGGAAGAAATAACAAGATTCAAAGACTCGGTCAACCGCAAGAAACTTATGGAGGTCAAAGACCAAACTTTAATAGAGGACAAAGAGGTCATAAGGTAGTATGGGAAGAAATCAAGATGCCACCTCTAAATGCAAGTGTGGAGAAGATATTAGAAGCTATAATCTTGATGGAAAATATACCAACACCGTGGAACATGGGAACGGAACCACCTCCAAATCACAGAAGTCATGAATAATTGTTCTTATCATCATTTTCATGGACATACCACAAACGATTGCAGAAATATAAAGAGGATTATTTTGAGAATGATAGATCAAGGGAAATTAAACGACTTTCTGGTAGGGCATCCATAACCTCAACCATTACCACCACCACCAGAACATCACAAAGTGAATACAATGAAAAAGAAAGAAACATTCTTCATAGAAGTGGGTGCAAAAGCAAAAAATCTATTCTGTCACTCTATCGTACATTCATATAAGACAATTGAAGACTTTCATGATAATGTTTTAAGTCGAGTCTTCGCAAGAGATAATAATGGAAAAAAAATTATGAATATTGCGAAAACTTCGCAACTAGAGGAATGGCAGAAACAGATAGTTTCTTTTACCGCAGAAGAAGTTCCCAAAGGAGAAGAGATGCATGACAATCCATTGGTAATAAAATTAGAGATTAATCCAAAACCAAAAGAAGATGAGGATGATGAAGCTGAAGATTCATGGACAATCAATATAATCTTAGTCGATACTGGAAGCTCTGTGAACATCTTATTGTATCATACTAATAAAACCATGGGTGGAGAAGATGATGATATTATACCATCAACATATAAGATATATAGTTTTAATGGTACTGCAAACAAACCTAAAAGGGAGGTTACTATGCAAATCCCATTGAAGGGAATAACTTCAGAATTCTCATTCTGTGTTGTTGATGTAGAATCACCCTACAATGCATTAATTGGTCGACCTTGGCTACATGGGATTCTGGGCGTAGCTTCAACTTTCCATCAATGCATCAAATTCCCTCACCCCAATGGTGTAGGAATCATAAAGGGAGATTGGGTTGAAGGAAAGAAATGTTATGAAACTGAGATAGAATCTTGCGAAGGAAGAGCAAACAAGAAGGAAAACTGGCGACACAAAATCAAGGATGTACAAAGAAGTGAGAAGTTGATGGTGGATACAATCGAAAAGAAAGGAGATGATATGTTACAAAATCAATGCTAGCTCAGGATAAAAAGGATGAACATACCATTACCAAGGAAGCAGTAGCAGAAAATCATAAAGAAGCAGAGGAGGGCAAAAGTAATAAGAGGCAAGAAATGTATGAATGATTAAGTTGTTGCGACAATCTCGCAATAAGTAAAATTATCAAAAATACATTTGATTGAACAACAAAATTGAGGTTGCGAAATTCAGATACAATATAATGAATTGCGATACTCTCGCAGAGATAATGAATTTTACAGAAAATAATCAGAAAAGAATGACAAAAAAGAGAAAGAGGCGAACCTTTATGGCGTATACCCAAGTTCGCGAATAAAATTTCGCAAGAGGCAAATGTAAGACCTAAAGTACGTCATATTAGGGGGTACCTGTTACATGGATCAGGGAAAGGCTACACCGCCACCGGAACCTGAGTCATGGAGATTTGGGGTCAATAAAGCCCATCCGGGAGAGGCACCTTGGATTCTCAACTTAAGCATATGACTTAGGTTGGGAGACTAAGGTAATAAGAACTCTCCCAAGGAGTGCAGATCTGATCAAGGCGCCGAGGTACACGGTTGAGTCAAGAGTGCCGAGGGCGTTTGAAGCGTCCTAGCCATTCTTGACAAGTCTTGGCTTATACTGCACTCGGCCCGAAGAAAACCCCACTTAGGGTGCAGTCTCGTAACCATAATCCCTATAGGTAAAAGGGATAAGAGGCTGCGAAAATAACTGGTTGTTGTTAAGACTGGATGGGAGGAGCTAACCTTGTATGGTAGAAGTACGTCTCCTTGAAGGGGCAACCAGGGGGGAGATAAGGGCGGCACCCTCCATTAGGGAGCTGATAAGTGTCTTAAGACACAAATGTCATGAGGCTTATTATTCGCAAGGATAATTAAGGCTTGTCATATTTGTGCAACATTCCTGAAGAGGCAATAATACAAAAAAAAAAGATAAGATGAGATCAATTGGTTTTTTGCATGAAAGTGCGAAGACGTCCTGCGATTTCATCGCAAGACGGCAATGTCATGGGGCTTTATTTTCGCAAGAATATTTAGGCCTGTCATCTTGTCGCAATATTCCTGAAGAGGCCATAATACAGATGAAAAAGTTAAGGCAAGATCAATGGGTTATTGCATGAAAGTGCAAGGACGTCCTGCGATTTTGTCGCAATGACAAGAGGTGGCATAATAAGACCTTTAATTAGGAAGGCAAAATAAGACCACACAGGAATGGGATTTTGAAAAGAAACAAAATTCACTTCGCAAGAGCTTGCGAAATTATACAATAAAAAAAAGTTTATTAAATCTCTCATTTGGATTCAAATAACAGAGGCAAGTATGGGAATGTATGAAATTAGAAAATGCTATTTGTCTCCATATGAGAGATTTACTCAAAAATTAAAGAATTAATGATTATATTGATTAACTGTATTGCAAAGAAGAATTGTTTTAATTTATTCAGGCCAAAATGAAAGAAACACAAATATACAGAAAGAAGAAATAAATATACAAGTGCTACAAAGAATCAAAGAAAAAAATAAAGACTATTTCTTGGTTAATCCTTCATTATCTTCATCGGACTTATTTCCTTCTTCATCTGCGTCAGAATCCTCATCACCATCAGAACTTCCATCACTATCAGATTCTTCATCGTCAGCTTCACTATCAGAGATAATCAAATTGGGAGTATTCTGTGGGATTTCCTCTAAAAGACAAGGGTAATCATAATGGGGGATATTATGATCATCACAAACCATCTGGATGTTCAACTTGGAGTTCCTCCTTTTCAGCTTCAAGTTCTTCAATCTTTTCACGATATCTATTTTCAGAATCTGCGAACAAAATACAACCAATTATTAACTTGATGAAAATCTATAAGAAGCAAAAGATTAGTAAAGAAGAGCAATTAGCAACCTTCTCTGTCAGAAATCATGTCTCTAATCAAGGCTGTATGTTCAACTTGGAGACAAACGTTTACGCCTAAATCATTTCTAGCATTATCTAAAATTTTCGCAGCCCAAACAAATTCTTCCTCACTAATTATGAGAAGACGAGAACGAATTTGATTTTCCCTTTCGCAGAGTTCAATATTCTTGCGGTTAGCTTCATCTCGCTCAAGTTGAACTTCAAGGAGAGCCTCTTGGAATTTCGTCAGATTCTTGGCACCTTGGTCAGAGATACGATCTTTATCATCTATGAGACCGCTAATCTTGGTTCTCAACTCATTGGTTTTCTCTTTGGAATCAATAAGGAGACGTTTAAATATGTTAGCTAAGCCTAAACTGGATCTATGATCAATTTATAAGAGGCGAAATTGTGATCTAAGTTCATTTAGAGAAAGAGATGAAATTCTATCATTAGAAAAGCTATTTAAGAAATTGTTAAGAAGTTCAAGAAGGGTATCATTATCCAAGGCATTAGGAAATGAACGAAGAAGGGTAGCTTCATCAGAAAGACCATAAATGTCTACAAAAAGTATCATTTAAATAAGATAAAACAACAAGATGAATGAATAAAGAGAAAAGAGAAAAGTAATATAACGTAAAGCTGATTATTAGCTTGTTGAAGACTAGAAATGTTTTTCTTATAAGAGGAAGAATCAATTTCTAATTGTCTATTCTTCTTGCGAAGACCTTTAACTTCAACTTCAACTTCTTCATTTCTTTTGCGAAATTGAAGATTCTTCTTTTCAAGAATTTCGCGTCTTCTCTCTAGATCTGAGACAACCGCAAAAGAAGCTTTTCCAGCCTGCGAAAAGAAATAAAAAAAAAATATAAATATATATTAATATAGAAAGAGATTTTGAGCTATAACAATGAAGAAGTAAAAAGATAAAAGTATACCAAACTATTGAGCGAGTGCAAGAAGTCGGGAGTCACTGATCTAGAAACTCCGCGAAGAGAGTTATCACCATCTAGTAAAGGAACATCACAAAGGGTAGCGAGATCTTTACAGGTATTTACGAACTGGCTATCTCCCATTCCTTGTAGAGAATCAGAAAAGAGGCCAGAAAGCTTAGCCATAGAAGATTCGGGTGGAGAATCTTCAGTTCCAGCAAGATCATCATTATCCTCATCATCCTTGTCACTTTCAGAATTTTCGTTAGGAAGAACATTTGAAGGAGAAGAAAAACGAACTTTTCTTTTCTTTGGAGGAGAACCAGTTGATTTTTCTCTGCGAAGAGCACCTTTACCTTTATCGCCAATATTCGCAGATTCTTCTACTTCAGCAATAATCGTTGCACACAGATAGAAGTAGGAAATGGGAGCATGGGAATAACAATACTATTTAAAGTCATAAGAGAAAATTTCTTTCCTCATCTGTATATGAGCGAAGAGCTAACAGAGTACTGGATTTCCCTTATGTTATAACTATCTTTTAGTTTTTGGATCTGCGGAATATCGCAAGAGTTAGCGAACATAATAGTAAAAATCAATAAAGAAGTATAAAATGAGTTAAAGGGGATAAGTATACCTCTTTCTCCTTTTCGGTCCAGGAGAAAACCCAAGGTTGATATGCTGCGAGATTCGCAGGAAGAACGTTTGATCCAGCAATGTAAGGACCCTTTAGCATTAAAGGAAACACACACCATTTGTCATCTTTGGATTGGCGAGGAGTTGTATTTTTACCAGAATGCCAGTCAATATCTTGCATAAGAATTTTGGATTCATCAATGTTATCTTTTCTTCTTAATCGAATACCCCAGCGAGTATTCTCTTTCTTCATGGAGATAAGTTCGTAATTTTCAAAGAAATTCGCCATTGTATACTTCTCAACAACTATTTCTAGGTCTGCGAATTTTGGATCCCTAAGTTCACTAGAGTAAAGAGATCCTCTTCCAGCACCACGATTAGCGAACTCTAGCATTAGATGGATGCAATCCCCACTTAGTTGAAAAATGGCTCGCGAAAATCCCGGATGAGCGAGAATTCATAAAATAAAGGGATGTCTGGGTTATAAAGAGGAAGAGGGAGACCTGCGAGAATTTGACCTAGAGAAATTATGATTGATTGATCATCACAATTTTGATTGGAGAAAAGCTTGACAGAAAGAATTGATTTGGCATTCACATCAGGAATGAGGGAGAGTGTAAGACCTTTATTAGCAAGATCTTTTTGGACATCTTGTAGATTCTTCTCATATCTGTGATCACTTGGAGCCATGATTGAATAAAGGGTATGGGAATGTGTGGAAAGTAAAAGAATTGAAGGAAGAAAAAATTACAACAGCAGAATTTGCAGAAGAATGACAGAGTTGCAGAGATGAGAGAACAAAAATAGTAGAAAAAGTAAAGAGAAAAGTGGAAAGAGGGAGAAGAGTATATAAAGAAAATTTACTTCTCGAAGAAATAAACACCATTAAGACGAAGAGACGTGAGCGGTTGAAAAGTAACAGTTACAAAAGACGTGTCAAGAAATAAGTGGAAGAGAGAGAGTACGTGTGATAAATGTGAAATATGAAAAGATAAGCAGTTGCGACAGTTCTCACATCATTCTCTACTTTGCAGAGAAGATTTGAGAAGAGGCAAGATGTAGGATCAGAATCTCGCAACAGTTATGTCTCAGCGAAGTTATCAATGGTATTGCACAAAAGCGTCGCAGAACAATTTCAGAAACGACATCAGCAAGGATCATGAGAAAGATGTGATAGTCTCGCTAAAATTAGAAAGCTTGCGAAGTCAACATTTGTAAGGTTGCGAGAATGTCGCAAACCATATCCGAAAATAAAGGACAGATTAGCTGTCATCCATTATGTATTTCCCTTATAAATAGTCACTCGAGTTGTAAAGGAGAGGGAGATCTTTTTTGAGTGAGAGACAAGTAAATAGGAGAGAGAAAGTTGAGAGCAGAGATTAATATTGATTTCTTCATTTTCCTTGTAAGAATATTCAGAAATTAATCAATAAAATTAAGAGTGTAAACCTAAAAATGAGTTGATCAATGATAAAATCATACGAGGGGTGTATTGTAGGATTTCCTGCAACTACACTCACGAGACTATAACTCGTCCACTAGGGAAACCTAGGGGTTCAAAAGCTTGTTATACATGCTAAGTGTGACCGTAGCCTTGACGACACGGAGTTGTATGTATGTTTTAGAATTTTTTTTGTTTGATTTGCTCGAGGACTAGCAAAGTATAAGTGTGGGGGAATTTGATTGGTGTCTAAAACACCTAATTTTATATCTAGTATTTATGCTTTCTTTGCGAATTTTCGTGTGGATTACGTATCTTATGTTTGATTTTGAGTATTTAGGTGCAATGGAGTCATTCGGAGCAAAAGAAGAAGAAATATGCGTAAAAGGCAAATTGTCATTTCATGGACAAACACTATCTGGAATCAAGCCAAAGTTAAGAGGCAACTCTCTGGAGGAGTACTGAAGATAGGCCAGCTGTGGTTAAGGGGATGCTATCTGGGTAACCCTTATCAAGGTGACTGGGGTGTCTATATCCTGCCCCAAATCATTACACAACCCTAAATTCGAGAGTTGTCTCTCATTCCTCATTCTCCAGAAATTGAGAAAGAAAAGAAGCAGCCACTGCTGCTACTGGAACCGAGAGAGAGAAGCATGAAATCGAGAGATGAAATTGAAATCAAGTTCTCGGTATAAATGGGGTTGGTGGTCTCTGTTAGGATGGAAGACTGAGAAGAAATTGAGGATTAAATTGAAAGTTTTAGAAGCTAGGGTTCGAGAAGATAAAAGGGGGATCTGTGTTGAAATCAAGGAGATTAATGGTTGAGTTTCATTGCCACAAGTGATCGAGAGTTGCATCTGTAGATTCAACATAGAAGATATGGGTTGTAATTGATAAAATCAGAGATTGGAAGCTGGTAGAGAGAAATGAGTTGTTGCTGTTGATTTCTGAAGAATGGGTTGCAGTTAGATGCGACTTTGGCAGAATGAATTGATGAGATATGGTGGTGGTCGCTGCTATCAGAATTGGGAAGAAGAAATGGAATCACTGGTTGAAATTGAAGATGTGTTCGATGTGAATATGTGAGTGATTGAATGGGTTAACTGAAGTTTGGGTTGAACTCGATTCGGGTTTGTATTAATTGAAGAAGATGATAAACCTGCTGCTGCTGTTAATCTGAGAATGGGTATTGAATTCGAAATGGGTTTGTAGGATTGGAGCTTGAATCTGATGATGCTTGCAGGTGAAGGAGAATTGCAGTTGCAAGTTGGCTGTGGCAGTAGTGCAGTGATTGTGCTAAGAAGGGAATGTTGGATGATTTATTTGGTTTAGATGGGATGATTCTGGCTAGATGAATGTTGCAGCTGCTTGACTATGGAGTTGAATTCTGTGTTGCGGCTGGTATTGAGGTTGATGTGATGCTGCTGCCAGGATCAAAGATGAACTAAACTGGTGTTCTAGCTTTGTTTCAATCTGAAATTGGTGGATGAACTGGTGGTGGTAGCTGGTGGCTGTGTAAGTTACAGGAATGGTGTTGGTGGTGAAAAAAAAGGGTTAAGCTCATTCTTGAGCTGTGAGTAACAGAGAAGGTGGTGGTTGCGGCTACAAATGAGCTAGGTGTTGCAGTGTGCAGTGTGGAGTTCAAAATGAAGCTGCATAGTGTGTGGTTCTGGTGGTAATGGAATGGAGTTTAGCAGATGATTATATAGCAGCAGAATGGTTGATGATGCAGTAGGGAACAAGGAATTGATGCTGGTGGTTTGTGATTGTTGTTGCTGCCAGAGATGGCTGCGTAGAGCAGTAGAAGAGAGTATGAAACTCAGGTTGCTATGGCTAGGACTGAAATGGAAGGAAATATGAGCTGATCATTGCAGTAGTTGGAGTTACAGAAATGGAGTGTTTGGGACGGATGGAGCAATTGAATCTGGAGCAAAGACCTGGGATAATGGAACTGAAGGCTTGAGCAGGCATGTTACATTGCAGCTAAGGATATTGGGAAAGACTTGAAGGATATTGGCGCAACAAAGTTCAGGTCTGTAAGATGGTTATGGCTTAACCAATTCAGCCAACTTAGAGTCTGACCGTCGACCGGTAGTGGACTTTTCTGGTAACCGTCGGCAGCATTCTGGTCAGATTCCGGCGATGACGTCAGCAATCTCAGGTCGGTATTATCCACACATGGGCTTGGTGGACCACTTGGAAATGGGTTTTGAGAAGACTTAATATTGGAAAGAGTATCTTTTGGAATGGGAAAAGCATATAAATAGAAAAGTCTTTCTGTAAACCTAGATATATCTCCATTAGGGAGGCTTCTACTTGTTTTCTAGAGTTTCACATGATAGTTCTTCGTTGCTTTCTATGATGATTTCCAAAAACATAAGTAACTAAGTTTTATTATTGATTAAAGATGTAGTTGGATTTGCAACCAAGTTATTGATTTTATAAATTAGTTTTCTCTCAATATTATCGTTTGATTTCTACTGATATAATAATTGCATGATTGATGTATTGCAATATGATTGAATGTTTGTTTAGTTAAGTCTAGAATTGATTGAACTCACATCCATATCTATAGCTAATTTAGGGTTCATCATCAAGCGATAACCTTGAATATGAGTAGCATGATATGATTACGGTTTGTAGTGATACACTCTTGTAATCATATGTAGAAATTGACCTTTGTCCGAATTGTCATGCGCAATGTATGATAATTGCATTGATTAGCCTATTTCTGAAACTTAATGCTCCTAGGAATTGAACTTAATTAGCACAAGGCGTTAGGTTATTCTTTAGGTAGAATTCACATACACAGCTCTAATGTGTGTTGATGACTTAGAAAATTTACGGAGTATTCTTGCAATAAGGTATTTTAGGGCTTTTGATGATAACGAGATTAAATACGAATTCTATTCATATATTCAGAAACTTGCTTACAATTGAAGATAAAACCTTTACCCAATATTTTTACATCTTGATTTGAGTGTTTGTTTTACATTTATTTTAGTTTACTTTGTAAAAATCATAAAATCCCCCTTGTTACTTATAAGAAACATAACATATTGACAACCCAAGACCTCTCTGTGGGAACGATCCTTTCTTGCCCTTGCTTCATTATACATTTTGAGTAGTAAGAAAGTTTAATTATTTTTGACGCCTACGACAACGATCACTTCTCGCAAAACCAAAACAAAAACCCTAATTCTAATCTTTCTCTTTTCTATTCACTTTACGATGCCGTCTTCATAGATTCTATTCTCTCCCCTTTTCTGAATCTATTCTCTTCCGTTTCTGTTATACAATGGTGTCTAGCACTGGACAAGAAAAGCTTCGACTTTATTACTTATTAGATAAATTGACTGGGTAATTATTAGGGTAAAATCTTTTGATTCAATCGTCAATTTTGTGATCAGTACTTCCTCAGAAGCAAACACGCCCAGTTGTTACTTTTCTGTATAGTAATCTTCCTGCATCGGTCTATAATTTTTTTTCAACAATAGTTTTGGTTTGAAGAATGTATTATTGCTGATAATGGAACGCAGATCATGATGTAATCCGTGATTAGTTTTTGAAATCATTATTTGAGGTTGAAACAAATCATTTGAAGCAGAAGCTATATGTAAAATCTTAGGGTTTTACACCTGTTATGCTTCTTAACTCGAGTATTCCAGTACTTTCTTATATCCAACTGATCCAAGAGGGACAAGCTTCTCTCTGCTGTTTTGGTTAGTACATCATTAGTTATCTCTCTTTTAAGGTAGACTTTCCTTTTGCTATTATTGCAGAGTTGTACTTGAATTTGTCCCGTCTGATGTTTAGAATGTTTGTTGTTCAGTTACAACATGTAAAGTTATACATACGCAATACGCCAATGATAAATCAAAAGATACGTAGGACAATCAATTTAGGACTTTATACTTTTTCACCTTTACGAGTTATGTTGTCTTTATGGTATTTTTATGATCAAATATCAGATGGATTTTTGTCTTCCTTCTTCTTCGTGTACAGGTGAAATTACGTCTAAGGAGCTTCGCCGTATCATGGACCTGAAATAATACCAGGAACATGTTCGTCAATGCTTATGTGGTTTATGGCATGAAAGCTTATAGTTCGTTTCAGAATGTCTCTTATTTTTCTCTGAAAATATTGCATAAAGATATAACATGGGTTGATATCTTTCAAGTTAATTTGTTTAAAAAACTTGCGCTGAAGGATAACAATGCGAATCTATCTGAAATGAAGAGGTATATAAAGCATCTCCTAGGTATGGATTACCTTGGCTGCTCTTCCTATGGAAACATGTGGTATGTTTTGTGCTATAAAGTTGAAGCTGTAATTTATTATATCCTTTCTTAAGGTTCCGATGCTTTTATATCAAGAAACTAAAATTATTCTTATTACTTTCATGTAAGAAGTCAAGACTGGAATTTATCCTTAACCTAACTAATCCTAATGTGGTTATTGGTAGTTCATCGTAGGTTTGCAGAATTGGTGTTGCAAATTAATTGATGGTCATGATGTCAGTAACTCTTTCCTATCTACTCTTTTCCTTTTTTACCATTTTCTTTGAGTTGTCGATTAAGGTAATGTGATGCTCATGAGTTCCACTAACAACCAGTGCTACGCCACAATGGTGTAATGCAACATGGATGGGGTTATAGCAAACAAAGTTATTATTTTGAAACCGGTTATGTTTGACGACTTTCATTTTTCATGAACTTGATTTTTTTGAGAAAGAATGAGCGAGCAGAAGAGAATTATATGTTAACAACGTGGTTGAAAATGAGGATGAGATTGCTACTATTTTTTAATCTTGAGAAGATATTTCCAGGTAATGTTCTGTCAGTGTACCTGCATATGTTTTCAACTTTTTTTGTTCTTTTTCCTAGATATAATGATGGTAACTAAAGTTCACTATGGGGATTGAAATTTAGGATTGAAAGTTTTTCTTTTGGTAATGATTCGTACTTACTGATGGGTGGTAGTACTGAAGGATCTTTCAGGTAACTATGAGAAAGTGCACCATATTCAACTTATTTCTTGCACTGCATCGGGACACAAACAAGTATAAACAGGGAAATGTCAATTCTTAATTTATCTATATGCATATTTAAATTCCGTGACTTGGATTTAATTCCAACTCCAAGCCAGGTAGACTTGGAAAGGTGGGTAATTATTCTCACCTTCTGTTTTTAGCTAAAAGAATCAAGTTTGAGGTTATCGATTGTTCTATATTTGACTTGCTTTCTAACTCACCGTCAGACTATCTTTTATGATGAATGTATATGAAACTCATATTTATGTGGTTCGGTGGGATGGAGATGGCTGGCATTTCCAAAAACAATAATTAAGCATAACAGTGGTAAGCGGCAGTGTATACTTGGTGCATAACAGTGGTAAGTGGCGACGTATTCTTGGTACATCACCCATATCTCTTCGCACTGCACTACATATTGACTCTTGAGTTTCTATATTAATGCTATGGTCAGTCTCATATTTCCATTTAGTATAGTATTGAAATAGTAGTTAAGGATATCTCACTTGGGGCCTCAACATTGTCGTCTCCCTTAGGCCTGCTTATTTTGATTTTGGTCTTCCGTGAAGTTTGTAGGCATGTACTTTGAAATTGCTCGAAGATTCTTTTAGCATATACTATGTTCTTAAAATTAATTAATGACACCAATTGATTTTAACAAGATAACTTCTTTTACTGTCGTTTGGGCGTAAGCTAATCAGTTCTCTGTCATGGCAAATGTTTTTTTGGATGATAACCAATTCTTTATCCAATTAAGCTCCACGCACAGTATTAGTAATGTCTGTATTTTAGTCAATTATATGTTCCGAGTTGTACTAACGAAGTTATAGTATATACTCACAAGTTATGTATACTGAAATATGGATCGAGATTATGGTACCTGCTTTTGAAATGGTTTATGTTTTCTTGGATTATCGAGGTTGCTGAGTATACTGTTTTCTTGGTTGCAAGCTAGCAAGGGGTTGCATTCACTCATGGTGTATGCAGACACAATTGAGCATGTTGGCTCACGAAATATGGCTCCACTGACACTCATCCACGTTAGGAGATGCAGAAATGATCTCTGAAGAGGACAAAATACAACTAATATCTGAATGTGTTACTATTTGTACTTCTAATTGATTTCAATGCTCTTAGAAGCACTTGTAATTAGAAACAGAAATACTGACTCAATTTCTGTTACTAGAAACGAGTTTTACACCAGTATTGCTTGCTATCTTCCACGTAGCTGTTGAGTGACGACCTTTCCATCGTGTAGATGTTGAAGGTAAATTCATCACTTTCCTTTTTCCATTTGTTGTTTCTACCCAAGACCCAGAATACACTTGAGTTACCCAGTTGGAAATGAGTAAATTCCATCTAAGATCTTCATGGCTACAAGAAGAATCCTAACATGGGTTTTCTTTTTGTGCTTTTTTTAGTCGATGTTTCTTCTTACGATCATTAACTGGAAATAGTATGCAAGTCGATCTCAATCTAACTGAAAAGGTTTGAGTCAAGGTAAATTCGAATCGGCTGAGTTAAGCTCTACGAATCGGTGACGAACTCAGTTCTAAAAACTTCATTTACTTCGTCGTTCTCAACGGTTAGCACCATTAATTCAGGTGATTTTCGTACATAGATCTAATTATTGGTGTTTAAAATCTTCTTCAGGTGTTCTTAGTGTTCAATTCTAGGTATTATTTCTTTTAATTCATGGAAACTAATCTGGATCCAGAGATGGATTCTTCTGTATTTGACTTAATTCATACACCAATAGAAAGCCCATCGGTTGATTTAATCTCTGATACTGATGCACGTTGTGCTGTTTGGAAATTTTCTCTCATTGGTCGACTTGATTTACTTCGTATTAAATTTGTTGATGTTGTTTCAAGTTTGAAAAATCAATGGAAATTTAAGGGACAGCGTAAGATGATTCCATTAGGTAAGGGTTTCTTCACTATAAAACTTGATAATGAGTATGATAAGAACTACATCAAAGCAGGAAGTTGGGAAGTTTTTCACCAAACCTTGTGGATAAGGAATTGGATTCCCAATTTTAGACCAGAAAATCACAGAACATCATCAGCTATGATTTGGGTTCAACGGCCAGGTCTGAGCCTGGAATTCTGGGATGAGAAAACTCTTTTTACTATAGGAAGAGCTCTAGGAGATCCAATCAAAATTGATGAAGCAACACTGAATTATGAGAATGGTTTCTATGCAAGAATTCTGATTAAGATTGATTTAGCAAAGAAGGTTCCAAATAAATTATGGATTAAGACAAAGTTTGGGGGCTTTATGCAAAGTGTTATACTTACTAATCTTCCTAAGTTCTGTAATAAGTGCAAAATCATTGGTCATTTGCAATCATAATGTAATGCTTCAAAGTTCACAGAAGCAAGTAAACGAACAGATGTGGGTATTCAACAAGAGTTTAGTACTCCAAAAATCAGTATGAATTCTTCTGATAAGAATACAGATAAACATAAAGAAACAAGTGCTTCACCAGCTACTACCTCAGCATTGGATAAGTTTGATATATGTGATACTTTTGAGACTCAAATCCAACAAGTTAAAGTACTTCATAAGACTAATGATTCAATTAAAATAACTTCAGGGAGGTTTGGCTCTCTAACTAATGAAGAAAATATTATTGAGATGAATGAAAAACAAGATTTTGACCCTGCAAAAGTTTTACAAATAATAGAAGATAACACAGTGGCAAAGATCAAGTATATTAATGGCAAAGATGGCTCGGTAATCAAAAGAAAGAATATCATCTACTTCATGGTCTAAAGTTATACAAAAACCAGCAGCATCTAAAGCAAGTTCAACTCAACAAGGTCCAGGAGCTTCTAAGGTAAATACTCAACAAGCTCCAAGTAAATACAATTTTAGGAAAAATCAAGGGAAAGGAGGTACTAATAACCTCCAATATCAACAATGAAAGTTCTATTCTGGAATTTAAGGGGCCTTAGAAGAGCTAGGGCCCAGAATAAATTGTGGTCACGAATAAATCAATTTCAACCCTCAGTTGTTTTTGTAGCAAAACCAAAAGTTGTGTGTTCTTCTTATTTTTGTAATAAATTAAATCTGCCAGGAATGCAGAAGATGGCAATTCATAATTCAGTTAATAACAAAGAGGGGAACATTTGGATTTTCTGGAATTCAGCTCTTCCAACTCCTTCAGTGGTATCAATGTCCAGCCAGATGATCACAATAAGTATTTGAGAAGTTCTTATCTCAGGTATTCATGCACATGTAGGAATCACTCAAAGAAGATTCTTATGGGCTGAAATGGAAGCAATTAGTGAACTCAAGAAACCTTGGTTAGAAATTAGTGATTTCAACTCTATTTCTTCTTCAGATGAAAAGGTTGGGGGAAGGAGTCCTAATAGAAGATCAATGTAGGAATTTAAGAATTTTCTTAATAACTGTGGACTTATGCAAGCTCCAAAATCTGGAATCACTCATCTTGGTCTAATTGTCAGCAAGGAAATAACAGAATTCTCTGTCACTTAGATAGAGCAGTGTTCAATCATTTATGGTTTCAAAAATTTACAGAGTGGGGGTATAAAGTGGGTCTTAGGATAACATATGATCATGCTCCTTTGCTGGGAGGTAATGCTAATATCCCTAATCCAACAAACATTCTTTTTAAATTCAAGAAGATGTAGTTGGATCATCCAAATTTCATGGAAGTTGTCTTTCAAAGTTGGTCTGAAGAAGTGATTGGAGATCCAGCTTACATATTTCAATATAAGTTGAAAATATTAAAAGCTATGTTAAAAGATTGGAACTGGAGAATATTTAGAAATGTCAATGTACAAATCAAAGAAGCTGAAGAACAAGTGAAAGCTGCTATGCTCATTTCTGATAGTGATCCATCTGATACTGAGGCACTGAATAATTTAGTTAAAGCTCAAGATAACTATAATTCCAAAGAGGTTCATTTAAAAATATTATGTTGAAGGAGAAAACAAGAATGAGATGGATTAATGAAGGCTCTTCTAATACTGGTTTTTTCCATGCTAATCTGAAGATGAGGCAAGCAAAAAACTTCATAAGTGAAATTCAAGATGCTAATGGTGATATTACTTCTAATCAGGAAAAGATTGCAGAGATTTTAGTTCACCATTATGAGCAGAAATTCCAATACAAGGAAGTAGAGAAGGTGGATTATTTACTGGATGTCATCCCAACAGTAATAGATGAAGAAGATCAACAAATGCTAGATGCAGTTCCTAGTGCAGAAGAAATCAAAGAAATAGTATTTAGCATGGACTCTGATAGTTCTCCAGGTCCAGATGGTTTTTCAGGAGAATTTTATAAAGCTTGTTGGGAGATTATACATCAGGATCTCATTCAAACTATTCAGTAATGATGGTCTAGAAAATTCATTCCCAAAGCTCTTAATTCAAATTTTCTAGTTCTCATTCCTAAGATTGAAGGAGCTAAAAATCCAAATCAGTTTAGACCAATAGGTCTCAGCAATGTCAGTTTCAAGATTTTTACAAAAATCATCAACACAAGAATGAGTTCTATTATGAAAAAATTAATAATTCCACATCAGTCAGCTTACATCAAGGGTAGGAGCATTCAAGATCAAATCTTGTTGGCCTCAGAGATGATTAATGAAATGAAAAAGACAAAAAGAGGTGGAAATGTAGGAGTGAAGCTTGACATATCTCAGGCATATGACTCAGTAAGTTGGGAGTTTTTATTTCAAGTACTTAGCAGGCATGACTTCTCCAGCTCTTGGTTTCAATGGTTAAAGATACTGTTTGAATCTGCAAGAATATCCGTATCAATAAATGGTGGTCCACATGGTTTTTTCTCTGTGGGGAGGGGCCTGAGACAATGAGATCCATTGTCTCCTACTCTCTTTGTGCTTATGGAGGATGTATTGAGTAGATGTATTCTGAAAATGGTTCAAGAAAAGTTAATCAGTCCAATGGTGATAAGAAAGGGGGTTCATCCAACTCACTTTTTCTTTGCTGATGATGTCTTTTTATTTTGTAATGGAGCAAAAAGAAGTATTGAAAATCTTGCTAAGTTGTTAGTGGATTATCAAAGAAGTTCAGGTCAGATAATAAACAAAGCTAAGAGTAAACTTTTTGTTGATGGAACTACTCTATCAAAGAAGAATCAAATAAAGGAAATTCTGCATATGGAACTGAGTTCTTTTCCTCATAAATACTTAGGTGTAATCCTTTCTCCTGGCAAAGTGAAAGTCAGTTCAGTGTGGCCAATGGTGGAACTAATGCAAAACAAGCTAGCACCATGGAAAGGAAGACTTTTATCATTTCAAGACAGATTGGTATTAATCAAGTCAGTTCTAAACAACATACCAATTTACAACATGGCAATATATATATAGCCTAGTTCAGTAATCAAGATTTGTGAGAAAATTATAAGAAATTTTCTCTGGTCAGGTGATGAAGAAACTAGAAAATATACTATTCTGTCTTGGAAGAAAGTTTGTACACCATACAGTGAAGGAGGACTGGGTATACAAAGACTGGGGATTATTAACAGGGATCTTCTCATGAAATTTATGTGGAGAATCATACATTCAGAAGAAGATTGGGCTATGTTCATTAAAGCTAAATATATAAAAAGAAAAGGGCAATGGAGTAAGGATTGGAAGCAGTCTTCTATTTGGCCAGGATTGAAATGGGCTTGGGAAGTTCTAAAAGATGGTATTAAATGGTGTGTTGGTAATGGTCAAAGGATCTCAGTTTGGAATGACAACTGGACTGGAGATTCTCCACTTATTCTCAAAACTGACTTTAACTCTTATGTTAAGGAAAATCTACAAATGAAGGTGGAAGATCTTATACAAAACAACAGATGGAATGTACCAAAAGAATTGCAGCATCTTTTAAATGCACAAAATTTTCCAGAAATGGGAGAGGAGCAAGATTTAATGATCTGGACTGGTACTCTGCAAGGTAACTTCACAACATCTTCTGATGTATCTATTTTAAGACATAAAAAACCAGTAATGCATTTCTACAAATACATATGGAATTCGTTTTTACACCCCAGCATAGCAAGTAACATGTGGAAAATCATTAGGGGTGTGTATGTGGATGACATTGTCATGGTAGACAGGGGATATGAATTAGCTTCAAGGTGTTGTGTTTGTGAAGAAGATCAAGACATCATGGATCACTTATTATGGCATTGCTCTTTTAGTGTTGAAATTTGGAGTTGGCTCAGTAATATCTTTGAAGTCAGTATACCTCAATCTTTTGACAATATTTGGAAAAGCTCAAAAAATAAAAGTCCTATTATAAAAGAAGCTTGGATTACAGCTGCCTGCTCTGTTATCAAAGAACTTTGGTTTCAAAAAAATAAAAAGCTGTTTGAGGAAATCAAACCAAATATTCATCATTTTAAGAAGAGAATAGTTCAAATGGTTTCAGAAGGAGGTCTGAGAATGAAGGGTACCAAATGGAATCAGAATTATGATCTACATATTATTGAATTCTTAAAATTGGGGTGCAATCCAAGCAAGTTCCAGTGTATTAAAAGCTGCTATTGGATTCCACCTCAAATTGGTTTTACTCTATTTCGCTGTGATGGGGCATCAGTTGGTAACCTAGGAGTTGCAGGCTTTGGCATAGTTGTAAGGAATCACTTATGTCAAGTGGTGGGAGATATGGATGGAGGAATTAGTATTGCAACCAATTATATTGCAGAAACTTATGCAGTAGTTTGTGCAGCTGAGCTGGCTGTTGAATGGGGTGAACAGAAAATCATTATAAGCTCAGATTCTAAAACTGTGATATCAGATTTTACCAGAAATCAGGTCCCTTGGTTCATCAGAATGAGATGGTTAAGAACAGCCAAGAAAATCTCCTCAATTCAATTTCATCACTGTTATAGAGAGGTAAATTTCTCATCGGACACAATAGCAAAAAGAGCTGCTAGGCTAAATGCAGGTGAGAGACAAGTTTTTATTGGAAAACCAAACTTTCTTGTCAGGGTTGAGATGCCAGAAACTGAGTATTTCAGGTTCTGTTAAGTTAGTTTTTGTTCTGGATTGTTGATTTCTGGGCCTATACAGTTGGCTCTTTCTGATTTCTTTTATTTTGGGCCTGTTAAGTAGGCTTTCTGTAGTTTCTCTTCTTGTTTTGTAACCTCCAATTTTTTGGGCTTTTCCTTTACCAATAATATATATGATTCAGAAAAAAAAAAGATTTCAATCTATTTATTAAGCTCAACGTTGTTGTACCATTATTAGTCACTCGATCTTATAAAACTATAAATTTGGTGGCATATCTAGATGAATGACAAACTTTGAACCAAACCTTTACGGAAAAAACTTCAAATATGTCTTAATTTCACTAACCTACTCCAAATTCCTCTTATCCTGCATATATTTTTTTTGTAGTGTGGTAGTTTAGATTTTGTGTTTCTGTTCTTGGTTTTCATGTGCATCCGTTGTGGGTTATAAAAGGAGGACTCCAGTTAAGAAGATGTAATCCGGCCATGCATACTATGAAGGAATAAAGACTATTCCTAACTGAAGTGAGTTAGTGGTTGTACATCTACTCTTTACTGCTTTCAGGAGCATATCTGATAAGATGTATGATTACTAACCCAATTCAAGTTACGAGAACACACTATTATTTCTCTTTATGCTGTCAATTTGCTGAAGTTAGTACAATTGAATTCCTTGAATTATAATGCAGCTGCCTAATAAAATATAGATCACTGGAGCAACTTATACTGAACTTACATAACGATATCTACAATGAACTCCCTTATTGTGTTTATGTGCACTATTTTGATATGCCTTCTGTAGATGCATTCTACTATCTTGATATGCCTTTTATCGGTGTAATACTAACTCTATATCATTTTCTATCTTTTATAGCGGAATCACGTCATGGTTCCTTGACTCCATCTGTCGAGGTTGCTAATATCGTCCCATTAAGAACTCGGTAAATTTCTATAATTGTAAGGGACATTAAGTGCCATAGAAGTCGTAGGCTTAGCAGTCACATTTTTTAGCTGAATCACGTCATGGTTCCTTGACTCCTTCGTCTTCTCAGGTTGCTAATATTTTCACCACTAAGAATTCAGTACATCAATATGATTGTAAGAAATATCCAATGCGGCAGAAGTCGGAGGCTTAGCGGTCAACATAAAAAAACCAACAAACGGACAACAATAGTTGATTTCCATGATATAAGAGTCCACGTGATATTGTGATCAAGGTGTAAAGTTGCAGTCATCAATTTCTCATATTTGGTAATCCATAAAGCCATTATTAACTTTGAATTTTCGATTTATTAGCTCTCTCAAATCCATTATTAAATTTTCCAGTCTTAATTTCTTATTCGGTGGGAAGAATGATCGTAGTGATGATGAAGTTCACACTTTTTAAAAAAATTTAGGACAATAAATGAGAAAGCTACCTTGATAAACTTAAACATAAGCAGAGGTAAAAAAATGCTGAGTTACACAGGAAAAAAAATAGAGATGCTTAAAAAAAAAATTGAGGAACCATGATGCCAATTTCGACTGTCGGGTTTTTTGGTTGACAAATTTGGCATGATAAACTTAAGCCCATGCAACGCACGGGTTAAACACTAGTCATATTAATGGAGGAGTGCACAACATCTAGATTGAACCCATCCTTCCATAAGAGGATAATCCCACGACCTTGATCCACAAAGGGACATAACATTTATTAGGGAAGCTTAGAAAACTAGTTATTAACCTAATAATTCTATCATCGTTAATCTTAGTTTCTGACAAGAAAATAATGTCAAGGGAGTGCAATGAATTTGGATGAAAAAGGTGGTCTCTAATTTCTTTTCCTTAAAACCCATGGAAATTCCAACTTGATATTTTCATTGTGTAAGATGTAAATTTTGGAAGTGACTTGATGCTCAAGTCACTTATGAATTTTTCAACGTTAAAAGAAACAAGTGCAATAAATCAAATGCAAAAAAAAAAAAATGTTAAAAGCGACTATGACGTGATTACGCAAATTGAAGAAATTTTTGTGATAAGATTGAATATAAAAAAGAATAATTACCAGAGTAGTGGAGGCCTCTGTCATCTCATGAGAATTCTCCTTTGTCTCAATCTCTCCTTCTTCAACTAAATCATGTTCCATGTCATCATTTGAAACTGGGGGATTAGTGTTCCAGTATTTCCTTCCCTGATATGCAAGTCATGAGAATCAAAATCTTTAACCTTAATTCTGGATCTTTTGTTATTTCTAGTTTCCTCCACATCCTTTTCTTCACTTTCTTCATTAAGTTGGTTTCTACTAGCTTCACATATTTGTTCGAGAAGAAGGTCCAGATCATCAACAATATTTATCCCATAAGCCGTGGCTAGCTTATGAATATAAGAGATATACTCATCTTGTGTGAATCTTCTAATCATTAGATCATCAACAACATTAAGACATTCAGCTTCATTGTGGTTTATAGTGAAACACTTTGGGAAAAGATTATGTGGATGTCTTTCCAAATAAAAGCGTACCCATTTGGGTCCTCCTGTAGTTGTGTTCCACCATCCTCCTTTATGAAGGGGTTTCAATAAGTAGATGTTGATTCTAGATGTAATCGTACTACGAAAAGTTGGTTAACAATTCTCTGAATCTGTCCGTATTTTTGTACCCTAATTCTGCAATAGCTTCATTGAAAATTTCGACATAATGATGTTCAAGAAATATATTTTTTAATTGAACAACCCATTCTTGTTGAGAAAAAACCCAGTCTTTCACTGCAATAACAACATCATACTTTTTGAGATTTAGGGGACCCTTGATAACATTCCAAGGGCTTTTAGTAAGTACAACATTCATAACCTGCACTGTGCGAAACTTAAAGTGGAAGATGTTTTTATGAATTGCATGCACTTCCTTTGTTCTATATATGATCCATAAGGTGTTGGTTGCTTTCCTAACAACATCACTATCGACATAATCTTTTGAAAACAGTTTTCCTATTATAGTGGCTTTCCATTTATCAGCAGCCTCCACAATGGTTGTTTTAGAACCAACAACTCTTCTCATCTGTCTGGCATGAATGTCTTTTGTTTTTGCATTCTGCATCTTGTTTGTAAATGTTGAAACTTGAGAGTTTGATGAAGAAGCCATGATGGTTGTTAAAAAGTTGTGATTTGATGATATCTTATCTTCAGTGCGAGTGTATTGAGTAATAGTGCTCAAACGAGCACCCAAAAAACATGGAAAAAAGAGTATAGGGAAAATCTACCAAAAGAGAAGATAGAAAAATAAAATCGCCAAGGAGGCTCTGGCGAAAATTTTGGCGATTGAAAGCCTATAATTATTTTCTTCCTCCTTCCAACCTAGCACCCTAAAATCACTTCAATCTATACATCATTCGATTCCCCATCTTTTTCCCTACCGATTGATACCATTTTCGTGTTGAACCACCCATCATACCCAACTTTTCCATACGGTTATTGCAGTTATTTTGGTTTCTGCAATGCCGAGAACAAGGAGAGCCTCTTGTTTCCAAGAACAACCACTTTCAGATACGGAAGAGGTTGTATTAACAGCTGATCAATATGAACCATATGCAGAATAACCAGATGATGTGATGGTGCATTGTCCTTTCAAAATTTTTGAAGAATGCCATGATGGGTTCAATGGAAGAGGATATGCTAAGACATCAATTCTTAGAGACATACGTGATCATCATTGGCCTTCTAAGGAGAGCACAATTGTATGCAAAGAAAGAATACGTACCAACACATTATGTGGCTTGGGAAAGACTCTTAAATCAATTGCAGATGTGGTTGTGTGGTGATTTTATGAATGTGCAGTCATGGAAGAGACCTTGTCGTCCCCATAATGGCAATATTTTAACATGACCCTTCAATGGTAGGCATGCAGATTTTTTGGTACATGGAATTGATAAACCAATGGCAGATGTTTCTCCTTCAGTGGATAATTCTACCGAGTTTTATGATGAATCAAATAGGCTCTCCCTAGTATTGAATGATTTAGTTTATCATAAACAAATAACGAAAACTGTCAGCATTCCACCTCCATGTAGACTAAATTTCTCAAGAGCTTTAAAAACTGCTGTTGGCAAGGTGCTTGCCAAACCTAGTGAGTTATCTTCATGGTTAGAACTACTGTTGTTACCTATTTGCACACTATATATTTATGTACCCAACAATGCCAGTGAAGAGAGGTCAAGTACGAGGAAGAAACTCCAAATTGCAGCAATCAATCAGTCTCTGATTGAATGGGGACAACTTAATGGATGTGTTCACATTGTCCAGCGTTTACTGAAGTTGGTTCGACAAAACCAACAAAGGCAACAACAGCGTAAACAACATCTTAGGAAGAAACAACATAAGACCAACGTAGAGGCATGCAAAAAGAAACTAAGTTACAGTCACTATACTGCTTATATACGTATTAAGTCTTCCAACGAGGTTGCTCCTTCCAATGCACACACACTCCATGAATTACAACAAAAACATCCTCAAGCAAGGCCTCCCATTACACCATCTGATAATCCTATGTATGCTGTCATATATGTGGATGTCCAAGCAGTTCTGAAAGCTTTGAAGAGTTTCCCGAAGGGCACATCATGTTGCAGAGATGACCTTAGATCCCAACATTTGTTGGATGCAACTAATGGTGCTGATGCTGCTATTGTAGATGACCTTCTCGTGTATTTTACAGGCGTGGTTAATCTGTGGCTTGCTGGTAATTTCCCATCTGCACTAGGTGAGTGCATTACCAGTGCGCCTTTAACTCCATTACTCAAGCCTGGAGGTTGTCTACGGACGATCGCGGTGGGAATTATTTGGAGGAGGTTATGTTCTAAACTGGCAGCATCATCTGTGCTTAAAGATATGACGGCTTACTTGGGAAACCATCAGTTCGGAGTGGGAATTCCATGTGGTGGCGAAGACATCTTAGATTTAGCCAATAGACTGTGGGAGTTGAAAGATACTCAAGATAACATGACTGTGTTACTTATTGATTTCACCAATGCTTTTAACATAGTTAATATGATTGTCTTGATCAACGAAGTATGGGATAAGTGTCCAAGTATTTCGAAATAGGTGGAGTTTTTCTATGCAAGACTAGCCAAGTTATATTAGAATGAATTCACTTTGTCTTCTGCACAAGGGGATCCTCTTGGCACTACATCCACTCGTGTGTAAAATAGCTTCACAATACAGTTTGGATCTTCACGCTTGGTATTTAGACGATGGTACATTAATCAGAGACACTACGGAGGTCGCTAAAGCATAACAGATTCTGCAAGAAGAAGGTCCAGCTAGAGGATTGTGTTTGAACATCCGGAAAACTGAAGTTTTCTGGCCCAATATAGTTCCAAGATGCAATGAGGTGGGTTTCTTCCCGCCTGAAGTTGGTAGACCATCTGGCGTTGTCAGGTTGCTTGGAGGGCCTGTAAGTTTGGATGATCAATATTGCAGTGATACCATCTTGTGTAGGGTTGGCAAAACCACTCAGCTTATGGACTGCACTAAAAAGCTCAGAGATCCCCAAAGTGAGCTTTTACTTCTCCATAGCTGTGCTGGAGTTTCCAAGTTGTATTTCACCATGCTTACCACTAGACCACAAGTTATGCAGTCTGCTCAAATTCAGTTCGACCAACACCTATTGCAGTTCTTGCGATACTTGATTACATGCGATGGTGCAGGCTTTGGACAACTTCAGCAGCGTATTGCTACTCTTCCCATAAAGATGAAGGCTTAGGTGTGTATACAATGGCAGACACCATCCAGTACTGTTACATAGCGTCATGTTTTCAAACCAAGCATCTCCAAAGCACCATTCTGCAAGATACGTTAAACCTTAGTCCTAACTTCCATAGTGCGCGGGACAACTACATTCAGGTGTGCGGTTTATTTTCTTCTTCGTTCAACATTAGTGACATTTCCCCACATCCCATGCACCAACTTGCCATCATTTACTTTGATGCTATCAAGAATAATATACCTACCACTTTCATTATATCAGATCGCGATTCCATTTTATGGCACTGCAACAAGAAAGCCCATGCACAAGACTATCTCAAAGTTGTTCATATTCATGGCTTAATCAGACTATTGGGCAGCTCCAATTTAGGTTCGTGCTTCAATATCGATTAGGTATACCTCTTTTTGCCGAAGATAGCTCTTGTTCATGATGTAAAAGGGTTATGGACCGGTTTGGAGACCACGCCATCCATTACGCGAGTGAAAGAGACCTCTTTGCTGAGTTGTGTCATAAAGCAGGTATTGCAGACATGAAGGAATTTTTACTTGGCTTATATCAGATAGGAGTACCCCTCTTAAACCGGAGAATATTATGGCATATGAAAAAGTGGGGGTACAACAACCACACCCAATATTTCGCTTAGCAATTTGTATGGACAAACTCCAATATACTTCCTAGAGAATCAACTAGACAGTCAGACTCAATCTAGATAAAAAGTATATCAAAGAGTTTATATCTCAATTTCTCGATTTGATATATACTCAAGCAAATAGAAATCTGCGAGTCTTTATCAAATGCTAGAGAGATAACTTGGATGGTACCAAATACCAATATCCAAGTGTCAATCAATTTAAATCAACAACAAAAATTATTCTAATTGATTGAACAACGCACAACCTGTGATATTTCAATTATATAACAAAATATAATGCGGAAAAGAAATAACACAGACATCATAACTTTGCCTTTATCTCTCCTTAAGGCAAGTCTTGAAAGGGATATCTTGGAAATTGAACATCGCTTGAATAATCTCTCCATTCAAGGATGTTTCAAAAAGTTCTCTAGACCATCTTCATCAACTACTTCTGTAACCGAGAAGGATCCAGAAGAAAAATCAGTGTCCCATTCTAGTAGAAAAGATGTGCCTATACCCTCTATTTGTCAAAAATATTGCACATCACATGAAAAGAGGAAATATTCACTTAGTGTTAAGATATTACTTTCTAATGTACATAAAGTGTGTCCTTTTTGTGATTCAAAAGGACCTGTCAAGCAAAAGAGAACTCTAGGTTGAGTAACAATTAACTTGTTCGCCTTCAACCCACCTTTGACGTAATATTCAAAGGAATAACTGACTTTCATATGTCTAAACCAATTGGTTTCAGTACTCACCTGTGTATCCTACCAGGAAAGTCAGTTCTATGAGTTCCTTAAATGTTCTGATTCAGAACAAATATCTTAACAATCTAAGAGAAGATCAGAATCTTCCCATCTTAAAAAGGGGAGTTAATAATACATTTGATGTGAACAAGGTATCAGGAAGAAGCTGATTTCCTTCAGGTAAGTGTTGATGGTGGATTTTAGTTCATGGCTAAAATTGTAAAACCAAATTTATGCGCTGACGTCCTGCAAAGCATAAATCCACTGATAAGTAATGAATACTTCTTCACTTTACTAATTCACCTAGAATGGAGCATGTCGCAACAATCCCAGTATTCTGTGAATTAAATACACAAAAATCATCCAGGTTGGAGCATGCAGCAACAATCCCATATACCCTGTGAATTTACAACATTATTAATTAATGCATGACTAGCCTTGTATTTCCTGTGTTGTTCCCGAAGAACTCTCATTATTAGTGCGGCATGACGACTGAGTGTTGCTCTCAGCAGAGTAACACGAATCTCCAAGTGTTAATAGTGAGGCATGCACAAAATACCCGTACATGCCACATATCTCGGTGTATTATACTAGCCCGATTGAGCCCACCTCTCTCGGTGTGTTATACTAGCCCGATTGAGCATACATCTCTCGGTGTGTTATACTATCCCGATTGAGCATATTTGAATATGGACTGACAGTCTCAGAAACAATCACGACCACGCAAGTTGGCCGCATGATTTAACCAGCCTAGACGATCCTCAGCAGGAGCAGGCTACCATCTTAATGGCCACCAGCGAGCCCGTTTATGCCCTGGTCGGTCGAATACATACCACGCCTCCCAAACAACCACCGAACACCAGCCTAGAGTAGGATGGTTGGGCTGGTATGGAGCAGCTTGGAAAACATGTATGCACAAAACTGCCAATGTCGGTCTCAAACAGATCGCGGACGTCCAACTTTACCGGCATGGTTGGACGGCATAGATCGTCCCATGGCCTGTTGGAAAAGCGTTGTCCTGCACACCAACGGGCCCCCTTCACGCCCACATAATCGATTCTCCCCTGACCTAGCCACATAATCACGTACAGTTGACCGAAGTTCGGCCGGGGTGAGGTTCAAAGGGTCGTAGGAAATTCCACTAAATGTGTTAAATTAATCACGACCATCCAACTTCACCATCATGATTGGATGGCTTAGATCATACATATAACCACAGAAAGGTATTGGCGTGTTCACCACTGGCCAATGTGGGTCCCACATGATCGACTTCTCCAGATGAGGAGTGTAGGGTGCAATTTCGGTCGGCCAAACTAGCATGCACTCAACCGGCCGGAAACCCTAATTAGGGTTTGCGACATGCATATGTCGAAAATTGATCGCGAGCGTCTGTTTTCGTCAGCTTGGATGAAGGGTCCAGGAATAGACTAAGCAGGTCCGGAGAGTATCAACATGATCAATGTGGACCCATCTATCTCCATGTCCGACCGACCAAGACAAACCATGGCTAGGTGTCTCGATTCGTGCGCCCAAACTAGGCATGGTCGCGCGGTTTTCTATTGCAAACTGATCTCGACCACTCAACTTTACCGGACAAATTGAGTAGCTTAGATCGCATATCCATAGGACAGCGAGGTACGGACGTGTACACCGTCATGCCATCTACACGCATGACCAATCGGTCTTGCCAAAAACGAGTCCCATGCTTGGATTCGACCAAGCTAAAGGTTGGTGTTTGAGCACCTCCTAAACCCTAATCCAACGGTCGCAGATGTGGGTCGCAAGTCATCTCGTCCATCCAACTTAGCCATCTTGGACGGACAGCCTAAGACAGGAGTTAGGCGACCAATGAGGCATCACCACGATCACCGTCCACCACTCTTCCACACAGAGTGATCGGCCAATTCATGGCTTACCTGTACATCCTCCAAACGATCACTCGAAGATGGTCGGACGTGATGCTATTTTAAGACGCTTAATCGTGACTTACTCCGTTAATCCTTAAATAGTGATGCTTCATACGTGCTGAATATAATCGATGCATTACATGCATAGAATACACACGATATTTCATAAATATCGACTTCCTAAATAACTTAGTTATTTAATCTAGCATCACATGCTACCTTTTGTGGGTCCCACGATCCACACACTCGAGACATTAATCATGTCACAAAATGGGGGATACTTACTGGGGTAATGGTATGGCGGTTTACGGCGTGCAGCGCACAACGCGCCATCATAAGAACGTGTCAGGAAGTCATGGGCGGTTAGTGATGATGGGAGAAGTGGGCTTTACCTGATAGTTTGACAATTACCACGACTCCACTACTCCATCACTCCATTTCCTCCACTTCCCATGAGAAACGTGGGTTAGGCGCAATGACTTGTAGAAATAGGTTCTCCTCCCTATTTCCGAAAAAAAGACAACAAGACAGAAGCCAAGTGTTGATACACTCGTATTCCAACACCAGAACTTATAGCTTTCATTCTGCAAGCTAGTTCAGCTTTCTGATACAAGTCATACACAACCAACACCTTCATAATCTCAACACCTTCTTCGCTTTCCTCCCTAAGATCAACCCCGTCTCCTTCACTTTGTGACCGAAGCAAGTCTGGAACGACCATTTCTTGGTTTAGACCAGAGTTATACAGATTGATTTCTCGAATCACAAGCACTCCCGTGCAATGCATTTGTTTAGGGTTTAGATTCATTTCTCATCCACACACCCCAAATTACCAAAACCGGCAGAAATAGTTTTCACTCATAAACAATTGGCGACCACAGTGGGAGATTAATCTCTCGGTTGCAAACTCAATTTTTAATTTCATTTTAATTTGTTCATATTGCAAAATGGTGGATCTTAGGTCTGAATCAACAACCAATCCCGACGGAGCCAGCGCCGACAATACTCTCGGCGTTGATATCCCGATTGGTGGTGTTACCTGTCAATGCAATCAATGTATCTCGTGGAATTACATCCTCTACCACCAGCACCAGCGGAGTAGGAGGATATATTCCATTGGGTGTGACGTCTCCTATTACCAGAGCCAGAGCAGCTGCAAATCCCGGCGTCTCATCGAGTATAACGCCTCCGTCCGTCACCAGGGAAACTGCCACTCCTGCCTCAGGATGAGGATCCGGAGGAGCCAGAGGAGGATAACCCCCTATTACTATGGTGGATTTTATGGAGAGACAAGAAGTCCTTGCTAAGTCACAGACGGACATGGATGCAACTCATAAATAGGTACTCACTTTTCTCAAGATATTAACTAATCGGTTTCCACAAGAGCCAAGACAGCCCATGGAGCCAACAAGGAACGCACTCAACGCACCCGGAGCAGGTACTTCAGTGGCGCGGGCCTACATGGACCTTATCAAAGAAGCGATAAACGACATCTCCTCATCAAGATGACATCAGATATGAGCGGTCCTGTCATGGAGACTCCTACACTGGGGACTGATCCTCACAACGATCCTCCTCAAGTCAATAGTTTCACTACGAACCAGAGGCTAGTGGATCAGGAAGCGACTTATCTAGTAGAAAGTTTGTGTGAACTTTTACACCTCTCGAAGAATCAGCGGGCGGAGACGTTTGCTGCAATCAAACAGATAGCCATGGACGTGCACCTAACTCCTTCACGTCCAGAAGTCTCAAACGTACCAGAAACATCTGTGAATAATGTTACATTTACAGAGGACGACATGATGGCGGAAGAAGGCCACAACTGGGCCCTACATGTTACTGCACGCATCAATGATTCAGAGTTCAAGAGAGCCCTCATAGACACAGGAGCGTCTTCGAATGTGATTACCCTCAAGACTCTCAGGACATCCAAGGTCCGCCCACGCAAGATCGTACGACAGCCTACCACAATGACAGACTTTGAAGGAAACCAGCCTAGCACATACGAGTATGTCAATCCGAATTTATCAGTAGGACCCGTTCAGTCAAAAGTGAAATTCGAAGTCATAGAGAAGGAGCCGGACTACCATATGATACTAGGGAGACCATGGCTTCATGACAATAGGATCGTCCCTTCAACATATCACCAGTGCATGAAGACTATGCTGAATGAAGAAGTCGTTCGTATTCCTGCATCATTGTCTCCATACGCACCAATATGCGGAGTGGAACTGTTCGAACCGAGGGAAGCTCCGCAGGAAGAATCAGACAAAGTCCATTGCCTCCCACCCCCCACATGGGCGTCAATCCAGGAGGAGGACCGACTCGCATCATTGAGGGCTAAGCCCCACGACGCATCTTTGCTGACGAAACATTCTTCTTCATCCGGTGAAGCCGAAACCTATGTTCACACCAAAAGGGAACGAACTTTTGTGGCGAGTCTTGACCAGAAAGGGAAAACGATATACCAACGCTGCTATTATCAATTAGCATGGGAGACTGTTACCCAGTATCTCCACCCAATGGAATGCTACAACAACCACAAGAAGAAGTGTTAGATGCTCCACAACAGCTGCAAGATGGCACCAACTCCACAACTGATGAGATTGAAATCGTTGAGAAATCTCCTAGGCCTATCTCCATCATCTCAACATTGTGTACGGATGAACGCACGAAGCTCGCAGAACTTCTCAAAGAGTACCAGGACATATTCGCTTGGAGTCGCAGTTCGGACACGAGGAAAATGGACAGATAAGGTGTTGCATGGACTTGAACAGATGCTGCCCCAAAAACGATTCTCCTCTACCTAACATCGACATGTTAGTAGATGAAACCAGCGGACACGACATGTTCTTCTCCATGGATGGATGTAGCGGCTACAACCAGATAAGGATGTACGATCATGACGCAAGTAAGATAGCTTTTCGAACTCCTCTCGGAAATTTTATTATACTGTACTGCCATTTGGTTTAAAGAATGCCGGTGCAACGTATCAACACTCTATGACGGCAATCTTCCACTGGAGCCGATACCTCAAGGAAGCAGCCTCAAGAAGATAACGATGCCCACGCGTCATGTCGAGCAAGATCCGGGCGAGTGACTCTATCAGACGATGGTGCATATCTATCGTGCTATGTTGGAGAATCTGCGCCTTTTGATCATCCTATGGAGCTATTGAACTCTCATCTGCAACAACATATGCCCTGCTACCAGTTTCGCTGAAGCAGTAAGAGGAAAACCACCGAGATACAACATCCTGATCGCCAACTCCAACTCCAGTACCGCATACACGACTGCCACAATGATGAAACAACGTCCAAGATGACGGCAGAAACATTAAGAGACGCTATCATAATTTCGTCTCCCGTAGAAGAAGTAGTTGCGTTACCAAAGGAGTGTGACTGGGGACTTCTTAGCGCGTTGTCCATCTCAAACATGGATGCAAGCACGCTATCATTATGATTCAAAGATGTTCAAATACGAGTATACACTCAAGAGAACAGACGTATTGTCAAATATCAGTGATATTCCTGGATGTCTATGAAACGCAACGTAGTAAATACGGCCTCATGAAACCATCGTGACAACATCTATCAAGTCGAAAGCTCAGTGGATACTCGTGGGTAGGGGACTGTCCCCCTCTTTTTCATTCCAGAGGAAACATCAAGAAGTTATCGGTTCCATCATGCTTCTCGCTCTAATAACGAGACACCGCCAAGTTCGTGCCCGTAGCTGTCACGCCTCTTCCTGTCAGTCTCTTCAGATCACAGCCGCATCTAAGAACCGTTGTTCGTTTGTTGATACCAGTGCCCGAGCTTCACCATGGCAATAACCCCTACGAACATAAATAGAACCATGTAAACCACGCTTGGGGACTGAGGCTCAGCATGAAGTTCCTTCACCGTCAGTCTAGAACTTCTTCAACACGAGAGAGATGGTCAATCAAGAAGCATGGAATTCGCAAAGGTAAATCAAACTGAAGAGGAAGCCACTTCAACGCTCCCTCCAGCAGAAGCTGCTTCAATGGTCTATTCAAGAGCCTCCTCAACGCTCTCAAGGACTTGCTCGCTCCAGAAGCTGCTTCAACGCTCTCCAAGACTTGCTCACTCCAGAAGCTGCTTCAACGCTCTCCAGTACTTTCTATGTCCAGAAGCTGCTTCAACGCTCTCCCGAACCTGCTCGCTCTAGAAGATGCTTCAACGTTCTCTGCAGGATCCACATTCACATTTGAGCACACATGGTTCATTTTTTAGCAAAGCAAGCACGCGGTGGGTCCCACGTTCGAGTAGGCAGCAAGGCCGGTGTTTGGTCAAGCTAGCTAGGTCGGTGTTTAGTCGAAGTAGCAAGGATGACGCTCGAGCAAGCACATCAACCGTACGGGCAAAGCAGGCACATGATAGGGATGACGTTTGAAACATGTACACGGTGGACCCGTGTTTGATCGAAGAATGCACATCTGCCCATGTTCGAAGCAAGCATGCTTACATCGGGTCCCACGTTCGACCAAAGCAGGCACGCAGTGGACCCACGTTTAACCGAAGCGGGCATAACAAGCCCACGTTCGATCAAGCAGGCACATGATGAGTCCCACGATCGAGTGAAGCAGGCGCAACAGTCCGTCGAGCAGGCACATCAGCCCCACGTTCGAGCAGAGCAATCACGAAGCAGGCTCTCGACCGAAGCAGGCATAACAAGGTCGATCGAAGCAGGCAACACCGACATCATGCTAGGGGAACGCTCGCCTGGACGCCTCTTGAACGTGACATGCTTCAAGGACAGGACGACCCGTCTCTCCTGGTAACATCTAACTTTATCTCATAAGTTTTATCTGTATATGTCACCATCTCATGCCTACCCCACAATGATGCAACCATTATGTGCTAGGCAGGGGACTTAATGTTGATGGTGGATTTTAGTTCACGGATAAAATTGTAAAACCAAATTTATGCGCTGACATCCTGCAAAAGATAAAGCCACTGATAAGTAATGATACTTCTTCACTTTACTAATTCACCTAGAATGGAGCATGTGGCAACAATCCCAGTATTCTGTGAATTAAATACACAAAAGTCATTCAGGTTGGAGCATGTAGCAATAATCCCATATACCCTGTGAATTTACAACATTATTAATTAATGCATGACTAGCCTTGTATTTCCTGTGTTGTTCCCGCATAACTCTCATTATTAGTGCGGCATGACGACTGAGTGTTGCTCTCAGCAGAGTAACACGAATCTCCAAGTGTTAATAGTGAGGCATGCACGAAATACCCGTACATGCCACATCTCTCGGTGTGTTATACTAGCACGATTGAGCATATTTGAATTTGGACTGACAGTCTCAGAAACAATCACGACCACGCAAGTTGGCCGCATGATTTAACCAGCCTAGACGATCCTCAGCAGGAGCAGACTACCATCTTAATGGCCACCAGCGGGCCCGTTTATGCCCTGGTCGGTCGAATACATACCACGCCTCCCAAACAACCACCGAACACCAGCCTAGAGTAGGATGGTTGGGATGGTATGGAGCATCTTGAAAAACATGTATGCACAAGACTGCCAATGTCGGTCTCAAACAGATCGCGACCATCCAACTTTACCGACATGGTTGGACGGTATAGATCGTCCCATGGCCGGTTGGACAAGCGTTTTCCTGCACACCGGCGGGCCCCCTTCACGCCTGCATAATCGATCCTCCCCTGACCTAGCCACATAATCACGTACAGTTGCCCGAAGTTCCGTCGGTGTGAGGTTCAAAGGGTCGCAGTAAATTCCACTAAAGGTCTTAAATTGATCACGACCATCCAACTTCACCAACATGATTGGATGGCTTAGATCAGACCTATAACCACCAGACAGGTATCGGCGTGTTTACCACTGGCCCAATATGGGTCCCACATGATCGACCTCTCCAGATGAGGAGTGTAGGGTGCAATTTCGGTCGGCCAAACTAGCATGCATGCAACCGGCCGAAAACCCTAATTAGGGTTTGCGACATGCATATGTCGCAAATTGATCACGAGCGTCCGTTTTCGCCAGCTTGGATGAAGGATCCAGGAATAGACTAAGCAGGTCCGGAGAGTATCAACATGATCAATGTGGACCCATCTATCTCCATATCCGACCGACCAAGACAAACCATGGCTAGGTGTCTCGATTCGTGCGCCCAAACTAGGCATGTTTGCGCGGTTTTCTATTGCAAACTGATCTCGACCACTCAACTTTACCGGACAAATTGAGTGGCTTAGATCGCATATCCATGGGACAGCGGGGTACGGACGTGTACACTGGCATGCCGTCTACACGCATGACCAATCCGTCTTGCCAAAAACGCGTCCCATGCTTGGATTCGACCAAGATAAAGGTTGGTGTTTGAGCACCTCCTAAACCCTAATCCAATGGTCGCAGATGTGGGTCGCAAGTCATCTCGTCCGTAAAACTTCGCCAGCTTGGATGGACAGCCTAAGACAGGAGTTAGGCGACCAGTGAGGCATCACTACGATCACCGTACACCACTCTTCCACACAGAGTGATCGGCCAAGTCAGGGCTTACCTATACAACCTTCAAACGATCACTCGAAGATTGTCGGACGTGATGCTATTTTAAGACGCTTGATCGTTACTTACACCGTTAAACCTTAAATAGCGTTGCTTCATACGTGCTGAATATATTCGATGCATTACATGCATAGAATACACATGATATTTCATAAATATCGACTTCCTAAATAACTTAGTTATTTAATCTAGCATCACATGCTACCTTTTGTGGGTCCCACGATCCACACACTCGAGACATTAATCATGTCACAAACTGGGGGATACTTACTGGGGTATTGGTCTGGTGGTTTACAGCGTGCAGCGCACAACGCGCCATCATAAGAACGTGTCAGGAAGTCATGGACGGTTAGTGATGATGGGAGAAGTGGGCTTTACCTGATCGTGTGACAATTACCACGACTCCACTACTCCATCACTCCACTTCCTCCACTTCCCATGAGAAACGTAGTTTAGGCGCAATGACTTGTACAAATAGGTTCTCCTTCCTATATCAAAAAAAAAAGACAACGAGACAGAAGCCAATACCATCGTATTCCAACACCAGAACTGATAGCTTTCATTCTGCAAGCTAGTTCAGCTTTCTGATACAAGTCATACACATCCAACACCTTCACAATCTCAACACCTTATTCGCTTCCCTCCCTAAGATCAACCCCATCTCCTTCACTTTGTGACCGAAGCAAGTCTGGAACGACCATTTCTTGGTTTAGCCAGAGTTGTACATATTGATTTCTCGAATCACAAGCACTCCCGTGCAGTGCATTTGTTTAGGGTTTAGATTCATTTCTCATCGACACACCCCAAATTACCAAAACCGACAGAAATAGTTTTCACCCATAAACAGTAAGAATCAAATCTCTGAGTCATATTTTTGTAAGGATGAATTTTATGATTACCTTTCACATCATAATGGTTTTCCTCCAACAGTTCGTAAGGAAAAGGATAACCAAAAGCAATGTCCATTTAATGAGCCAATGGCTCATACTTGTGCTGAGTAATCACAAGGTTGAAATCTCACTTGTGAAATCCTAGATGAGTGAGAAATGATTAGGTATACTTATTGGTAAAGTGTCTTTGATTATCTAGCTAATATCTTATCGTTCTTAGATGGATCATCAGGTAGCACCTTTACATAAGTATTTGTTGTAAGTATGTCCTTGTTTAATGTTCTCTTCTTGGCTCTATGCCTTCAAATTGTTTTTGAAAAATAAAAGCATGGACTTTTTCGATCAACAAAGTTTTGTTTCCAAACAATCTTTTTGGAAGAAGCTTTATGGACCCTCTTCTTACGGGTACACGTACGGTTTTTGGGGTTCTCTCACAATCCAATCCTGTAAACCCTAAGTTCCTCAAAACTTTTTTATATACCTACCCTATTGAGTTGAATATTCTCACTCTATGCTTCTTGTTATCAATGGCTTCTCCTTCCTGCTCTTGGGATTTACCTGAAGACTTCGTTGATAATGCAGTATATTTCGAATTCGATAAAGAGAAAGGAACCTTTGTTGAAGTTGAAGGATCTTTTCCTCAATCCCCTGATTCCTATTCGGATATTGAGGAGATTGAAGAGATTTCGGCTGAAGTGGTTCTTGATTTCCTCAAAAACTTTGAGGATGCAAATGATACAATGAAGTATCTTGATGTGGTAAGAACTGAGTTGAAAAAGGTTAATTTTGACCTTGGTATCATGAAAACCTGTGTTAAAGAACTTCCCAATAAGGATATTCTCTCAAAAGTTGCAGAGGATGATGTTGTTCACAAGCTCAAAGACCTCAAGACTCATGAGGATCATGAACCGTCTTTTTGACTTCAGTTCGTTTCCGACTTTGGCATAGGAGTCTGGTTTTGTTTTAGCTTGTTAATTTTAATTTGTCTAGTAATTTTTTTTTTGTTTTGTTTAAGAAGAATAAATAGAGTTTGGAATATCCATTATTGTGATTACACATAGCTATGTCCAACGTTTTCATCTTCATGTTTTTCGATTTATTGGTTTAAATTCTAAAATTGTTTGGAAGATGATTTTTGCAGTATTAATCTTTATGGTTGTATATATTGTAATTTGTTATGGGATATATGTGTTTGCGTCCGTGAACTGTGATTGTCCCATACCTTGTCAAAGTTTAAGTCATTTATATGTCGATATGCATGTGTTGATAAAAGAAGGAATGAACTTTTGACAAATACAAAAGTTAAGCCTATTATGTCAATTGTTGATGGAAGATAGGTTAAAATCTTTTTTTTTCAAGGATTATGTCTATTGTATGTAACTGTGTAAATGGTGATGGAAAATAGAACGAATCCTTGCTTATTCCACAGTATTTGGTCGACCTCCGGTCTACAATTTTTTGTGCATATACTGTGTTGTTCCATAAGGTGTCTTATGTTGAGCACAATCGTCTGAGTTATTCTTAGCTTAGTTGTTGCTCTGTGAGGTACTTAATGTCGAGTATAATCAACTAAATTAATCATCATTGTTTGGTTATTTAGTTTTTGCTCCGTAAGTTCTCTTATGTCGAGCATGACCAATTAAGTTGATTACTTTTTGTGGTTAATTTGGTTGTGTATTCCGATTAGATTAATTATGGGTTCTCTTGTGATTAATCTAATTGAGTATTTTGAGTCTCCATAAGTTCACTTATGTTGAGCACTTCCGATTAAATTAATCATGGGTTCTCTTGTGGTTAACTTAATTGAGTATTTTGGATTCAAATTCATACTTGTATGTGATTTGTTATGTCCAAAGAAATCCTTCTTTTCTTTTGAAATTAAGGTCGCTCTTGTTGTTCTTTCGGGAATGACTTATTATGGGGGAGAGTTCTTAATTGAACTTGTGCTTAATTGCCAAATCTTTCTGGGGAGTGCCGCTGTGGAATATTATAGGGGTTATCTTGTATCTTTATAAACTCCTTGATAATGCATTTAGCTTCGGATATATGATTGCATCTAAATAAGATGATATGTGCTTTCTTTTGGTCATGAAATGTTTCTTTAGGAAATTTCATTAAGATTCCGTTTTCGTACCTTTGCCAATTTTATTGACAAAAAGGGGGAGAATTAATATGTAGTTCACACTACAAATACATATGGTTTTCGGATCATTATGTAAGGGGGAGTGGTTTCCATGTGAGATGGAGTATTGACTAAGGGGGAGTGATACATATCACCTTAGTATTGTTGTGGAAGTTGTGATGCAATTGAAATTTGATACTATATAATGATACTATGACACTGTATAACAATGATTGAGAACTCTTATTTTCTCATTGTTATAGCTACGGATTTTCAACAACGATGATGCTGAACTTACAACCTTTTGGATCATTGGAGTACTTGGAAGTGACGAATATTTCGAGTAATGTTGAAGATTAGGCATGTGGAATAGGAGCTACAAAAGTTAATTCATTTATTTTTGTATTCCATATGTTTTGATAGTTTTGTCACTAAAATTGACAAAGGGGGAGATTGTTAGAGTATTGGTCGGTCGAACTCGCATGTGTTGCTATCTCAAGCATGTTTGTCAATGTTAGTGATCAAAACTATAAGTCTTGATTTCTAGTCTACTATAGCTAAGTCTCGGACTAGGATAGAAAATGTAGTTGAGCTCAAGAACTCCATGGAAATCATCATACAAGACGAAGGAATACTCAAGGAACTAGTGGAACTTCATATACTAATAGGTATGTGGAGACTTGAACTTATCTATCACTCAAAAGTCTATCTACTCTATCTCCTATTTTGAGAAAAAAGTCGGTTTGCTGTATAGACTTTGATTATACACATTTTCTATTTCGAGCCGAGTTTATCTCGCCTATCTATTTCTCGAAATATGTGTTGGTAAGCTTTTGCTTTGGACAAGTTCATCTTTACCTAGTGACGAAAGTCATGATACATTTCAATCACTTTGTGTTATATGTGTTATATAACCAATGATGGATATAAGCATTGTGTGGCAACACATATATGAATAAGTCCTTTTTCCTTGAACCCAAGTTTGCGAACTTTGTTGATCAAGAGAACCGGAACAAGAGCCGTGAACTCAGTCCGCGAACTCAGTCTGCGAACTAGCGGAAGTTCTCGACCCAAGAAAATCTGCTGGAGTTTGAGAACTCCTTCCGGGAACTTAAGTCTGCGAACTTAAGTTGGTTATATCTAAAGACGATTGTTTGTGAACTTATTTATATTAACTAAGGAATGAAAAATGCAAACCGTGGCTATAAAGTTCATGAACCGATTCGAGTGAATCAAATCGTTTTTGCTTCGATTGTGTCTTGTGTAGTTCATAATATTTCATTGCAATTGAACAACTATCTAACCAGTTCATTTGAGTCATTTGAACTAGTTATGGTGAAGAAGAATATGGTTGATATGAAAGTGCTCATATGGATAACCATTTGGTTAACTATTGTTGAAACAAAAAATGTACATGTTTGGTTACGGTTACACAAACCTAAAACTGTGCATTTCATTTGTGTGTAACAACCTAAGTTTTCGATCCAACAGTTGAAAGATATTAGCTTGAATCTAATCAGGTTTTCATCTAACGGTGAGTATTGAATGCTTGGTTACCAAGCTAACATTGATTGCAAACCCTGATTTGAAAGACTATATAAGGGAGAACTCTAGCAACTGGGAAACCTAATCCCCACACCTCTTGTGTGATACTAGTTGTATTAGCTAGAGTCGATTCTCCTTTAACCTTAGGTTTGTTCTTGAAAACCAGGTTAACGACTTAAAGACTTCATTGGGATTGTGAAGCCAGACCGATATTACTTTCTCGTAGTTGTGTGATCTGATCTTGCTGACTCTATCGTTTTGAGTACAATCGTAACGATTGGCTTGAGATTTATATCTCCGATAGGCAAGATAGAAAAGTAGTCACAAACATCTTCGTCTCATCGTTTGTGATTCCACAATATCTTCATTCGCCGCGTCGATTAAGATTATTGTGAGGTGATTGATAATATTAGGTTGTTCTTTGGGAATATAAGTCCGGGTTATCAATTGGTTAATGTTCACCTTGATTTATCAAAAGACTGAAAAAAAATTGTAGGTATTTCTGTGGGAGACAGATTTATCAATTCCTGTAGACTTTTCTGTGTGATACAGATTTGTTTATTAAAGTCTTTGACTTTGGGTCGTGGGTGAGATCAGCTAAGGGAATCAAGTGCATAGTATCCTGCTGGGATAAGAGACGCAAGGAGCGCAACTGTACCTTGAATCAGTGTGAGATTGATTGGGGTTCAACTACAATCCAGACCGAAGTTAGTTTGTTGTAGGCTAGTGTCTGTAGCGGCTTAATACAGTGTGGTGTTCAATCTGGACTAGGTCCCGGGGTTTTTCTGCATTTGCGGTTTCCTTGTTAACAAAATTCCGGTGTTTGTGTTATTTCTATTCCGCATTATATTTTGTTATATAAATGAAATATCACAGGTTGTGCGTTTGAATCAATCAATTGGAAATCCGACTTTTGGTTGTTGATTGAAATTGATTGATCATTGAACGTTGATCTTTGGTACCGTTCAAGTGATTTCTCTTGTATTCAATTAGACTCGCAGATTTCTATTTGCTTGAGAAAGATTTGAATCAAGAAATAGAGATATAACTCTTTGATATACTTTATTAAGATTGAGTCTAGTTGATTCTCTTGAAAGTATATTGGAGTTTGTCCATACATATTGCTAATCGAAATATTGGGTGAGGTTGTTGTGCCCCCGCTTTTTCAAATAATATTAGAACGACACAGAGAAGATTAGCATGGCCCCTGCGCAAGGATGACACGCAAAAATCGAGAAATGGTCCAAATTTTTAGGTGTTGGTGCCCATATTGTTGCTAGGATACCAACTCCTTCCTTGTAAAAATTGACTTTGTTTGCTTTTCTATAATAGCCCTCTGTGGAATCCTTTTTAATTATAATAATAATTATTATTACTGTGTGTTTTTCAATAAAATCCCGTAGTGGCATCCTTTAATAGTAATTATATATAAAAAAAAACCACAGTTTATAAAAAACATAATAGTAAGCTATCGTCTAAGTTCACATTGACATCCATAGATGCAGTTTTGTGGCAGAGCAATAAGCTTGATCAGGCAATGGACGTTTTGAAAGCAATTCCTATTCCGGGCCTTAATCAGACATTTGGGCCTCGACAGTTTCGAGCTATCGCTCAGTATCGGTTATGCATTCCTTTATTCCCTGAAGATACTGCATATTCATGTTGTGTCCGTGATATGGATGTGTTTGGAGACCATGCTCTTCATTGTGCGAGTGAGGTTGGCCTCAAGTTCAGACATAATTTGGTGCGAGACTTTATTATGGATATTTGTTACAGATCCGGTGTGGCGTCTAGGAAAGAGGTGGCATTGGGATTTTTGTCTGAGAATGAAAATGCTCTCAAGCCTGATGATATTCTCATATCAATTCGGAAAATGGCCAGGATATTTGATTTGATGTCACCGGGGTTTCACCTTTCGTTGGTGGTGGGATTCGTACCTTTACACCGGGACATGCGATCTCTATGGCAGTTGGACGTAAATGTTAGAGCATAGCTCGGTTGAACTCACCAAGCATTGGTATGTCAAGTTTGGTTGTCATATTTTAGTATAAAAACTCATCTAGAGTCACTTGATTAAATACTAGAGTCAACTTCGTTTAGGTTAGACTAGGAAAGTCTAGGAATGTTGATACATACAAGTATTACTCCGAATACCTAAAGAATGTGAAGAAGTAATTAACTACAACGACGACATCATCCTTCCACTTGAGGTTAGTAATACTGACTTGAACTTGTTTCATTCCTAATATATCTTTCAAGTCGTGCATATTGAATACATAACTTCGAAGTTGTATATATTGTATATTATATTCTAGTACGTGACGTGACGTGATCATAATAGTATGATCATAGTATTAAGGAATTAGACTACGAAGTATAACGCTTATCTTTTGAACTTCGTAGATATGACATCGACATAATCTTGTATATAATGTTATGATTATTTGAATGGGTTATGGTGAAAAGTTCATCCTAGGAAACAATGGTTTACAATTGTTTAAAGGAAGTACATTCATAAACTTGTTTTGTGAATTGAAAGGGAAATAAATAAGATTATTGGTCTTGCTATTCAGTACATATCTTTGGATTACCAATATGTGTTAGTTGGTAGAACCGATCTTAACTCAGGTTATGTATCTTGGTACAATATAACCTATCACAATTCCTAGACTTATATTTGGTATGACCGGTTCTGGTAATTGGTGTAACCTATCCTAAGTAATCACCACGTAATGGTATGATCGATCCTTGTAATTCGTGTGACCGATCCTAGTAATTTATGTGACCGATCCTCGTAATTTGTGTAACCGGTCCTGGTAACTAGTGTGACCGATCACAAATAGATACCATGTGTAGATGGAACCTGTTAGAGCATAGCTCGGTTGAACCCACCAAGCGTTGGTATTTCAAGTTTGGTTGTCATATTTTAGTGAACCAGAACTCATTTAAGAGTCTCTTGATTAAATGTACTAGAGTCAACTTCTTAGAGGTTAGCTTGAAAGTATTAGCATTTGAGACATTACAAGTATTGAGAAGACTTGAAGAAGTGAAGAAGTAAGGAGCTACAACCACAACATCATCCTTCCACTTGAGGTTAGTGATTTTTGACTTGAATTGTTTCATTCCCTAACGTATCTTTCAAGTCGTGCATATTAAAAACAAAACTGCGAAGCATGAACACTCTAGATAGACATAGTATTAAGGAATACAATATGAGGTTTATTGCTTAACCATTAAACTTTGTAGATAAGACATCGACATAATCGTTTGAATGCTATTGTGATTATGTATGGGTATGAGGTGAGGATTTCATCTTAGGAAACAATGTTTTTACATGTGTTTTAAGGAAGTAAGTTCATGAACTTTGTTTGTGAATCGAAAAGGAAATCGCCAGGCGTTATTGGGATTGTTCTTCATTGCATATCTTATGAACGATCAATATGTGTGATTAGTATAACCGCTCATGACTTGTTTGTGTTCTTGGTAAAACTATTCACATGAGGTCTGACTTTTGTATTGGTATGACTTTTATTAGTGAAACCAATCTTAAGTAATCACCTGATGGTATGACCGAGTTTGTGTAGTTTATAAGACCTAACACTGGGTAAAGGGGAACCGATCCTAGTAAGAGGTGCAACATATCACAAAGGGGAATCAATCATTGTATGCATGGGGTGCGGCAAGGTTTATAGAAGAAAGGGGAACCGATCCTATGGACTTGTGCAACACGTCTTTATGCAAAGGGGAACCGATCCTATGGACATGTGCAACACATATGATTTAGATACCATATATATGTGGGGAACCGATCCTAGTACATAGTTAACCGAATTTTGGGAAGCTAGTGTGACTATGCACAATACTCACGTGGAGGTAGAACCGAAACTTGTTTTGGTAGAACCGTTAAACCCATGATTTGTGATTGAGAGTTCTTAATCAATCGCATAGCTCTTGAAAGTCATATGAACCAATTCTAAACTTGTTTGGAAGCGTGGTAAACCGGTTTCAAGTGTGTAAGTATGAAAGAGGACTTACAAAGTAAGGATGTCGACACACTTTGAACACGTGCATTTATGCGTATCTTTTATTGTTCAAGGATATTCCTTAACAGCTAAAAAGGAAGTAAATCCCAGGATCGAAATTAAATAAGTTAAGAATATTTTAATTAAGGTTTTTAATTATATATGGAAAATAAGAATTAGTAATGTGCATTTGCTAGTTTAAGATTTTCGAAGGAGATTTTCGATCAATATTCTTGGACAGAGCATTCTCAGGAATTATGAAAACCAAATATGAAAATTATTATTGAATATCTTGAGAATATTTTCGGTTTTGGAAATTCTTTGGTGTCCAAACTTCCTTGTCTATAAATACTTGAAGTTTACATTTCTAGCAAATTAATCCTTCGTGACAGTAAACTTCCTCTGTTGTACTGTTACTGGTGAAGCCGCCTATTCGGAGAGGAGAGTTTAGGCGAAATCTCTTACGGCCGCTCAATTTAAAGACTTCTTTGGAATTGAGAAGTTCTACGATTACCGTTGGTGGGAAACTAGATAATTGCGGTTTATCTTTTGTTTTCGATTGATTTGATTGACTAACGGTGGTTGAACTTTGATTGCACCTAGTTTGTTTATGCTTGAGAATCTTCTCTTTTGATATAAGATTCACTCAAACTAGTTCGAAGTTTCGACAAGGATCTTTAGACTGTTGTTAGTTCTAAAGACGATCTTGTGATAATCCATTGTTAACAGACTTCATTCTGTGTGTGATTGATCACAAGAGATTCAAGTAGTTGTGTGCAGGTGTTTATTGAAGATCTAAGAAGATTGGAAGACAAAGAAGAGATAGAAGATTTCCGACTTGGTTATATAAATATTTGGTGTGCACAATACTTGTTTTGGTAAAAAGAGGATCTCACTATAATCGGTTTATCCTTGTGGTAGATTGGATACAATAGTTGAGTAGATCGACATCAATACAGTTCCTTGGGATTAAAGGTATTGATAGCAAAATCTTACGATTACTTTGGGTAATTTAACATAAGATAGATCTAAGAACCTGAAGAAGGAGTTTATGTTAAGATAAACAGAAGAGCCTTTGTCCGACTCATATCACTTGGTTGAAGAGAGTTGATAACAAATAGATTTTTTGTTCCTTTACTGTTTGGAATACGAACCAAAGAAATTGTTCCAAGTACGTGACTTATTCATAAGTTGGAGGCGTGGGAATACAGACGGAACTAGGTGAACTATAGGTTTAGTTGCTTGGTGTCAACTATACGAAGTTGGTTTATTTTGTATAGCGGCTTAATCCTGAGAGTATTCAATTCTGGACAAGGTCCCGGGGTTTTTCTGCATTTGCGGTTTTCCTCGATTGTTAACAAAATCTTGCTGTTTCATTTACTTTATATTTCCGCAGTATAATTGTTTTATTATAATTAAAGTAAATTACACAAACGTTAATTCCTATTTACTTGATAAGCAATCCTATTGTGTTTGGTTAAGCCCGAACCTTTGTATCAAGTAAACATACTTCGTTGTTGTATTGTCTCGATCTCGTATCCATAAACGATCACATGAAGTGTGAACCGATTAGTTGTATTGTCTCGACTCAGTCCATAGACAATCACTTTCGTTTTAGCTTGAGGTATATTTGGGTACCCTCGCCTTTCAGAACCGATCCTTGTAATTGATGTAACTGAAAAAGCGGGGGTATAACAACCATACCCAATATTTCGCTTAGCAATCTGTATGGACAAACTCCAATATAATTTCTAGAGAATCAACTAGACAGTCAGACTCAATCTATATAAAAGTATATCAAAGAGTTTATATCTCAATCTCTCGGTTTGATATATACTCAAGCAAATAGAAATCTACAAGTCTTTATTAATGAGAGATAACTTGGATGGTACCAAAGACCAATATCCAAGTGTCAATCAATTTAAATCAACAACCAAAAGGTCATATATTCTAATTGATTGAACAACGCACAACCTGTATTATTTCAATTATATAAACAAATATTGGCCTCTGATCCCAACAGGATATTGGGCACTTGATTCCCTTAGCTGATCTCACCCACAACTAAGAGTTGCTACGACCCAAAGTCGAAGACTTTAATAAACAAATCTGTATCACACAGAAAAGTCTATGATAATAGATAAATCCGTCTCCCATAAATATACCTACGAGTTTTGTTCCGTCTTTTGATAAATCAAGGTGAACAGGAACCAAACAATAATACCAGACTTATATTCCCGAAGAACAACTTAGTATTATCAATCACCTCACAATAATCTTAATCGACGCAGCGAAAAAAGATATTGTGGAATCACAAACGATGAGACGGAGTTTGTTTGTGATTAATTTTTTATCTTGCCTATCGGAGATATAAAATCTCAAGCCAATTATTTCAATTGTACTCGTACGATAGAAGATGCAAGATCATATCACACAACTACAAGAAAAGTAGTATCGGTCTGGCTTCACAATCCCAATGAAGTCTTTAAGTCGTTAACCTGGTTTAGAAGAAGAAACCAAAGTTTAAAGGAGAATCGACTCTAGCTTAGCACAACTAGTATCACAAAGAATGTGTGGGGATTAGGTTTCCCAGTTGCTAGAGTTCTCCCTTATATACACTTTCAAATCAGGGTTTGCAATCAATATTAGCTTAGTGACAAAGCATTGAATATCACCGTTAGATGAAAACCTGATTAGATTCAAGATAATATTTCTCAACCGTTAGATCGAAAACTTAGATTGTCACACACAAATGAAATGTCCAATTTTGGGTTTATGAACCGTACCCAAACATTAACATTTGTTGGTTCAACAAGTCAACCAAATGGTTAGCCATATGACTACTCTCATATCAACCATATTCTTCTTCACCATAACTAGTTCAAATGACTCAAATGAACTAGTTAAAGAGTTGTTCACTTGCTTAGATCTTATGTAACTACACAAGACACGATCGAAGCAAAAACGGTTTGATTCACTCGAATCGGTTCATGAAATTTATAGACATGGTTTGCAAAAGCATCCCTTAGTTTAAATAAACATGAGTTCAAGAACAACCAGTTTTAGATATAACCTGATCAAGTTCGCGGACTTAAGCTCATGGAAGGAGTTCACAAACTCCAGCAGAAATTCTCGGGTCGAGAACTTCCGGCAGTTCGCGGACTTGGCTCACGCCACTTCCATTTCTCTTGATCAACAAAGTTCGCAAACTTGGGTTCAAGGTATAAGGACTTATACATATATGTGTTTCCACAACAATGCTTATATCCTACCAATGGTTATGTAATCTAAACTCTCATTTCAATCATTGAAAATTCTCAGAGGGCGGATATAGTCGTTATTCATAGACCATTTTTCGTCAGAGCAATTTTCAAAGTGATTGAAACATAACATGACTTTCGTCACTTAGTAAAGATGAATTCGGCTAAAGCGAAAGCTTACCAACACATATTTCGAGAAATAGATAAGCGAGATAAACTCGGCTCGAAATAGCAAATGTGCATAATGAAAGTCTATATATCAAAACGACTTTTGTCTCAAGAGTAGGAGATAAAATAAATAGACTTTTGAGTGACAGATAAGTTCAAGTCTCCACATACCTTTTAGTCGATGAAGATCCACCAGTTCCTTGAGTAGTCCTTCGTCTTGTATGATGATTGCCATGGAGTTCTTGAGCTCAACTACACTTTCTATCCTAGTCTGAGACCTTTAGCTATATAGGCTAGAAATCAAGACTTATAGTTTTGATCACTAATAATGGCAAACATGCTTGAGATAGAAACGCATGCGAGTTCGACAGAGCAATGCTCTAACCATCTCCCCCTTTGTCAATTTTAATGGCAAAACTATTAATACATATGGAATACAAAAAATGAATAAATTAACTTTTGTAGATCCTATTCCACATGCCTAATCTTCAACATTACTTGAAATCTTCGCCACTGCCAAGTACTCCAATGATCCCAAAGGTTGTAAGTTTAGCATCATCGTTGTTGAAAATACGTAGTTATAACAAAAAGAAAACAATAGTTCTCAATCATTGTTATACATTTTCATAGTATCATTACACAGCGTCAAAGTTCAATTGTATCATAACTTCAACAACAATATTATGGTGATATGTATCACTCCCCTTAGTCAATACTCCATATCACATGGAAACCACTCCCCCTTACATAATGATCTGAAAACCATATGTATTTGTAGTGTGAACTACATATTAATTCTCCCCCTTTTTGTCTAAATTGGCAAAGGTACAAGAACGTGATCCTAATTAAATTTCCGAAAGAGACATTGCATGACCAAAAGAAAGAACACACATCATCTTATTTAGATGCAATCATAAAGCCGAAGCTAAATGCATTCATCAAGGAGTTTAAAGATACAAGATAACCCCTATAATATTCCACAGCCGCACTCCCCACAAATATTTGGCAATTAAGCGCAAGTTCAAAAAGAACTCCCCTCATAAAATGTCATTCCCAAGGGAACAACAAGAGCGACCTTAATTTCGAAGGAGAAAAAAGAAAGATATCTTTGGACATAACAAATCACAAACACGTATGAATTTGAATCCAAAATATTAAATTAACCACAAGAAGTTCATGATTAATTTAACCGAAAATGCTCAACACAAGTAAACTTATGGAGACGTAAGAGCGCTCAATTAGATTAATCACAAGGTGACTCATAATTAATCTAATCGAAATACACAATCAAACTAATCACAAAAGTAATCAATTTAATTGGTCATACTCACATAAGAGAGTCTATGGAGCAATGACTAAGTTAATCATGAAAACAATCAACCCAGTCATGAATGCTCAAACATATAAAGACTTATGGAGTCATAACTAAATAACCAAACAAGATGATTAATTTAGTTCAATTTGCTCGACATGAAGTACCTTACGGAACAACAACAAGGCTAATCATAAAATTAATCAACTTGGTTGTGTCGTGCTCAACTTAAGACACATTACGGAGCCACACAGTAATACATAAAATATGGATCGGGGAAGATCAATTACTGCGTAATATACAAGGATTCATTCTATTTTCCATCACTATTTGCATAACGACATTTAATAGACATAATCCTTGCAAACAAAATATTTTAACCTATCTTCCATCAAAAATTGACAATATAGGCTTAACTTTTGTATTTGTCAAAAGTCCATTCATTCTTTCATCAATACATGCATATCAATTCATGAACGACTTTACTTTTGACAAGATATCCCAAAACAATATTGCAATATATAAAACCATAAAGATTAATACTGCAAAAATCATCTTCCAAACAAGTTTAGAATTTAAACCAATAAATCTAAAAACATGAAGATGAAAACGTTGGACATAGCTATGTGTAATCGCAATAATGGATATTCCAAACTCTAGTAATCCTTCTCAAAAATAAGAATAAATTCTCATAAGAAGTTTCCTATGCAACAAGACAAACTCGTAATGCACATACAAGATGATTTGTCCTTATAGGGTAGAATCAATCTTTTTCGCATGGATTTACACCAATAATAGCTACCAAAGGCGTATAAAAAGATTTTCTTAACAAAGAAGAACATACAAAGTCAATAATGACTATGCACCATAGTTCACAAAGGATGATTATGAACATTCAAGAATTCCATAGCACCGCGTACTACTTTCCATTCTTGAACTTCCTTCTTTGTGATTCACCAACAACATTCTTGTAAAAGCTAAAAATTAGCTTAGAAGAGTATTACTCCAAGAATCTAAGTGCCCAAGTTCAAGAGAAGTGGAACAAGTGCAACGAAACGGAGCAAAATACCCAAAACAAGAGACAGGACAAATACCAATCTTAACTCATCCAAATTCAAGGTTTCTCATCTCCATTTTGAATAGAATCCAAATAGGAAGAGAGTGCAAGAAGAATGAGGTCAATACGAGTTCGGACGAAGAAGTTACGGCCAAAACAAGTTTACCGAATATCGACGTCAAGTATGCATACGGGTTTGCAAACGAATTTTCGTATCCTGGAGCAGTATGCAGACGCGGTTTGCGAACTTAAACCCCTGGATTTTGGTTTTAAATGATATTATGCATACTTGATATGTGTACCATGAAGTCCAAACATCCAGAACTAATGTTTTCAAACCTAAACATTTAAGAACCTTAAACACATATCAAGTTAGGTAGAAATGAACGATAAGCAAGGTACATGGGTCATTATAACTACTCAAACAAGTAAAAACATAAAACTTGCTCAAGTTTATAGGCATACCTTTTTAGAAAAGTCCAATTGAATTTACAGCCTTACCGAATATAATTTGTGCGCCCCAGTTGGTGTGCTTCCCTCACCGTATACATAGCAGGGCATTTCTTGGTGAGGATGCACTTTCAACACAAACAAGTTGTGTTGAGGTGAACAATGTCTTGCTCACCATGGAACCAAGAAAGAGTTTCTTACCAACAACTCTTAAATATTGTAGTGTTGAAAAACACCCAAGGAACTGTTTTTATAAGTCTATCAAAGAACTTCAAGATAACCCAAAAAGATTTGTGTTTCTGATTTCTTGTTTTCCAACTTATAAAAAACAGTTTATGCAGATAGTTTTTAGTACTGCGAAGGGAAACTCTTTTGATAAAAAGAGGCATCCTAGATTCTTCATAAAAGAAGACAATACCACTATCTTGATAGGAAGTATCAGGAATTGAGCAACGAATCAATTCATGCTTTGAGGTGATACACTCAGATAACTGAGATTTAAACTCCTCTTGTAATTCGTTTAGTTTATCACAACTAATTGGATTACGTAGAGGAGGAGCATTGCTCTCAATGATTAGTAAATCAATATCAACCTCAACATGAATATTATTCATCATAACTTGATTTAGCCTGTCAAGAGAATCTTGCTCTTTTTGGAGGTATAACTCAACATCAAGAGATAAGCTCTCAAGCTTCTTTTCAAGCCCTGAAAACACTTCGAGAGATTTTAAACCTGGTGGAGGTTTAGATAGAATTTATTCTACAAATTTTATTAAATCAGTCATGGAAGAGAATTCTGAAATCCCTGGATCTGGTGGTGCATTTATTGAGATAGCATTACTATCCATAGAGTCAGATCGCTACAAACACATACTTGTGAGATCTTTTAAACGTGTTTGCCTGCTCTGATACCAATTGAAAAAGCGGGGGTAAAACAACCACACACAATATTTCGCTTAGCAATCTGTATGGACAAACTCCAATATACTTTCTAGAGAATCAACTAGACAGTCAGACTCAATCTAGATAAAAGTAATCAAAGAGTTTATATCTCAATCTCTCGATTTGATATATACTCAAGCAAATAGAAATATGCGAGTCTTTATCAAAGAGAGATAACTTGGATGATACCAAAGACCAATATCCAAGTGTCAATCAATTTAAATCAACAACCAAAAGGTCGGATATTCTAATTGATTGAACAACGCACAACCTGTATTATTTCAATTATATAAACAAATATAACGCGGAATAGAAATAACACAGACACCAGAATTTTGTTAACGAGGAAACCGCAAATGCAGAAAAACCCTGGGACCTAGTCCAGATTGAACACACACTGTATTAAGCCGCTACAGACACTAGCCTACTCCAAACTAACTTCGGTCTGGACTGTAGTTGAACCCTAATCAATCTCACATTGATCCAAGGTATAGTTATGCTCCTATGCCTCTGATCCCAGCAGGATACTGCGCACTTGATTCCCTTAGCTGATCTCACCCACAACTAAGAGTTGCTACGACCCAAAGTCGAAGACTTTAATAAACAAATCTGTATCACACAGAAAAGTCTACTATAATAGATAAACCCGTCTCCCACGAATATACCTATGAGTTTTGTTCCGTATTTTGGTAAATCAAGGTGAACATGAACCAACCAATAATACCAGACTTATATTCCCGAAGAACATCTTAGTATTATCAATTACCTCACAATAATCTTAATCGACGCAACGAAAAAATATATTGTGGAATCACAAACGATGAGACGAAGTTTGTTTGTGATTACTTTTCTATCTTGCTTATCGGAGATGTAAAATCTCAAACCAGTTATTTCAATTGTACTCGTACGATAGAAGATGCAAGTGAAAAAGTGGGGATCTAACAATACCACCCAATATTTCGCTTAGGAATCTGTGTGGACAAACTCCAATATACTTTTTTGAGAATCAACTAGACAGTCAGACTCAATCAATGAAAAGTATATCAAAGAGTTTATATCTCAATCTCTCGATTTGATCTTTACTCAAGCAAATAGAAATCTGCGAGTCTTTATCAAAGAGAGATAACTTGGATGGTACCAAAGAACAATATCCAAGTCTCAATCAATTTAAATCAACAACCAAAATGTCGGATATTCTAATCGATTGAACTAACGCATAACCTGTATTATTTCAATTATAAAGATAAAACAATATAATGCGGAAACTGAAATAATAAAAACACCAGAAATTTTGTTAACGAGGAAACTGCAAATGCAGAAAACCCCCGGGACCTAGTCCAGATTGAACACACACTGTATTAAGCCGCTACAGACACTAGCCTACTCCAAACTAACTTCGGTCTGGACTGTAGTTGAACCCCAATCAATCTCACACTGATCCAAGGTACAATTATTCTCATACGCCTCTAATCTCAGCAGGATACTGCGCACTTGATTCCTTTAGCTGATCTCACCCACAACTAAGAGTTGCTACGACCCAAAGTCGAAGACTTTAATAAACAAATCTGTATCACACAGAAAAGTCTACGGTATTAGATAAATCCGTCTCCCACGAATATACCTACGAGTTTTGTTCCGTCTTTTGATAAAACAAGGTGAACAGGAACCAATCAATAATACCAGACTTATATTCCCAAGGAACAGCTTAGTATTATCAATCATCTCACAATAATATTAATCGACACAGCGAAAAAAGATATTGTGGAATCACAAACGATGAGACGAAGATGTTTGTGACTTCTTTTCTATCTTGCCTATCGGAGATATAAAATCTCGAGCCAATTATTACAATCGTACTCGTAACGATAGAAGATGCAAGATCAGATCACACAACTATAAGAAAAGTAGTATCGGTCTGGCTTCACAATCTCAATGAAGTTTTAAGTCGTTAACCTGGTTTAGAAGAAGAAACCAAAGGTTAAAGGAAAATCGACTCTAGTTTAGCACAACTGAAAAAGCGGGGGTCTAACAACACCACCAAATATTTCGCCTAGCAATGTGTATGGACTAACTCCGAAATAATTTGATAGAGAATCAACTAGACAGTCAGACTCAATCTAGATAAAAGTATCTCAAGGAGTTAATATCTCTCTCTTGATTTGATTTTTACTCAAACTAAAATCAATAGCGAGTGTTTATCAAATACAAGGAATAACTTGGACGGTACCAAAGACCAATGTCCAAGGATCAATCAATATCAATCAACAACCAAAGGTTGGATTTCCAATTGATGATCACGAACGCACAACCTGTATTATTTCAATTATATAAAATATAATGCGGAAAAGAAAAAAACACAGACACCAGAAGTTTTGTTAACGAGGAAACCGCAAATGAAGAAAAACCCTGGGACATAGTCCAGATTGAACACATACTGTATTAAGTCGCTACAGACACTACCCTACTCCAAGCTAACTTCGAACTGGACTATAGTTGAACCCCAATCAGTCTCCCACCGATCCAAAGTACAGTTGTACTCCTACTCTTCTGATCCCAGCAGGATACTATACGCACTTGATTCCCTTAGCTGATCTCACCCACAACCAAGAGTTGTTGCAACCCAAAATCATAGACTTGATAATAAACAGATTTGTCTCACACAGAAAAGTCTATCAAAGGATAAATCTGTCTCCCACAGATAAACCCTAGGTTTTGTTCCGTCTTAAGATATAAAATCAAGGTGAATAGGAACCATTTGATAATATGGTCTTATATTCTCGAAGAACAGCCTAGATTAATCAATCACCTCTCTACAATCCTTCCTGACTACACAGGCGGTTTGTCGAGGAATCGCAAACAGTGAGACGAAGATGTTTGTGACTTCTTTATCTTGCCTGTCGGAGAACTCTCACGATCTCAAGCCAATCAATCGATTGTACTCGTACGATAGAATATGCAAGATCAGATCACACAACTACGATAAAGTAGTATCGGTCTGGCTTCACAATCCCAATGAAGTCTTTAAGTCGTTAACCTGATTTTAGAGAAGAAAATCAAAGGTTAATGGAGGTCGACTCTAGAGGGCTCACTAGTAGCACACAGACGTGTGGGGATTAGTTTTGCACAATGCTAGATGTCTCCTTTATATAGCCTTCAAATCAGGGTTTTGCCTTAGGTACAAAGCAATCCTTATTCACCGTTAGATGAAAACCTGATTTAGATCAAGCTAATATTTCTCAACCGTTAGATCGAAAACTTAGCCTGTCACACACACTTGGGTAGACGTTTACTGGGTTTGTGAAAACCATGCCCAAACGTGTACGTGTATGTTGGTTCAACATAGTAACCCATAAGGTTAACCATATGAGCATTTCATATTAACCTTGTTCTTCTTCACCATAACTAGTTCAATTGACTCAAATGAACTAGTTAAAGAGTTGTTCGATTGCTATGAGATCTTATGTAACTACACAAGGCACAATTGAAACAAAGATGATTCGATTCGATTGAATCGTCTCATGAACATTATAGCCACGGTTTGCATAAAGCATTCCTTAGTAATTTAATGTTTCATGTTCAGAGCACATCTTTAGATCATAACCTCTTAAGTTCACAAACAAGTTCGCGGACTTAAGTTAATCGGTTGAGTTTTCCAAACTCAGCAGAAATTCTAGGAAAGAGAACTTCCGCCAGTTCGCGGACTGAGTTCGCGGACTTAGCACACAAACGAGGTTTGGAAAATCCAGCAGAAATTCTCGGTGAGAACTTCCGACAGTTCGCGCACTAAGTCTGCGGACTGGGTTCGCGGACTTGGAAAGCCAATTCCACAATCCTCCCAATTTCACTTGATCAACAAAGTTCGAAAACTTCGGTTCAAGGAATACGTGGTTATGTAATATAAACTCTCATTTCAATTATTGAGGCATTCTCAGAGGACGCTATGTAGACGTTATTCACAGACCGATTCACGTCAGAGCAATTCTCAAAGTGATTGAAACTTTTCATGACTTTCGTCACTAGGTGAAGATAAACTTGATCAAAGCAAAACGCTTTACCAACACACGATTTCGAGATAAAAGATAAGCAATGAATGCTCAGCTCGAAATGTCAAATGTGTATGATCTAGTCTATATAGCGTACGACTTTTGTCTCATAAGAAGTAGAAGATAAAATAGATAGACTTTTGAGTGATAGATAAGTTCAAGTCTCCACATACCTTTTTGTTGATGAAGTTCCACGATTCCTTGTATAGATCTTCGTCGTTGTATGATGAATCCCCATGAAGTCCTTGAGCTCAACTATACTTTTCTATCCTACTCCGAGACTTATCTATGTAGGCTATAAATCAAGACTCATAGTTTTGATCACTAACATTGACAAACATGCTTGAGATAGCAACGCATGCGAGGTCGACCGAGCTATGCTCTAAAAATCTCCCCCTTTGTCAATTTTAGTGACAAAACTATTAATACATATGGAATACAAAAAGATTATCTTTAGTGGCTCCTATTCCATAGTCTAATCTTCAACGTTTCCTGAAATCTTCGTCCTTCCAAGTACTCCAATGATCCCAAAGGTTGTAAGTTTAGCATCACCGTTGTTGAAGATCCGTAGCTATAACAATGAGAGAAATCGATATTCTTGATCATTATTATACAGTGTCATAGTATTATTACGTAATATCAAAGTCCAATTGTATCACAACATTAACAATAATGCTACGGTGATATGTATCACTCCCCCTTAGTCAATACTCCATCTCGATCATGGAAACCACTCCCCTTTACACAATGACCCGAAAACCATATGTATTTGTAGTGTGAAATACATTATTTCTCCCCCTTTTTGGCAATAAAATTGGCAAAGGTACAAGAACGGGATCATAATGGAATTTCCACAAGAGACATTTCATAGACTAAAAGAAAAATACATACCAACTTAATTTAGATGCAATCATAAAGCCGAAGCTAAATGCATTCATCAAGGAGTTTTAAGATACAAGATAACCCCTACAAGATTCCACAGCCGCACACCCCGCAAGATATTACTATTAAGCACAAGTTCAAAAGAACTCTCCCCCATTTGATGTCATTCCCGAAAGAACAACTAGAGCGACCTTAATTTCAAAAGAAAAGAAGGATTTTTAAATTGGACACCAAAAACCATAGAAATGATTTTCTATATCCAAAATTCAACCAAATTAATCACAAGAAAACCCATGATTAATTTAATTGGAATATGCAACTAAATCAAACCACAAAAGTGATCAATTTAATTGAAGGTGCTCAACATAAGTAAACTTACGGAGGTACGACTAAGATAATCATTCGGAGACGACTAACTTAATCGTTCACATACTCAACATAAGGAAAAACCTTACGAAATATACGACTACATCAACCAGTAGAACATGATTTGTATAGCCGTTCATATACTCAACACAAGAACTTGTGGAATATATGAAAACTCAACTAGACTAATTACAAGAGAACTTATAATTAATCTAATTGGAATACAAACAACCAAACTAATCACAAAAGTAATCAATTTAATTGTCAAAGGATTTGCTCGACAAAAGAAGACTTTCGGAGCAAATAACTAAATAACCAACCAAGATAATTAATTTAGTTCATAATGCTCAACATATAGCATCTTATGGAACAACCAATAAACCAATAAAAATAATCGACTTAGTTGTATCGTGCTCAACATAAGACACACAATGGAGCCTTCACGGTAAAACATAACAAAATGGATCAATGAAGATCAATAACGTGGATAACATACAAGGATGTATTCTATTTTCCATCATAACGACATAATAGACTTCATCCTTGTCAAACAAAAGATTTTATCCTATTTTCCATCAAATACATGACTACATAGGCATAACTTTTGTAATTTGTCAAAAGTCCATTCGTCCTTTCATCAATACGAATATCAATTTATGAACGACTTTACTTTTGACAGCATATGGGACCTTCAAGTTTACGGACGCAAACAATACATATCCCATAATCAAATTGCAATATCAAAAAAAACATAAAGATTAATACTGCAATAACAATCTTTTCCCTTAGAAGGTAGAATCAATCTTTTTCGCACGGATTTATACCAAGAGTGGTTACCAAAAGCGTATAAAAAGATTTCCTTAACAGAGAAGAACATACAAAGTCATTGACGACTATGCACCATAATTCACATGAGATGATTGTGAACACTCAATAATATATAGCAATGTGAACTACTACCCATTCTCGAACTTCCTTCTTTGTGATTCACCAACACCACTCTTGTAACAACCACAAAATATCTTAGAATAGGATTTCTCCAAGAATCCCAGTGCCCAAGTCCAAGAGAATAGAACAAGTGCAACGAAACGGAGCAAACACTAAAAAACAGGAGACAGGAAAAAGAACAATATTAACTCATCCAAATTCAACAATTCTCATCTCCATTTTGAAGGGAATTCAATAAGGAAGAGAGTGCAAAAACAATGAGGTAAATCCGAGTTCGGACGAAGAAGTTGCGGTTAAAACAAGTTTACCGAATATCAACGTCAAGTATACATACGGGTTTGTGAACTTAAACCCCTGGATTTTGAATGTTGTTATGCATACTTGGTATGTGTACCATGTAGTCCAAACATCCCGAACTATTATTTTCAAATCTAAACATTTAAGAACCTTAAACACAAATCAAGTAAGGTAGAAATGAACGATAAGCAAGATTATTATAAGTATTCTAAGCAAATAAAAGTACAAATCTTGCTCAAGTTTATAGACATACCTTTTTAGATGAATCCAATCGAATTCTACCGCCTTACCGAACATAATCTGTGTGCCCCAATTCTTGTGCTTCCCTCACCGTATACAAAGCAGGGCATTACTTGGTGAGGATGCACTTCCAACACAATCAAGTTGCGTTGGGGTGAACAAAGTCTTGCTCACCACAAGTGACCTTTGAATTATCATGAAAGAGATCATTTTTAGAACCTTTCACATCCAATTCCATTTTCCCAAAAAACTTGTTAAGTTCCAACATCATGGATACTGCCTTTTCCATAGTCATGGAGTTTTCTGGAAGATCATTCCTTTTCACACTCAAAACATCATTGTCTTTATTCGGTATCCACTTCTGAGTGCGTTTAGGAACAGTCGGAACCTTCTTCCCATCACTCTCTTCTAGAATTCTTGGAAGAGAATCGTATTGACTATTCTTTTGCAAGTTAGTATTTCTCCAATTGGGAGCATCGGATCTTGTCTTCATCTTTACGAAGTTATCCTTTTGATAACCATTACGATTATGAAAAGGATTCGTACGACGTTTATAGGAAAATATAGGTCTATCATAGCACTGATTCCTTTGCCTAAAGGTTGGACAATTACAACCTGTAACGTTAAGAGGGTCAGTCTTAACGTATGATCTTGGTATCACAACTTTTTGTGATGCCCAAACAAGAACATCATGAAGTTTCTCATTCCTTGTACGGAAACGACATCTCCTTTCCAGGTGACCTTTATTTCCTCAATAGTGGCAAACATAAAGAATGTTCTTACCTCGATCCGTGTGTGCTAACTTTGGAGGTTGATAAACTTTGCTCTTTTGAACCTTAACTTCCGGAGAAGGTATTTCACTTTTTCCATCAATGAAAACCTTTTGTTGAGAAGAATCACTAGCCTTGACAAATTTTACCTCTTTGCTAGTACTTGGAGCATCTATTCCCTTATAACCCAATCCTCGTGTATCACGATGATTTTTACTTTCTCCTAGCATAGTGGTTAATTTGCTTGAACTAGTATTGAACTTTTTCAAGTCATCTTCCAACATATTGATTTTATCAAGAGCAACAGCTAAATCATCCTCAAGGCGTTTTTCTCGAGTGAGATAAGCGCTTTCTCTGTCGTCAAAACTTGTTTGCTGGAAGTTAAACCTTGCTTCATATTCTGCAAGTTTCTCTTCCAACAAAAAGTAATTTTGATAAAGATTATCACATTCAAGTGACTTCATACGTAGGTTTTCCTCAGAATCCTTGAGGATCAATTCGGTAGAACGATTCGAAAAATAAACACATGCGTAACATCTTCTCAATTTCTTGTTTTCTCGACAGAGAGGAGTCATAAGAGGTGTGACATGAGTAGTTGTAATCTTCTTCATATTCCACGAATCCAAAAACTTAACATACTCTAAGACTTCCTCATCAACATCTCTATCAATATATGAATCACCTTCATCAGAAAGTTCATCCAACTGTTCTTCTAGGAGAGTTTCCCAATCAACAATTTTTACATCAAGAGAATGTTTGGATATTGACTTAGATGTGACGGTTCTCTCAGGTGAATCCAAGCTTTTAGAATCACCTGGTAATTTATGAACTAGTACGTTATTACAGATAGACTCGTCCATAATCAGATCGCTATAAACACAGACTTATAAGGTCTTTAACGTGTTTGTCTACTCTGATACTAATTGAAAAAGTGGGGGTCTAACAATACCACCCAATATTTCACTTAGCAATCTGTATGGACTAACTCCGAAATACTTTGCTAGAGAATCAAATAGACAGTCAGACTCAATCTAGATAAAAGTATCTCAAGGAGTTAATATCTCTCTCTTGATTTGATTTTTACTCAAGCTAAAATCAATAACGAGTCTTTATCAAATACAAGGAATAACTTGGACGGTACCAAATACCAATGTCCAAGGATCAATCAATATCAATCAACAACCAAAGGTTGGATTTCCAATTCATGATCACGAATGCACAACCTGTATTACTTCAATTATATAAGATATAACGCGGAAAAGAAATAACACAGGCACCAGAAGTTTTGTTAACGAGGAAACCGCAAATGCAGAAAAACCCCGGGACCTAGTCCATATTGAATACACATTGTATTAAGCCGCTACAGACACTAGCCTACTCCAAGATAACTTCGGACTGGACTATAGTTGAACCCCAATCAGTCTCCCACCGATCCAAGGTACAGTTGTACTCCTACGCCTCTGATCCCAGCAGGATACTATACGCACTTGATTCCCTTAGCTGATCTCACCCACAACCAAGAGTTGTTGCAACCCAAAATCACAGACTTGATAATAAACAGATTTGTCTCACAAAGAAAAGTCTATCAAAGGATAAATCTGTCTCCCACAGATAAACCCTAGGTTTTGTTCCGTCTTAAGATATAAAATCAAGGTGAACAGGAACCAATTGATAATCTAGTCTTATATTCCCGAAGAACAACCTAGATTAATCAATCACCTCTCTACAATCCTTTCTGACTACACATGCGGTTTGTGGAGGAATCACAAATAGTGAGACGAAGATGTTTGCGACTTCTTTATCTTGCCTATCGGAGAACTCTCACGATCTCAAGCCAATCAATCGATTGTACTCGTACGATAGTAGATGCAAGATCAGATCACACAACTACGATAAAGTAGTATCGGTCTGGCTTCACAATCCCAATGAAGTCTTTAAGTCGTTAACCTGATTTTAGAGAAGAAAATCAAAGGGTTAATGGAGATCGACTCTAGCGGGCGCACTAGTAGCACACAGACGTGTGGGGATTAGTTTTGCACAATGCTAGATGTCTCCTTTATATAGCCTTCAAAGCATGGTTTTGCCTTAGGTACAAAGCAATCCTTATTCACCGTTAGATGAAAACCTGATTTAGATCAAGCTAATATTTCTCAACCGTTAGATCGAAAACTTAGCTTGTCACACACACTTGGGTAGACGTTTACTGGGTTTGTGAAAACCATACCAAAATGTGTACGTGTATGTTGGTTCAACATAGTAACCCAAAAAGGTTAACCATATGAGCATTTCATATCAACCTTGTTCTTCTTCACCATAACTAGTTCAATTGACTCAAATGAACTAGTTAAAGAGTTTTTCAATTGCTATGATATCTTATGTAACTACACAAGACACAATTGAAACAAAGATGATTCGATTCGATTGAATCGGCTCATGAACATTATAGCCACAGTTTGCATAAAGCGTTCCTTATTAATTTAATGTTTCATGTTCAGAACACATATTTAGATCATAACCTCTTATGTTCACAAACAAGTTCGCGAACTTAAGTTAATCGGTTGAGTTTTCCAAACTCAGCAGAAATTCTCGGAAAGAGAACTTTCGCCAGTTCGCGGACTGAGTTCATGGACTTAGCACACAAACGAGTTTTGGAAAATCCAGCAGAATTTTTCGGCCGAGAACTTCCGACAGTTCGCAGACTGAGTCTGCGGACTGGGTTCGCGGACTTGGCAAGCCAATTCCACAATCCTCCCGATTTCTCTTGATCAAAAAAGTTCGAAAACTTCGGTTCAAGAAATACATGGTTATGTAATCTCAACTCTCATTTCAATCATTGAGACATTCTCAGAGGACGTTATGTAGCCGTTATTCACAGACCGATTCACGTCAGAGCAATTCTCAAAGTGATTGAAACTTTTCATGACTTTCGTCACTAGGTGAAGATAAACTTGATCAAAGAGAAACGCTTTACCAACACACGATTTCGAGATAAAAGATAAGCAATGAATGCTCAGCTCAAAATGTCAAATGTGTATGATCTAGTCTATATATCATACGAATTTTGTCTCATAAGAAGTAGGAGATAGAATAGATATACTTTTGGGTGATAGATAAGTTCAAGTCTCCACATACCTTTTTTTTGATGAAGTTCCACGGTTCCTTGTATAGATCTTCGTCGTTGTATGATGAATCGCCATGAAGTCCTTGAGCTCAACTACACTTTTCTATCCTTGTCCGAGACTTAGCTATGTAGGATAGAAATCAAGACTTATAGTTTTGATCACTAACATTGACAAACATGCTTGAGATAGCAACGCATGCGAGGTCGACCGAGCTATGCTCTAATCTCCCCCTTTGTTAATTTTAGTGACAAAACTATTAATACATATGGAATACAAAAAGATAAAATTTAGTGGCTCCTATTCTATAGTCTAATCTTCAATGTTCTCTGAAATCTTCGTCCTTCCAAGTACTCCAATGATCCCAAAGGTTGTATGTTTAGCATCACCGTCGTTGAAGATCCGTAGCTATAACAATGAGAGAAATCGAGATTCTCGATCATTATTATACAGTGTCATAGTATTATTATGTAATATCAACGTCCAATTGTATCACGACTTTAACAATAATACTACGGTGATATGTATCACTCCCCCTTAGTCAATACTCCAGCTCGATCATGGAAACCACTCCCCCTTACACAATGATCCGAAAACCATATGTATTTGTAGTGTGAACTACATTATTTCTCCCCCTTTTTGTCAATAAAATTGGCAAAGGTACAAGAACGGGATCATAATGAAATTTCCACAAGAGACATTTCATAGACTAAAAGAAAAATACATACCAACTTAATTTAGATGTAATCAGAAAGCCGAAGCTAAATGCATTCATCAAGGAGTTTTAAGATACAAGATAACCCCTATAAAATTCCACAGCAGCACACCCCGCAATATATTACCATTAAGCACAAGTTCAAAAGAATTCTCCCCCATTTGATGTCATTCCCGAAAGAACAACAAGTGCGACCTTAATTTCGAAAGAAAAGAAGGATTTTTTAATTGGACACCAAAAACCATAAGAATGATTTTCTATATCCAAAGCTCAACAAAAATAATCACAAGTAAACCCATGATTAATTCAATTGAAAACGCAACTAAATCAAACCACAAAAGTGATCAATTTAATTGAAAGTGCTCAACATAAGTAAACTTACGGAGCTACGACTAAGGTAATCATACAGAGATGACTAACTTAATCGTTCACATACTCAACATAATAAAAACCTTACGGAATATACGACTACATTAACCAATAGAACATGATTAGTATAGCCGTTCATATACTCAACACAAGAATTTGTGGAATATATGAAAACTCAACTAGATTAATTACAAGAGAACCTATAATTAATCTAATTGGAATACAAACAACCAAACTACTCACCGAATTAATCAATTTAATTATTTTGGTCTCAACATAAGAGAACTTATGGAACCCCGACTAAGTTCATCATAAAATATGACAACCTTAATCGTACATGTACTCGATATAAGAAAGAAAACTTATGTAGTACAAACTAAATAACCAAACTGGTTGATTAATTTAGTTCCTAATGCTCGACAAATAGCATCTTATGGAACAACCAACAAAGCCAAGGTAAATCGACTTAGTTGTAAGGTGCTCAACATAAGACACACAATGGAGCCTTCACGGTAAAACATAATAAAATGGATCAATGAAGATCAATACCGTGGATAACATACAAGGATCTATTCTATTTTCCATCATAACGATATAATAGACTTTATCCTTGTCGAACAAAAGACATCATCCTATTTTCCATCAAATACATGATTGCATAGGCATAACTTTTGTATATGTCAAAAGTCCATTCGTCCTTTCATCAATACGAATACTGATTCATAAACGACTTTACTTTTGACCACAATATGGGATCTTCAAGTTCACGGACGCAAACAATACATATCCCATAAAAATATTGCAATATCACAAACTATTAAAATACTGCAATAAACATCATCCTCCAAATATTTTTAGAATTTAATAACCAATAAACCTAAAAAAATAACATAAGAAGATGAAAACAAAAATAGCTATGTGTAGTCACAATCATCGTTATTCAAAGCACTAGTTATTCTTCCAACTAATCCAAAAAGAAGACATACTAGGCAAAAAACTAGAACCAAGATCAGACGAAAAACTAGATCCTGTCTGCAACCAGGGATTGAACAAGAGCGAGTTCCTCAGTTGCCTTCCTTAGTTCTTCTTTCAGGTAGTCTAGATTTCGTGTTGCGATACCAAGTTATTCGTGAACGACCTTGAAGTCTCCAAGAAGATTTCCTACCAGTTGTGAAGAAATCTGAACTGGCAGTTTGTCTTCGTTTTCATGATCAAGAGCATGAAAGCAGAAAATATCAATAGGACATAGCTCAACATCATCAACCTTGTTTCTTACCTCCATTGTGCACCACAAATACTTTTAGAAAGTCTTTTTGCACCTCTGGAACACATTATAAAAATAAGGGATTCCATCAAACCCTAGGAAATAAGACGTTCGTGAGGGTTGGTGCGTGTACTAGAGAGACGGGCCTGGTTTAACAACATTCCATGTTTTCTTAATATTCCGTCTCAGTCTGTTTATATGAATCTTCAGATCAGAGACTCGATTGTTGACATGTAAGAAGTCTGAATTGGAAGTCTTGGATTCACAGTCCTTTTTGAGAATATTAGGGGAACTTGACTCGTTTTTCTTTCTCCTGTTCCTTTTTCTCCTTCTAGACTGATTTACAACATCTGTCACACTTTTGTTGTTCTTCTTTCCATCATAGTAGGTATCCTTCGGTTTGAATACATAATTAGGAAAATCCCTATCACAGTATTTCCCTTGAGGCCGGACAGGAATGATTCCAATCTGCGATATAGGTTTAACAACTTCTTTAGACATCCAAGTAAGAATGTTTTGAAGTTTTTTATTCCTAATCCGAAGGCGACACCTTCGCTCAGAGTAAACTTTGTTTCCGCAGTAATAGCAGTTGAAGGACCTACGTTCAGTAGTTCTCTTTTGAGCAGATTTAGAAGAGGTAGAATCCTTGTTTTTGCACGCTGACACAGGTTCTTCACATGGAGTAATATTAACAACTTTAAAAAACTTAGTCTTATCACTGTTAGGAGCGTCTATTCCTTTATATCCCAGACCACGTTTATCATGATGTCCTTTACAGGCTCCCAACATAGAAGACAGTTTTGTAGAGCTAGAACCGAACCTATTTAGATTCTCTTCCAGTGATTTTACCTTATTAAGAGCAGCACTGAGTTTGGTTTCCAAGGACTTTCCTCTGAGTAGAAGACTGCGTTCTTTGTCATTGAAATACTTCTGTTGAGATTCACATCTTGCTTCACTTTCGACAAGCCTCTCTTTTAATATACAGAGGTTACGAAGAAGATTATCACATTAAGATTTTTTTGAGCGAACCTCTTCTTCATGAGCTTTAATGGTAGATTGCAACAGTTTGTATCCACCATCATAACCTTTGAAGAGTTTTCTCAATTTTCTGTTTTCTTGACAGAGAGGACTCATATACTTTCTTAAGAAAGCATTTGTCCTTGTTTCCTTCAATTCACGACTAAACAACTTGATGTATTGAGAAACTTCCTCATCAAGACTCTGTCCTTCTTCAGAATCACTATCATCCGAGAGATCATCCAACTGCTCATCAAGAGATTTCCTCCAGTTGGATTCGGATTCGGTTGAAGGAGACGAGAAGGAGTTTTCCTCAGTGGTTTCAGATTTTTGAAACTTATCTGAGTAGTCCTGTATTGATGTTGCGTTGTCAGAGATAGTACTCTTTTCCATAGAGTCAGATCGCTACAAACACGGACTAGTTAGGTCTTAAACGTGTGTTGATGGTGGATTTTAGTTCAGGGCTAAAATTATAAAACCAACTTTATGCGCTGACATCCTGCAAAGGATGAAGCCACTGATAAGTGATGAATACTTCTTCGCTTTACTAATTCATCCAGGTTGGAGCATGTAGAAACAATCCCAAATACCCTGTGAATTTTTAGCATTATTTATAATGCATGACTAGCCTTGTATTTCTTGTACTTCTCCACTCTTATTATTGGTGCGACATGACGACTGAGTGTTGCTCTCAGCAGAGCAACACGAATCTCCAAGCGTTAATAATGAAGCAAATACGAAATACCCGTACAGGCTGTAATTATCTCGGAGTGTTATACTAGCCCGATCGAGCATTTGGACTGTCCATATCAGTCTCAGAAACGATCACGACCATCCAACTTCACCAGCATGATTGGATGTGTAGATGGGGAAAAACAATTTTCTGGTTTTTAAGGAATTGAGGAGACGACCGACGGAGGAGACTCCAGCGAAATGTTAAACCTCACACGGATGCACCGCTGCAAAGAGGGTGCTTTAGATTCGAGAGATCAATATGTAGTACTCCGTCCTAAATCAAGACAATGACCGTTCCAGAGTAAATTCGGTAACAAGAGAGGATGGGTTGATCTGTAGGAGGGAAGCTGAGAAATGTGTGGAATCAATGGTAATCAAAGATTGTGGGTGTGTTGCTAATTCTGAATATGATAAGTCTGAATGATCGAAATTGATCAATTGAGAGTGATTGCTCAATTGATGAGTTGATGATCTCGTGTTGTCGATGAGACGTGAGATTCTTGTTCTGTTGATGCTGATCCAATCATGATTCAGAGACTTATTTATATTGCTGGAATTGTAGACACCATGATTCCATGAAGTGTGACAGTTGATGGAATCAAGGAGTGGGGAAGTGGAGATCGTGTTTGAAACCAGTTTCTCAACGTGTGGAGACTTGGTCGATTTTCCACCCACTACCTCGTGAATTCCTTCAACTGATTGCATGACTTGCTCACATTCCATCGTGTGTTTGAACACACGTGTTGTAGATCTCCAGACCAAAACCCTAAATGATATCCCCCCAAGTGACACGATTGACGTCTCGTGGTTTGTTAGTCAATTGATGACTTCGTGGTTTGATGGGACGATGAGTCCATGTAGTTGCTGAGTGTCGAACATGATGTTCTGAAACTCATGAATTGAACATGTCATGAGACAGAGGTATATTTCTTACGATGAAGTGAGCAAGTATTGCTCATTTGGTGGATCGTTGAATATTGATTGTTGAACCAATATTCCTTGGTTTGAACAAATATTTATCATCTGAGCAAGTGTTGCTCATGTGATGAATTTTTGAATATTTGATCGTCTGAGCATGTGTTGCTCGTTTGATGGATTATTGGCAGCGTACCAAAAATATTAATTATAATACTGGTCGTTGAACCGAGCATAACTAATAAAATTAATGACCATGAGGCTGTCGTAAAATTCTTAAGGTCAGAATCTGGAATGATGATCCTTGGATTCAGAAACCCTAATTTGATCAATTGATGATCAATTCATGGTTCGTCGGAATTTCAACCATGGGATGAAGGAGGGAGCGACTACATGGGACCGTAGATCAACCATGTAGTTTCCATATGCTCACGTGAGCAAATACGAAGAACTCCTGAAGAGTTGACGATTTGTTGGTGGAAGAATGATTAAATGCTGGCTTAATCATTTATTCAAAAATGCTCGTCTAAGCCTTAGGTTAGAAAACCTAATTAATTATGACGAGGCGAGGGACCGACCATGGAGTCATGAAACCGTCCCTGGGTTGTCCCGTGACCGCCTGACGATCACTTCATGAAAATCCAAAGTGTTTGGGAGAGTTTTGGACCTAATACAAGCAATTGTGCAAATTAGGTCAAAACTGTGAAAATTGATGGGACCGGCTTCCGTGAGCCAAAGAGACAATATTGGTCGGTCAAGATAGCGTGCTCGTGTCCCCAAGGTGTCCGCGTCTCAGTCCTGAGAATTTTGATATTTTCTGGCGTGCAATTGAGCATCCATTCGAGAAAATATGCCAAAATTAGGGTTTCGACGAAACTGAGGAAAACACCATGAGATGATGAAAAATAATTATAAAATAAGGAATGAGGAGGCGTGGGACCGCCGTGGTCAAGGCATGGTCGGCCGGTCGTGACCACGGTCCCGTGGTGCCTTTTCCTTAATTTTATAATATTTTGATGATTTTATGAAAAAATCATGAATTTTGAGAAATTTGATGAATTTAAGGAGTTTCCATTAATTGAAGGAGTTTTCATGAGTTCAAGGAAGCAAAAAATATCAAAATAATAAAAACAAGGGCGTGTGGGACCGTGGAAGGCATGGCTAGCCGGATAGGGCCTGGTCCCACGAGTTTCCCTAATTTTTTTAATATTTTTAGGTATTTTGATGATTTGAGAGAATTTTTCCTAATTTGAGAGAAATACCATGAAATCAAGGAATTTGATGAATTCAAAGAAAACTAATAATAAAATAATAAAACAAAGGGGCGTGTGGGACTGGCTAGGGCATGGCCGGCAGGCCAAGAACCGGTCCACAAGTATTCGTAATTTATTTTATTTTATTATTATTCGATGATTTGTGCAAAAATACCATGAAATCAAGGAGTTTTTTCATGAAATTAGAGAAATAATAATAATAATAATAAAATAATAAGGAACCGTGGGGTGTGGGACCGGTTGGGACCAAGGCATGGCCGGCTGACCAATGGTCACGCCCCACACTCCTTTTCTTAATTTTATATTATTCTTTATGGATTTATGGAAGTACCATGAAACCGAGGAGTTTCCTCGAGACGAAGGAGATTTGATAAAATGAGAGAATTTTCATCAAATCATGGAAAATAATAAAAATGCATTAAAAATATAAAACTGGCGTGGGATTGACCACGACACGGTCGGTCGGTCGTGTGTCCGTGCTTCCAGCACCCTGGTCAATATTTTTAATTATTTATTATTTTCTTCCCTATTTTGCATAGGTTCATCATTTCGTTGTATTTTGAAATACTCGTTCGTGCGGTGACTGTTAGTGTATCGTCATTGAATACACCTTCACCATTTGAATCGGGGCTTACTTAGAGGTAGCTCAGATGCCTGGTTGTTGATTATTTATTACTAATTTATGAAATTCAGTGGAGAATAATTCATGAAACTGAGTAATAAAATAAATAGATGTTTACTATTAGTTCATAGGATCAGCTGAGGATTCGACTACAAATTCAGAATAATAAAAAAGGCATTACCATTCTATGGGATCGTAGATTCGACCACAAAATCAGAGTAATTAAGATTTATCTATTACCATTTATGAGACCAGTTGTGGATTCGATCATGAAATCGGAGTAATGAGATAATATAATTGTTTATTTCCATTTCATGAGATCATGTCATGGATTCGACCATGAAATGGGAGCAATTGTTATTGCCATTCCAAGGGATCAGGCCGTGGATTCGACCATGGAATAGGAGCAATTGTTATTTCCATTCCATGGGATTAGGTCGTGGATTCGACCTATTCAATAGATTATTCTGGGTATTCAGTAGTGAATGTTACGACAGAATTAATCTTAATTAGGAATAATTAACTTTGTGGCTCTATACTAGCAGAGCAAGCTGTCTAGGAGCATTAATTATCCCGATATGAGCTTTCCGGTAAGTCATATCCTTTATATAGTCAGGGTAAACTCGTTGTTTGTTCCTGAAGACGTTATCGCTCTATACTAGCAGAGCAAGCTGTCTAGGAGCCGTCCATCTCGTGATACTATTTAAAAATAATCACTGAAAGTGTTCAGTATTCATGAGATATGTTGTTGTCCGGCCGTGAGACTACATATCTACATGTACTCTGAGAGAAAGTACTCTCCGTTAGAGAATTCGATGACAGACCCGTGTCTCGATACTCACGTCTAATTGATGGATCAGAGGTTCGTATAATCATGGGTCTACGATTTTGGCCCTTGTCAAAAATCCACCATCTACATTAAGTCCCCTGCTGAGTGAGGAAAGCCGTGTTCCTCAGTCAGCATTAAATGGTGATTTTCCGGCCATTAAATTATACAAGTAATTGAACTTAGTCGTAAGTTGGGACGTTAACATATTTCGAGAGTATGAGCAAACCACAACCTGATGAAGGCTTCAATGTCATGATTAGAGCGTCGCTTGATGAACATAAATTGGTGCTAAACCGCTGGTTTGGACGAAGAGTCCTTGGTCGATTAGGATTCGCGGGCCGGGCCCAATAAGGAAATCCTAATTTTAGGAATAAACGCCCGTTTGTTCATTAGTTTAAAGAACAAACAAAATAGACTTGAGTCTAATGATATAAAGTTTTGTTTATGAGCTTTCACGAAAACCAAAATTTTATCTTTGTGAGATTTCACAAAATGGAATAAACTCTCGTTCCAAAGGTGAATGCTCGCACGAGAGAAAAGTTTTTTTTTTTTTTTGAAAAGACGTGCGTCTGTTAATAAAATTTTTGTCTATGAGCTTTCATGAAATTTTTTATTTTCGATATGTGAGCGTTCACAAATTTTTGAAAATATACTCTCGCTTCAAAGACAGATGCTCGCGCGAAGGAGAAAAAGTATGTAGATATATTTTTCAAATTTACATGGGTTTCACGTTAAATATTTACATATTTTGTAAAATCATGTTTTGATTTTGAACAACTGTTGAAAGTAGACAATTATACATGGTGAAATAATGTTTGTGAGTTTTCACAACTGTAGAATGGACGTCTGTCCAATTTTTGAAAAACCAGTGGATGTTCACTCAGTAAAAAGTTTACGTGGGTTGTCCACGGTTTCATGAAAATCAATTTATGATTTTTGAGCAATTGCTGGAAGCAAGCAATTGTATACATGATGAAATAATGTATGTATGAGTTTGGCGATATTATAGTGTATGCACACATGTAGAAAACCAGCAAATGTTCATATGAAAGGTTATGTGAATTATTCATAGTTTCATGAAAAGTCAGGTGCTGGTTTTAAATAATGAATTTTGCTCATCTTGGCAAGTTTGAAGAGGCGAGCAAGTTTTTCGAGGGTTTTACGTTATTATCACTAAGTTCGTGAAACGTAAATAGGTAAGAGTGGAGTATTACCATTTTTGTAGACGATGTTGTGAGCACCTTTAATCCATGATTCATTATTATGTCGAATCCTGCGCTTTGTATGAACGATGTGCTCTGAGTGGTGAGAGATCCTTCATACTGAGTTGTATTCCTGGTTATTCCGTTAGCTTTACCATAGGATGATCGTGTAGTGAGATCCCGGATCAATGTATACTCCATGGAAATTGAGGAAAATCTACGGGAGTGGAGAGCCCAGAAGTAAGGACTATATGGTGTTAGCAAATGACGTGCGGTCCCCAGCCGTTCCTTGTGTCATGACTTTACCCGTGTAATTAGGATCATGAGATCAAGGTTTGTTACTTCTTTTCAGACTTTTGCTTTATCGATTGACGGTCTTCAACTTGTTCCCGGGTAAACAATTCATGAATCCAGCACTGATGAAGAATTCGATGTAAGTACCCTTTTTTGTGCACGTGATCGTGGCATCTCCTTGAATGACATAATAATAATTGTTGTTGACGAACCCAGGAAGAAATCATGGTATATAAGCATTATGTTGATGAAGCGTGCTCTTCTTTGGGATATGAGAATATGGAGAGTTCCCAAAATCCCGAACCGAATGAAGATAATGGAGTTGCCAACGGAGATTCCAACATTGCCGAACCCTCAAATGGTTTAGAGACTCCCCTAGTAAGTATATCTCCTGTGACCTCTTCATAGAAGTATGAAATTGCTGATTTGTGAGTGAATGAATGAAAACCCATGTGAATACACGAGTAATTTTGCCGAAATACGTCACCAGGAAATTTCATACTTCAGCCTTTAGTAAAAACGCTGTAGAATCTTCGTTTGGGGTCGTATTTTCGACATCTCCATATGTATCCTCGAGCCCAGGAAATTTCCAATCTTTATCAAAGAATCTTTTTGAGTTTAGAGCTTGTTTAGGATCCGAAATCGACGAAACAGTAAACTTCCAGGAAACCTTCAGAAAATTTACAGCTGGCGTGGGGTCCAATGTTTTGGCCACAACTCTTCGCTCGTTTCTCCAATTGTTGTGAATTTTGGATATGTTGTAGAGGACATCTATACGAAGAAAATGGTATATGACCCATACCTATATTATTCACCAATTTCTCCCAGATCGTCGGCTTATACAGGACAACATAAAATTATTTCAGACGGGCTTGTTGTAAAACACTCATGTTGCGTCTTTAGACCATTTGCTTGTGTCTTGAACGGTTGGTGAAGGATTGATGCCATTGATTCAATTGAGATCGGGACTCCCTGATTGGCACATGAGCATGGTGCTTGATTACCACCTTGTTTCTGTCAGTCGTAGAAACATTACTTCTGAAACCCTGGTCATGGGACCATAACTGAGGTTGCTCTCAAGAGGGGATGATGTAATGACCATGGTTTCATGTCCCGGTGGTAGAATTCCTTTTATGATGAATGATTAGCATTGGAGAGCCCGTCACCATGAGTGTTGGTATGTGAAATTGATCGTCATGATCGGTGGACCGACAGTCCCCAGTATATTGTTGAATCTCCCTCTTTCGTTTTGCCTTCTTCTGTCAAGACCTTGTTGGGGTTATGCCCAAAAACAATAGTTTGACATTACATTTTAAATATTATTTAACAGTTCATTTTAAACATGCTTTGTGAGATATAGTCGAATATATTAGTTGTAATTTATACAGTGGGAGATATAATATATTGGTGACATTTTAGTTCGTAATCTATGTGAATCATTTTTATTGATTAGATTATAACTTGCTATGATTATTACGTACGTATTATGATAAATTTCATCATAGAAGTGGAGACTTCTAAATCTAGCAGGTTGATGTAAATGGATTATGTCGAACCGGTCGGTTATTTCTGTTCATAATTTATCAGCTTGTGAATAGATCTAAGTTACTACTTTACATAAGTTCTTAATCCTGAGAATATGTATATACCCTACGTGTATTTCCGGGCATCTTGTCTTACCAAGCAGTGAGGTCATTTTTGGATCCAATATCTGGGTAAGATGGATAGTCGTGAGTACGCAGTAAGAATATACATATTCAATATGGTATCCGTCTCGATGTGTATTCCCTTGGATTATTGTGCGGGAATTATTATTCTAGACTGGCCAGTGGTCACTTGAATTGTTTAAGTGATTATTAGAATAATAATGTAAAAAGCGCATCAAGGACCAAATATAAATTCTGCATAGGGAGATGATGTGTAATTTTTACACGCCTATGAGAATTTATGAATACCAGTATTCACGGAGGGACTTATTGTAAGTAAGTAGAGGAAGGGTTTTACTTTTATTAAAACAGACAATTTTAGAGTGTTTGTCAATTACAAGTCTTTGGTGGAATGACTTGTAATTTCCTAATCATATTTGGAATTGTGTGAGACACATAGAGTCCTATACGGTTAAGAAAAGCTAAAATTGTTTGTAGACCAAGAGACCTAATTGTATTTGGAAAAGGTATTTGAAAATAAGAGGGACAACTCCTAGTATGAAAACTATATAAGGGGAGCAAGCAATCAAGGTTAGAACTACCGAAAAAGCTAAGAAAGCTGTGCCTTCTTATTTTCCCGTCCCTATACAATTAAGGATTTTGGAAGAAAGTCCAAAACTAACCTACGTGTCTTTCTAGTTTTGTGGCAGCAATTGTCTTTTGTCTTATTTTCCCAAGCAAAATCTATACGAGCTTTTATTCCCAAAAGCTACAGAAACTTGTTTTACATTCTCTTCTTCAAGGATACAGTCGGTGCTTTCGAATCACGGTGATTGTTAGTGAAAGTACAAACAGATCAAAAGTAGTTTGGTTTGATTCAAGTGAACAAAGTTGTTGTTGGTAATCAATTGGAGTTTGGTGTCTATAAACAAAGCTACGGGACTTGTTCTTCTTCCTTCCGTTACGGTGGTTTTGGAGATAAAGCTAAAAGTGGATTTTGTTGTTCTTCTTGGATATTTGGATTAGCAAAAGGAAAGGTACACAAAATCTCTAATCCCACTTTGCTCTTATTAACATCTATGAAACAAGGGGTTTGATAGAAATTTTTTTAACCAATTTCCGCTGCGTTTTTGATCGATTCCTAACAATGACATCAAGAGCTAGGTTTAGATGTTAATAATTGCAATTTTATTTATCATGATAGAGATTATGATGGGTTATAAAAATTAGGGCTTTTTCAATTTGGTAATTTCTATTAATCGATGGAACCCTAGATTTATCAATTGATGGATGTTGTTGATTATTGATGATTTATTTGGTTATTTTGAGATGGGTATTGGCTGAATCTTGTATGTGATGCAAATTAATGTATGTGTATGGGTAACTAATGTTTTTATGCTAGAGTATGAAATCACTTTGAGGGATATATGGGTTCCTTTGTATTTCTACATGAGATGTAAGAAGTGGGTTAAATTCTTTGAAATTTTGTTTCCCGTGTAAACCAAAGTTTTCATGGGTAGTCAACAGTATATCAATGGATTGTTTGTTAACCCTTAATTGGCTTAAGAGGGTAACTGAATTGTTTGATAATGAAGACCAAAATTTGTTTTAGTAAGTCCAAAACAGTTTTGGTACGGTGTATTAAAACAAGTTTTTAACGGGTCTTGGCACATTACAAACGTCAACAGTTAGTTATCCCGTTAGATAACCAATGTTACACAGTACCAATGTGTTTAGTTGGTGATTCAGGGAACTTTAGTAACTATTAGTTTATGTGCATATATATTTTAGATGTAGTATCATCTTGGAATAATTAGATTGGTAATCATAAAATCGCAATATTATTTTGGTTTATGCATGAGATGTGTGAATGGTGATTGCCCTTGTATAAGAAATTAAGTGGGAGAAGGATTTTCGTATCCCGCGGCCTTCCATAGGAGAAATTCAGATTACATGAATTGTTTTATTCTCCCAAGGAGACTATCCAATTTATGTAGGATCTGAGATATAGTCTATGGGTTACACTTAACTTAAAATAATTAATTTGATTTCCCTAAGGAAACAAATATTTATTTTAGAGGCCGAACATATCAGATTGTTGATTTAATATGACATGAGATGTCTAGGGTTGTTAAATCAATGGAAAGATCTTCCACCTGAAAAACTATATGTGCAACTAATTCCCTAAGGAATGTTACAGATGTAAAGTTTTGGGAATCCGATCTTTATCGTAATACTAGGGAGTTGCGATAAATAAATTTTTTTTTAAGAGCTGTTTTATCTCACTACGACTTATTTGTTATGCATGTTTAGATGTCAATGTCGAGCCTCAGTCCCTTACAGATTATCTTGAAAGAAAACCAGTTAACCGGTCCCAACTATGTTGATTGGAAAAGAAACTTGGATATTGTACTCAATTTACAAGATTACAAGTTTGTTCTTAGTGAGCCAGAACCTATACTCCCTGAACCTGAAGCCACAGTAGGTGAGCATGCAAGGTGGAAAAGGGATAATGATGTGGCCAAGTGCTATATCATGGCTTCTATTTCCAATGTATTGCAGCACCAGTATGAGGGCTTTGAGAAATCTGGTGAGATCATTAATGGTCTAAAAGAGATGTTTTCTGAACACAGTCGTCCCGCCAAAGCGGAAGCGACTAGAAAGCTAATGAACACTAAGATGCAAGAAGGAACTCCAGTTTGTGAGCACATCATTCTCATGATGTCTCTGTTTAACGAATTGGAAACCCTTGGGTCAACTATCGATGCTGATATGAAAGTTAACATTGTTCTTAATTCACTTCCCAGTTCGTTTGCATATTTCAAGTTGAATGTCAACATGAATAAGATGGTTTTAACTCTTCCCGAGTTACTTAACCAATTGCAAACCGCGGAAGGAATTTTGCACAATAAAAAGTCAACTGGAAGTGTTAACTTAGCGGAGGATTCTAAGCGTAAACCTAAGCGAAAGAATCCTAAGAAGAAAGGTCAGAAAACAACTCCTTCAGCGAACCATGCTTTGGGTGTTAAAAAGAACAAGGGAGAAAGTGTTGCAAAAGGAAAGTGTTTCCACTGCAACAAGCCTGGTCATTGGAAGCGCAACTGCACAGAGTACTTAGCTAAGAAGAAATCAGAAGGTAATTTTGAATCTTTAGTTGCTGAGGCAAATGTTGCCACTTATACATCAAACAGTTGGTGTATAGATTCTGGAGCCACTAATCATGTATTCAATTCATTGCAGGGGTTTCAGATAACCAGACAACTAAGTAAAGAAGAAATTTACCTGAGCCTAGGTTCGAATGCAAGAGTTGCTGCCGTAGCCTTAGGAAGAGTTCATCTTAGTAGTAGTAGTAACAATGAGAATAAGGTTTTAGTTTTGAAAGATTGTTTATATGTGCCAGACATTAAGAGGAATTTAATTTCAGTGTCTTGTCTCGTTAGAGATGGTTTGACAATTAAATTTGATTCTTTTAAGGTTTTAATAATTAAAGACAGTTTAGTTATTTTTACTGGTGTGTTGGCGCATGGTTTATATCTTATTTCTCCTATTGTTCCTTGTGTTTTAAATAATGAATGTATACCATCTGTTATCAATCTTAAAAGGAAAAGTCATTCTACTAATGCTACATACTTATGGCATCTAAGGCTTGGTCATATCAACCTTAACAGGATCAAACGTTTGGTTCAAAATGGATCTCTGGATTCGTTAGAAATTGAACCATGGTCAGTTTGTGAGTCCTGTTTGGAAGGTAAAATGAGCAAGAGACCATTTACAGGGAAAGGTGTTAAAGCCTATGAAGTATTAGAATTAGTACACACTGATGTATGTGGACCGATGAATGTTAGAGCTAGAGGTGGCTATGAGTATTTCATCACTTTCACTGATGATTATTCTAGATATTGCTACATCTACCTTATGCATCATAAGTATGATTCTTTTGAAAAGTTCAAAGAATACAAGGCAGAGGTCGAAAACCAAACAGGAAAGAAATTGAAAGCCATTCGATCAGATCGAGGTGGAGAGTATCTTTCAACTCTGTTTAGTGCATACTTAGTAGAACATGGGATTGTATCCCAGTTGACTGCACCTGGAACACCACAACAAAATGGTGTGGCATAGAGAAGGAATAGAACTTACTAGAGATGGTAAGGTCCATGATGAGTTATACTACATTACCTATATCTTTTTGGGGATTATCCTTAGAAACAACAGCATATATTCTGAATTTGGTACCTGGTAAGGTAGTTCCTAAGACACCCAGGGAGATGTGGTCTGGGCGTAAGCCAAGTCTATGGAATTTAAGAATTTGGGGTTGTCCTGCACATGTGCTAAAAGGAAAGTCTAGTAAACTAGAATCAAGGTCAGAAGTTTGCTTGTTTGTAGGATACCCAAAAGGTACTAGAGCTGGTCTATTTTATAATCCGAAAGAGCAAAAGTTGGTAGTAAGTACTAATGCAATATTTCTTGAAGACGATTATATGATGGACTATAAGCCTCGAAGTAAAGTTGTGCTTGAAGAGTTATGTGAAAATGGTTCAGTGGGAGTTAGTAGTACTTCTAGTTCACTTCCAGTAAACAATGAAGTGTCTAACAAAACTTCTCCAAATTTGCGACTAACTTCCTTTGATATTCCTGAATTCTATGAACAAGCTAGTAATAATACACATACAAATACACCAGTAGTTGTGCAACAACCAATAGTTCAGCAGGATCCTCCGATCTTTGATGAACCATTAGTAGATCCGGGTCTTCATATGGATGAAGAAGTAGTACATCCTCAACATGAAGTTGAACCACAAGTTCAGCCGCTAGTTGTAGGACAACCGGAACAACAAGTTGAACATATAGTTGTTGCTCAACCAAATCAGCCTCGTCGTAGTACTAGACCAAGGAGACGAAATCCTAAGTATGCTCAGTTCTTTGGAGAAAATTTTCAGGTTATCCTAGATGAGCAGGATTCGGATCCTACTAGTTACAACAAGGCAGTAAATGACCCTGAATCGAGAAAATGGTTGTCCGGTATGGATACTGAAATAGAATCCATGCATTCTAATGGAGTCTGGAGTATTGTAGATCTACCACCTAATATTAAACCTATTGGGTGTAAATGGATTTACAAGAAGAAAAGAGGACCAGATGGTAAGGTTGAAACCTTTAAATCTAGGCTGGTGGCGAAAGGGTACACTCAGAAAGAGGGAATCGATTACGAGGATACTTTTTCGCCAGTAGCAATGCTTAAGTCCATTAGAATACTCTTGTCCATTGCAGCTCATTTTGACTATGAGATTTGGCAGATGGACGTCAAGACTGCCTTTCTGAATGGAAATCTTGAAGAGGACATTTACATGTTCCAACCAGAGGGATATGTAATTAAAGGCCAGGAGCATAAAGTATGCAAGTTGCATAAGTCTATTTATGGACTTAAGCAAGCATCTCGAAGCTGGAATATTAGATTTGATAAGGCCATTAAATCTGTGGGTTTTGAGCAAAATCTTGATGAACCGTGTGTTTACAAGAAGACTCAAGGAAACATGGTGATGTTTTTGGTATTGTATGTAGATGATATATTACTCATTGGAAATGATGTAGGAGCATTATCGTCAGTAAATCTATGGTTGTCCAATCACTTTAGCATGAAAGACTTGGGAGAGGCCAATTACATTCTAGGCATTAAAATTCTCAGAAATCGAAATGCTAGAATGATAGGCTTATCCCAAGCCACTTACATTGACAAATTGCTGGAGAGATTTGCGATGCAAAACTCAAAGAAGGGTTTCTTACCCTATAGACATGGCATTAAGCTTACAAAGACTCTTTGTCCCAAGACATCAGAGGAAATGCGAGAAATGAGTAATGTTCCTTATGCTTCGGCTGTAGGCAGTCTCATGTATGCTATGCTATGTACTAGGCCAGACATTTGTTATGCAGTTGGGATTGTCAGTCGGTTCCAATCCAGTCCAGGAAGGGAACATTGGATTGCCGTAAAACATATTCTAAAGTATCTCAGGAGAACTAGAGATCATATGTTGGTTTACGGATCCGAAGAATTGGTACCTCTTGGTTATGCTGATTCTGGTTTTCAATTAGATGAGGATAAGAGAAAGTCAACTTTAGGATATGTGTTCACATTAGGTGGAGCAGCCGTTAGTTGGAGAAGTGTCAAGCAAAAATGTATTGTTGACTCTACTACTGAAGCTGAATATGTAGTGGCTTGCGAAGCAGCTAAAGAAGCAGTATGGCTAAAGAATTTTCTAACTAGTCTTACAGTGGTTCCTGCAGCTATACCACCTATTATTATTTTTTGTGATAATAGTGGTGTTGTAGCTAACTGTAAAGAACCTAGACACCACTCTAAGAACAAGCACATTCAAAGAAAGTATCATATTATTAGAGACATGTCAAAGAAAGGCGAAGTAGTTGTCACTAAGATAGCCTCAGCGCAGAATTTGGCAGATCCCTTTACCAAAGCCTTGACACAAAAGGCGTTTAATTCTCATGTTGATGGGATGGGAGTCAAAACTGATTTTTGATTGTTTTCGTGCAAGTGGGAGATATTTGGGGTTATGCCCAAAAACAATAGTTTGACATTACATTTTTAATATTATTTAACAGTTCACTTTAAACATGCTTTGTGAGATATGGTCAAATATATTAGTTGTAATTTATACAGTGGGAGATATAATATATTGGTGACATTTTAGTTCGTAATCTATGTGAATCATTTTTATTTATTAGATTATAACTTGCTATGATTATTACGTACGTATTATGATAAATCTCATCATAGAAGTGGAGACTTCTAAATCTAGCAGGTTGATGTAATTGGATTATGTCGAACCGGTCGGTTATTTCTGTTCATAATTTATCAGCTTGTGAATAGATCTAAGTTACTACTTTACATAAGTTCTTAATCCTGAGAATATGTATATACCCTACGTGTATTTTCGGGCATCTTGTCTTACCAAGCAGTGAGGTCATTTTTGGATCCAATATCTGGGTAAGATGGATAGTCGTGAGTACGCAGTAAGAATATACATATTCAATATGGTATCCGTCTCGATGTGTATTCCCTTGGATTATTGTGCAGGAATTATTATTCTAGACTGGCCAGTGGTCACTTGAATTGTTTAAGTTATTATTAGAATAATAATGTCAAAAGCACATCAAGGACCAAATATAAATTCTGCATAGGGAGCTGATGTGTAATTTTTACACGCCTATGAGAATTTATGAATACCGGTATTCACATAGGGACTTATTGTAAGAAAGTAGAGGAAGGGTTTTACTTTTATTAAAACAGACAATTTTAGAGTGTTTGTCAATTACAAGTCTTTGGTGGAATGACTTGTAATTTTCTAATCGTATTTGGAATTGTGTGAGACACATAGAGTCCTGTACGGTTAAGAAAAGCTAAAATTGTTTGTATCCCAAGAGACCTAATTGTATTTGGAAAAGGTATTTGAAAATAAGAGGGACAACTCCTAGTATGAAAACTATATAAGGGGAGCAAGCAATCAAGGCTAGAACTACCGAAAAAGCTAAGAAAGCTGTGCCTTCTTATTTTCCCGTCCCTATACAATTAAGGATTTTGGAAGAAAGTCCAAAACTAACCTACGTGTCTTTCTAGTTTTGTGGCAGCAATTGTCTTTTGTCTTATTTTCCTAAGCAAAAGCTGTACGATCTTTTATTCCCAAAAGCTACAGAAACTTGTTTTACATTCTCTTCTTCAAGGATATAGTCGGTGCTTTCGAATCACGGTGATTGTTAGTGAAAGTACAAACAGATCAAAAGTAGTTTGGTCTGATTCAAGTGAACAAAGTTGTTGGTGGTAATCAATTGGAGTTTGGTGTTTAGAAACAAAGCTACGGGACTTGTTGTTCTTCCTTCCGTTACGGTGGTTTTGGAGATAAAGCTAAAAGTGGATTTTGCTGTTCTTCTTGGAGATTTGGATTAGCAAAATGAAAGGTACACAAAATCTCTAATCCCTCTTTGCTCTTATTAACATCTATGAAACAAGGGGTTTGATAGAAAATTTTTAAACCAATTTCCGCTGCGTTTTTGATCGATTCCTAACAGACCTAGATAGAGGACCCGAGTAGAAAAATCGATGTAAAGACCTAGGTGGTCGAAGTTGGAGGTACCTTGATGAAGGACTTAGCGAAAAGACTTGGTGGACACCGATCGAGTGTGGAAGTTATGAATCCCGTCCACGAATCTCTGATTGCGTGTTGTATGCTCTGGAAGCTGTAGAAACCTCATACGACGTCGAAATTCGATGCTTGACCCCAACTTTTGAATCTAAGAGATTGAGTTATCACATGAAAAAAAAATCACTCAATTTGGAGTTGTAGAAGTCAGCCAACGAGGCGTGCACATTTGTAATTTGTAATCCCGTACAGATTTTTCAGATCTCCTAGACCTGACAGTAAAGGCCATATCTTTTAGCTCGTATGTCCGATTGATGCGCCCTTTTGGTATGTTGTAGAAGAGACATAGAAGAACATCTTTTGTTGAGGAAGTATTGTCCTATTACTCACTCATTGGTACGTTTTTGTAAACCCATGGGATGAAGTATGTTGTACTTTATCTGTAGAACATCTTGTAGAAGACTTTGGCTTGTGACCGTCCACCATGCAAGCTTTCGGAAGATGCTCATGCTAACGTGTTTTCACGTCTAGATACCTTGATATGAATCATTAGTGCTTGGAGAAGTCCGCTTCATGTGTAACACTTCAGAGAACGGTTAGTTGATGAAGCCATGTCATGAGGATGTTTCTCCCGTTGTTGATGCTGAGATCACAATTGAGTTTTCTCCATATATTCTTATTGATGCTGAGACCATGGAAGGATTTCCACCAGATATCCTTGCTGATGTCGATGCTATGGTTAGAGCTGCTCCAGAGATCGAAAAAGGCTGGAACCATGATTATTCGTTGCTCCTCCATTCAGTGAGCATTTATATTGATGAACTAGTTAGTGAGTTGAGAATCCGGTATACTGGGAGTTCAACCTGAGTGCTCTTGAAAGCATGATTGTATCGTGAAGCAGCTTTGTAAGTAAATCCACATTGTTGTGGAAGATAGCAGCATAAATCTCCATTATGGATCGGTGAAGGGAAGAAGTTCCTCAGTCATGCAGGGTTTTGCGATGTAGAGAAGTCCCCGTTGATGAGTTTCACGGAATCACCTCAGGTTGTCCAGTGTATGTTGAAGGAGTTAATGCCATCCATGTATGAATGATGTTTCATCTGCTTCAAAAGTATTATCATGGGACAATGAAGACTTATCGATTGTAGTTTAGTAATACTTTGATCGTGATGGTGTTGAATCAGTGTAGAGATATTTGTGTTGAAGCCAGAGGCACCATTATCGAAGGTGTACTCTTTGATTGGGAGTACAATTTGAAGGCTTCTTAGATGCTTGATTGTTGAAGCATCATATCCCTTAAGCATCAAATGTCGTAGCTTTGATCATCTCGGCCCTGAGTATCTTCTGTTGATGGAGCATTCTTCTCGTCGCGGTAGTAAGATTCAACACTTGTGCAGCCATCAGAGTTTTCTGATTTTGTGGCACACATGGACGCTCCTGCAAATCTATGGAGAAATGCCCAAAGTATTCTTTGCCATGCTTGGACATCATCTCGGTAATGAATGTTCGGTGCTCGATTTGGAGAGGCTACCATTCACAACGTCTTGCAGAGTTTCTAGCAGAATTGAGTCCCCATGCTAGGATAGCATGTGAAGAAATAAATGACGTACACACGGGAGGAATGAGACTTGCCTGAGTGTGGAACCTCTTGATGAATGTCTATGCATCTTTTGCAGGTTCTTGCTTCAATCTCGTCAAAGTTCGAAATTCCTCCAAGTGCTCTGATGATGGTATGTCCGTAAAATCTTCTGGATCAGAAATTTCTTCGTTGGAGAGATGTGTAACCAGAGGCGCTTTGTAGGCACCCATATTTTCAGCGTGGATCCACGTTCTTATGAAGGACATGTCATGTCCTGGATCTTCCTGGTTATGTGAAACATGGTTTCTGCCCAGTTTGGATTTATGTTCATTTTGAGAGTGATGTAGCCAGAAGTATTTTCGAGCGCTCCTTCAAGGTCTCTGAGACAGGAGCATGAACGGCTTCTTGTCAAGTGATGCCTGCAGATCTGATGGTTTTCAGTGGAATGTTTTTGATGGCGGTGCCAGCATCCATCACCGTTCTTGCAAATTCGTTTCTTCTGAGATTGACTGTGATAAGCAGTCCCTGGACGTGCATCTCCTTGTCTGTGGATGAAGGTTTCAAGGAGTTTTCCAGGATGGAAAGACATCTTACACAATATGATTCAGTGTTGTGAACATGTCTTTTCTTTGTGCCTTTGATGAATAGAGCAATTCACAGATATGCTCGATCAACGATTGAACAGCTTCTTCGACTGGTTGTTCGAAGAGTGTAAAGGTTCCGATTGAGAGAGGATTCTTGTGTACTCCTTCAGTCCTCAGTTGAAGCCATGGTGGATCCACCTTATATGTTGCAGTTACTTGTTGGATGATTGATGAGTCTATGAAGACGGCGGATTCTCCATTTTTCCTTCAGTTGGCCCTCTATGATGAACAGTAGATTGCATCATCTTAAACCCAGAATTCCAGTAACTCGATCACTTCTTCAGTTGGAAGATGGCAGTTTGAGTCCCCGATCATTTCCCCGTTCTTTGATGTCGGGTCGAGGTTTGTGCATTTCAAGGTTGGCTATCTTTTGCGCCTTTAGAGGAGTTTGGGATATTGGAGAAGCGATCTGATGCCCTTTCTAGGATTTCCTTTCACTTCTTTCAGCAACAATGTTGTCGAAGGCTGGAGATTGCACTGATTGTTGACTAGGCGTCGGCTGATTCGAGGTTCTTTGATCTCGTAAACTTTGCTTTTCAGGAAAGCAGGAGCAGTAGTCGCTAATCGTTTGGCTGCTTCATAAAACTATGAGAAATCATGGAACCGAAGGTTATCCAGTAAGGCTCTGTATACCGGGATCGTTCTGTTGATGCACAAGTCTACTAGTTGCTGCGATGTGACGTTGGGTCGTGGAAGTCCAAGGCTTGAACTCTGAACCTTTTCACATAATCATCAAGATGTTCGTTGCTCCTCTGAAACATCCTTCCTAGATCAGAGAGACTGACTTGCTCTGAAACGAAGAAGTATTTTCTGTAGAAACCATTAATCATCTCTCCTAAATCGGTGATACTTCCTGGTGCGATGTTGTTGTACCAGGTGTATGCTCTGTCTGTCAGAGACTTTGAAAATTCCTTCAGACGGACGACATGGTTGTGCTCGTGTTTGCCGAATAATTCCAGAAATCAAGAAATATGTTTTTGAGTATTGGCAGCAGGATATGGAGGTTGGCGAAGATGGACAGATGATGTCTTGTCTTTTCCTCGATCCTCAAAAGAGTGCTCCAGGTCTTCACGAGTGATGAAACTTGCAGGTTCCATTGCTGGAGAGTCATTTGCAGCATTGCAGAATTCTTCATCATGTACAACATGGATGGGAGAGATTTCAGGATCAGCAGTTGAAGATGTTTTCTCTAACTTTTCCTTTCTCATGCTGAGGCTGAGTTCGTTCAGACGCAATCTTGTCTGTGAGAGTTTTGAGATACATACACAACTCTTTTTGTGCTGCAGCCATGTCAGTCTGAACCTTCATGAGATCAACAATGGTAGGCTGATTTTCTCTGGTTTCTTCAGGAGATCAACCGAAGAGTAGATTGTTGATGGCGCCAGTGTCGTCGGTTGCAGGGTGATCACTGGAGCACCAGTGCTCGGAGGAGTAGTAGTAGCAGGTTGCGTCGGAGAAGTGGTGTTAGCGGTACCACTAGAGCTTGCGATATTAGGATGGGTTTTAAACCCGGATTGGAAGACCTAAGACCGTCCATCCTTGTGAAAATTGAGATTGCAACCGAGAGAATGATCTCCCACTGTGGTCGCCAATCTGTAGATGGGGAAAAATGATTTGCTAGTTTTTAAGGAATTGAGGAGACGACCGTACGGAGGAGACGACCGTACGGAGGAGACTCCAGCGAAATGTTAAACCTCACACAGATGCACCACTGCAAAGGGGGTGCTTTAGATTCGAGAGATCAATATGTAGTACTCCGGCCTAAATCAAGACAATGACCGTTCCAGAGTAAATTAGGTCACAAGAGAGGATGGGTTGATCTGTAGGAGGGAAGCTGAGAAATGTGTGGAATCAATGGTATTCAAATATTGTGGGTGTGTTGCGAATTCTGAATATGATAAGTTCTGAATGATCGAAATTGCTCATTTAGAGTGATTGCTCAATTGATGAGTTGATGATCTCGTGTTGTCGATGAGACGTGAGATTCTTGTTCTGTTAATGCTGATCCAATCATGATTCAGAGACTTATTTATATTGCTGGAATTGTAGACACCATGATTCCATGAAGTGTGATAGTTGATGGAATCAAGGAGTGGGGAAGTGGAGATCGTGTTTGAAACCAGTTTCTCAACGTGTGGAGACTTGGTCGATTTTCCACCCACTACCTCGTGAATTCCTTCAACTGATTGCACGACTTGGTCACATTCCATCGTGTGTTTGAACACACGTGCTGTAGACCGCCAGACCAAAACCCTAAGTGATATCCCCCAAGTGACACGATTGACGTCTCGTGGTTTGTTAGTCAATTGATGACTTCGTGGTTTGATAGGAAGATGAGTCCATGTAGTTGCTGAGTGTCGAACATGATGTTCAGAAACTCATGAATTGAACATGTCATGAGACAGAGGTATAGTTCTTACGATAAAGTGAGCAAGTATTGCTCATTCGGTGGATCGTTGAATATTGATTGTTGAACCAATATTCCTTGGTTTGAACAAATATTTATCATATGAGAAAGTGTTGCTCATGTGATGAATTGTTGAATATTTGATCGTCTGAGCATGTGTTGCTCGTCTGATGGATTATTGGCAGCGTACCAAAAATATTAATTAGAATACTAGTCGTTGAACCGAGCATAACTAATAAAATTAATGACCATGAGGCCGTCGTAAAATTATTAAGGTCAGAATCTGGAATGATGATCCTTGGATTCATAAACCCTAATTTGATCAATTGATGATCAATTCATGGTTCTGGAATGATGATCCTTGGATTCAAAAATGCTCGTCTAAGCCTTAGGTTAGAAAACCTAATTAATTATGACGAGGCGAGGGACCGACCATGGAGTCATAAAACCGGCCCTGGGTTGTCCCGTGACCGCCTGACGATCACTTCATGAAAATCCAAAGTTATTGGGAGAGTTTTGGACATAATACGAGCAATTGTGCAAATTAGGTCAAAACTGTGAAAATTGATAGGACCGGCTTCCGTGACCCAAAGAGCCAATCTTGGTCGGTCAAGATAGCGTGCTCGTGTCCCCAAGGTGTCCGCGTCTCAGTCCTGAGAATTTTGATATTTTCTGGCGTGCAATTGAGCATCCATTCGAGAAAATATGCCAAAATTAGAGTTTCGACGAAACTGAGGAAAACACCATGAGATGATGAAAAATAATTATAAAATAAGGAATGAGGAGGCGTGGGACCGCCGTGGTCAAGGCATGGTCGGCCGGTCGTGACCACGGTCCCGTGGTGCCTTTTCATTAATTTTATAATATTTCGATGATTTTATGAAAAATTCATGAATTTTGAGAAACTTGATGAATTTAGGGAGTTTCCATGAATTGAAGGAGTTTTCATGAGTTCAAGGAAGAAAAAAATATCAAAATAATAAAAACAAGGGCGTGTGGGACCGTGGAAGGCATGGCCGGCCGGCTAGGGACCCGGTCCCATGAGTTTCCCTGATTTTTTAATATTTTTAGGTATTTTGATGATTTGAGGGAATTTTTCCTAATTTGAGAGAAATACCATGAAATCAAGGAATTTGATGAATTCAAGGAAAACTAATAATAAAATAATAAAACAAATGGGTGTGTGGGACCAGCTAGGGCATGCCCGGCCGGCCAAGGCCCAGTCCCACAAGTTTTCATAATTTATTTTATTATTATTTGATGATTTGTGCAAAAATACCATGAAATCAAGGAGTTTTTTCATGAAATTAGAGAAATAATAATAATAATAATAATAATAAAATAATAAGGAATCGTGGGGTGTGGGGCCTGTTGGGACCAAGGCATGGACGGTTGACCAATGGTCACGCCCCACACTCCTTTCCTTAATTTTATATTATTTTTTATGGATTTATGGAAGTACCATGAAACCGAGGAGTTTCCTCGAGACGAAGGATATTTTGTAAAATTAGAGAATTTTCATCAAATCATGGAAAATAATAAAAATGCATTAAAAATATAAAACTGGCGTGGGATTGACCACGACACGGTCGGTCGGTCGTGTGTCCGTGCTCCTAACACCCTGGTCAATATTTTTAATTATTTATTATTTTCTTCCCTATTTTGCATAGGTTCATCGTTTCGTTGTATTTTGAAATACTCGTTCGTGCGGTGACTGTTAGTGTATCGTCATTGAATACACCTTCACCATTTGAATCGGGGCTTACTTAGAGGTAGCTCAGACGCCCGGTTGTTGATTATTTATTACTAATTTATGAAATTCAGTGGAGAATAATTTATGAAACTGAGTAATAAAATAAATAGATGTTTACTATTAGTTCATGAGATCAGCTGAGGATTCGACTACAAATTCAGAATAATAAAACAGGCATTACCATTCTATGGGATCGTAGATTCAACCACATAATCATAGTAGTTAAGATTTATCTATTACCATTTATGAGACCAGTTGTGGATTCGATCATGAAATCGGAGTAATGAGATAATATAATTGTTTATTGCCATTTCATGAGATCATGTCGTGGATTCGACCATGAAATAGGAACAATTGTTATTGCCATTCCAAGGGATCAGGCCATGGATTCGATCATGGAATAGGAGCAATTGTTATTGCCATTCCATGGGATCAGGCCGGGGATTCGACCATGGAATAGGAGGAATAATAGATTATTCTGGGAATTCAGTAGTGAATTTCATGACAGAATTAATCTTAATTAGGAATAATTAACTTTGTGGCTCTATACTAGCAGAGCAAGCTGTCTAGGAGAATTAATTATCCCGATATGAGCTTGTCGGTAAGTCATATCCTTTATATAGTCAGGGTAAACTCGTTGTTTGTTCCTGAAGACGTTATCGCTCTATACTAGCAGAGCAAGCTGTCTAGGAGCCGTCCATCTCGTGATACTATATAGAAATAATCGCTGAAAGTGTTCAGTATTCATGAGATATGTCGTTGTCCGGCCGTGAGACTACATATCTACATGTACTCTGAGAGAAAGTACTCTCTGTTAGAGAATTCGATGAGAGACCCGTGTCTCGATACTCACGTCTGATTGCTGGATCAGAGGTTCGTATAATCATGGGTCTACGATTTTGGCCCTTGTCAAAAATCCACCATCTACAGGATTGCTTAGATCGGATCCATAACCCTCAAGCAGGTATTAGAGTTTTCACCACCGGACCAATGCGGGCCCCGCATGGTCGGCCTCCCCAAAAGGATAACATGGCTTTCCAATTCGTCCAGCCAAAGCAGCGCGAACGTGAAACCCTAAAGGGCTCAGAGCATGTCAACACAAACACCGTGGGCCCGCCTACATACATGACCAATCGGTCAGGACCAAATATGGTTGGTCGTCCCAGTTCGTGCGCCCAAACAAGGCGTGACACACGGTCGGCCAAACCCTAATTAGGGTTTGTGTTGCAATCACGAGCGCCCATCTTCTCCTGCTCGGATAAAGGGTCTAGGAATAGACTAGGCAGGTCCAGTGAGTATCAACATGATCATTATGGACCCACCTATCTCCACACCCGATCGTCCAAGGCATACCATGGCTGGTTTCCTCGATTCGCACGCCCAAACTAGGCGTGGCACACTTCCCAATCGCAAACTGATCTCCACCACTCAACTTCGCCGGACAAATTGAGTGGCTTAGATCACGTTTCAATGGGACAGTAAGGTACAGGCGTGTACACCAGCCCGCCGTCTGCATACCTGACTGATCGGCCAAGACCGACCAGGCTTGGTCGTCTCGAAACGCGCACCCTTAGTTGGCATGATGCGCGGCCTTTGCGGTACTGGATTTCTGGTGCAATTTGATCTTAACCACTCCTCTTCACCGTACAAATTAAGTGGCCTAGATAACACTTTCAAGAGACAATGAGGTATGTTTCTTGTACAACGGCATGCCGTCTACACGCATGCCCAATCGGCCCTGCCAAAAAATGTCCCCAAGCTTGGTTTCGACCAAGCTGAAGAGTGATGCTTGCGCACCTCTTCAAAAATCCTAATTCCACTAACGGTCGCAGATGAGTGTCTTAAAGATCATCTCGTCCGTTCAACTTCACCTGCTTGGTTAAACAACCCTGGTCAGGAGTTAACTAGTCAATGAGGTGTCGTGGTGATTACCATACGTCACTCTACCACACCATGTGGTCGGCCAAGGGAGAACTTGTTTGCACAACCTCCAAACCATCACATTAAGTAGGCTGGACAAGACGCTCAACAACGATGCTTCATACATGTTGAATATATTCGATGCATTACCTGCATAGAATTCACACGATATTTCATAAACATCGACTTCCTAAATAATTTAGTTATTTAATCTAACATTACATTCTACTTTCTGTGGGTCCCACGATCCACACACTCGAGACATCAATCATGTCACAAATTGGGGGATACATACGGGGTATTGGTGTGGCGGTTTACAGCGTGCAGCGCATAACGCACCATCACAAGAACGTGTCAGGAAGTCATGGACGGTTAGTGATGATGGGAGAAGTGGGCAAGACTGATCGTGTAACACTAACACACGACTCCAATACTCCACTTTCTCCACTTCCCACGAGATACGAGGGTTAAGCTCAATGACTTGTATCAATAGGTTCTCCTACCTATTTTTCAAACAAGACAAGACAATAGAAACCAAGTGTTGATACAATTGTATCCAAACAGCAGAACTGATAGCTTACATTCTGCAAGCCAGTTCAGCTTTCTGATACAAGTAATACAGAGCCAACACCTCCACAATCTCAACACCTTCTTCGCTTCCCTCCCTAAGATCAACCCCATCTCCTTCACTTTGTGACCGAAGCAAGTCTGGAACGGCCATTTCTTGGTTTAAGCCGGAGTTGTACAGATTTATTTATCGAATCACAAGCACTCCCGTGCAGTGCATTTATTTAGGGTTTAGATTCATTTCTCATCCACACACCCCAAAGTACCAAAACCAGTAGAAATAGTTTTCACTCATAAACAATTGGCGACCACAGTGGGAGATTAATCTCTCGGTTGTAAAGTCAATTTCTTCAATACCAATTCAATTTTACTGATTTCGAAAATGGTGGATCTTAAGTCTGGATCAGCGACCAATCCTGACGGGACTAGCGTTGACAACACTCTCGGTGTTGATATCTCAGGTGTCACCGTGCGCCAATAAATACCATCAATGTATCTCGTGGAATTTCTTCCTCTACTACCAGCACCAGTGGAGCTGAAGATGTACCAGTAAGTGTAACACCTCCCATCACCAGAGCCAGAGCAGCTGTAAATCCCGGCATCTCCTCAAAGTGTAATGCCTCCGTCGGTCACCAGAGCAACAACTTCCACCTCTTCATCAGAACGAGGAGCTGGAGGATAAAGAGGAGGACCATCTCCCAATACCATCGCATGGATACGCAGGAAGTCCTTGCTAAGACTCAAACGGATATGGCTGCAACTTAGAAAGAGGTACTCACTTTTCTTAAGACATTAACTGATCAATTTCCACAAGAGCCGTGACATCCCCTGAAGCCAACAAGGAACGCATTCAACACAACCGGAGAAGGTACTTCAGCGGCGCGGACCTACATGGACCTGATCAAAGAAGCGACATCATATATGAACGGTCATGTCATGGAGATTCCTACACTGGGGACTGATCCTCACAACGATCCTCCTCAAGTCAATAGTCTCACTATGAGCCGGAGGACGGTGGATCAGGAAGCGGTTTCTCTAGTGGAAAGTATATGCGAACTTTTACACCTCTCGAAGGATAAATTGGCAGAGACGTTTTGTTGAAATCAACCAGAAGAAGGTCACAACCGGGCCCTACACGTTGCTGCACGCATCAAGGATTCAGAGTTCAAGAGGACCCTCATCGACACGGGAGCGTCTTCGAATGTGATTACTCTCAAGACCCTCCGGATGGCCAAGTTTCGCTCAGGCAAGATCGTATGGCATTCTACCACAATGACAGACTTTGAAGGAAACCAGACCAGCACATACGGGATCGTCCCTTAAACGTATCACCAATGCCTGAAGACTATGCTGGATAAAGAAGTCGTTCGTATTCCTGCATCATTGTCTCCTTACGCACCAAATATGCGGAGTAGAACTGTTCGAACTGAGGGAATCTCCGCGGTAAGGATCAGACAAGTCCATTGCATCCCACTCTCCACGTGGGCGTAAATCCAGGAGGAGGACCGACTTGCATCATTGAGGTCTAATCCCGACGACGCACCTTTGCTGGCAAGGCATTCCTCTTCATCCGGTGAAGCCACAACCCATGTTTCGTGGCAAGCCGTGACCAGAAAGGGAAAATTGTATACCGACGCCTCTGTTATCAATCAATAGGGGAGACTATTACCCAGTCTCTCCGCCCAACGGGATGCTACAACAACGACGAGCCACAAGAAAAAATGCTAGACGCTCCACGATAGCTGCAAGATGGTACCAACTCCATATTTGATGAGATCGATGATGAGGAATCTCCTAGGCCTATCTCCATCAGCTCAACCTTATGTAAGCATTCATACAATCTCCGATCCAAACTGGTCAAACAATCTCCGAGGCAATTCAGGCGCGATATCAGGTGTTGCATAGATCCAGAGACTTGAACGAATGCTTCCCCAAGGACGACTTTCTTCTACCTAACATAGACATGTTAGTAGACGCCACCAGTGGACACGACATGTTCTCCTTCATGGATGGTTACAACGGCTATAATCAGATAAGGATGTATGAGCATGATGCAAGTAAGACAACCTTTCAAACTCCTCTTGGCAATTTTTACTATAGTGTTATGCCTTTTGGTTTAAAGAATGCCGGTGCAACGTATCAACGCGCTGTGACGGCAATCTTCCACGACATGATGAATAAGCAAGTCGAAGACTACGTGGATGATATAGTAGTCAAATCCAAGACTCAAGATATCCTCACAATTCCGCTGCTGTGAACCGTGAAGGAGCTCCAAAACTTCATGGGCAAGGTGAACTTTTGCTTCATTCACCCCTCGCTGAAGAAAGGAGCAAGTTTCGTCTGGACCGCACTACAACAGGAAGCGTTTCGGAGGATTCAATGAATATTGTCATCTCTGAATCATCACAAAGGATTCGCCTATTATGTCATCCCAGACAAGAGCGAGCATGGGACATCTTCAGATCCACTGAAGCCGACACCTCAAGGGAGCAGCCTCAAGAAGATAACGATTTTCGCGTGTCATGTCGAGAAAGAATCCGGGAGAATCACTCTATCAGAGGATGGTGCATGTATACCATGCTATGTTGCAGAATCTGCACTTTTGGTCATCCTCCGGACTTCGTGAATCTGTTGACCGCTCATCTACGACAGCATCTGCCCTTCTAGAAAGAACCAGACCTGCCAGTAATGAAGAGCATCATGATGTTCGTGGAAGCATACATCCCACCAACAGGCAATACAACCTTCATCCTTCTGTAAGCATCTTCGAAGCAGCAAGAGGAAAGCCACCGAGATACAACATCATGCGCGTCCAAAATCGCCAACTCCAACTCCAGTACCATATGCATGACTGCCATAATGGTGAAACAACGTCCAAGATATTCCATATCTGGATCGATGGTAACTACATCAATGAGAGACGCTCTCATGTAGAAGAAGTAGTTGCGTTACCAAAGGAGTATGACTGGGACTGCTTAGCACTGCCCATCTCAAAGACAACCTCATGAATCTAGCGTGACAACACCTATCAAGTCAAAAGCTCTGGATACTCGTGGGAAGGGGACTGTCTCCCTCTTCTCTATTTCATGAAGAAACGTCAAGTAATCCATCGGTTCCAGTTTACCCCTCTAACAATGAGACGATCTCTACTACTATATGAAGAATGCCAAGTTCGTGCCCGTAGCTATCACGCCTCTCCCTGCCAGTCTCTTCTAATCCCAGCTGCTGCCAAGAACTGTTGTTGCTCGTCGATTGATACCATCCAGAGCTTCACCATATCAACGACCATTACGTACAAAAGACCCATCGGCATACAAGATAGAGCCACGTAGACCACGCTTGGGGACTGAGGCTCAGCATGAAATTCCTCCGCCGTCAGTCAAGAGCTTCTTCAGCGCTCCCTCCACCAGAAGCTGCTTCAACGCTCTCAGTGGGACCCACACCACGTTCGAACATACAAGGTTCACGTTTGGGAAAAGCAAGAACGCCTGGGTCCCACGTTCGAGCAAAGGGAAGACCGGAGTTAGTCAGCAAGACCGGTGTTGGTCACAACAGCAAGGCCGGTGTTGGTAGAAGTAACAAAGCTGGTGTGTGGGACAAGGCCGGTGTTCGAACGAAACAAGATAGCAAGGCCGGTGTTCGTCAAGGCAAGGCCAGTGTTGGTCAAGAGACAAGTCTGGTGTTGGGTGAGGCAACCGGTTTGGTGTCTGGTCGAAGCAGGCACGCGGCGGGTCCCACATTGATCAAGCACAACCAGCCCCAGATTGGTCAAAGCAGGCACAACCGTCCCCAAGAAAAGCAGGCACGCGGCGGGTCCCACATTGATCAAGCACAACCATCCCCAGATTGGTCAAAGCAGGCACAGCCGTCCCCAAGCAAAGCAGGCACGCGACGGGTCCCACATTGATCAAGTACATAAACAGTACGGGCAAAGCAAGCAAGGCTAGTATTGGGCCACGTCAGCAAACGAGGTCGGTGTTGCTCAAGTCCGCGAAGCTGCTATTAGTCGAGATCGCAAGGCTGATATCCCGTCACCCAAGCAAGACTGATGTCACGTCAGCAAACAAGGCTGGTATTGATCAAGTCACAAGGATGGTATTGCTCAAGTCACAAGGCTGGTATTGATCAAGTCACAAGGCTGGTATTTATCAAGTCACAAAGGCTAGTTTTGATCAGGATATAAGGACGGTATAATAGGCGGACACAGTGGACCCACGTTTAACCGAAGCAGGCACAACAAGCCCACGTTCGATCAAGCAGGCGCATGATGAGTCCCACGGTTGAGCGAAGTAGGCGGGCCCATACGCCTATCAAACAGGTGCAACATGGTGACATTTGGTAGAAGCATATACATGGTGGGGTCCACATCCGTTCAGGGTTACATGTCCCACCAAGGTCGTCGTCGCACTTGGCGTACTCCCACGAACGAAGCAGGCGCAGCAGTCCGTTGATTAGGCACATCAATCCCACGTTCACAGTAGCCCCACGAATGAAGCAGGCGCAGAAGTCCGTCAATTAGGCACAACCCCACGATCGAGCAAAGCAGGCGCAATAGTCCCTCGACCGAAGCAGGCATAGCAAAGTCGATCCGGAAAGACCGACATTCGAACGGAGTAAGCACGGAGCAGACCCTCGACCGAAGCAGGCAAGACCAACATCATGCTAGGGGAACGCTCGCCTGGACGCCTCTTGAACGTGACATGCTCCAAGGACAGGACGACCCGTCTCTCCTGGTAACATCTATCTTTGTCTCATAAGTTTTATCTTTAACCGTTATCATCTCATGCCTACCCCACAATAATGCAACCATTATACGCTAGGCAGGGGACTTAATGTTGATGGTGGATTTTAGTTCAGGGATAAAATTGTAAAACCAACTTTATGCGCTGACATCCTGCAAAGGATGAAGCCACTGATAAGTGATGAATACTTCTTCGCTTTACTAATTCATCCAGGTTGGAGCATGTAGCAACAATCCCAAATACCCTATGAATTTTTATCATTATTTATAATGCATGACTAGCCTTGTATTTCCTGTACTTCTCCACTCTCATTATTGGTGCGGCATGACGACTGAGTGTTGCTCTCAGCAGAGCAACACGAATCTCCAAGCGTTAATAATGAAGCAAATACGAAATACCCGTACAGGATGTAATTCTCTCGGAGTGTTATACTAGCCCGACCAAGCATTTGGAATGTCCATATCAGTCTCAGAAACGATCACGACCATCCAACTTCACCAGCATGATTGGATGGCTTAGATCAGATCCATAACCCTCAAGCAGGTATTGGAGTATTCACCACCGGCCCAATGCGGGCCCCGCATGGTCGACCTCCCCAAAAGGGTAGCACGGCTTGCCAATTCGTCTAGCCAAAGCAGCGCGGACGTGAAACCCTAAATTAGGGTTTGCGACACATTACATGTGTCGCAAATCAGTCTCAACCATCCATCCTCGCAGGCATAGATGGAGGGTGTAGATGTAGATTCAAAGGGCCCAGAGCATGTCAACACAAACACCGTGGGCCCGCCTACATACATGACCAATCGATCAGGACCAACTATGGTTGGTCGTCTCAGTTCGTGCGCCCAAACAAGGCGTGACACACGGTCGGCAAAACCCTAATTAGGGTTTGTTTTGCAATCAAGAGCGTCCATCTTCTCCTGCTCGGATAAAGGGTCTAGGAATAGACTAGGCAGGTCCAGTGAGTATCAACATGATCACTGTGGGCCCACCTATCTCCACACCCGATCGGCCAAGGCATACCATGGCTGGTTTCCTCGATTCGCTAGCCCAAACTAGGCGTGGTCACACTTCCCTATCGCAAACTGATCTCGACCACTCAACTTCGCCGGACAATTTGAGTAGCTTAGATCATGTTTCCATGGGACAATAAGGTACAAACGTGTACACCAGCCCGCCTTCTGCATACCTGACTGATCGGACAAGACCGACCAGGCTTGGTCGTCTCGAAACGCGCGCTGTAAGTTGGCATGACGCGCGACCTTTGTTGTACTGGATTTCTGGCGCAATTTGATCTTAACCACTCCTCTTCACCATACAAATTAAGTGGCCTAGATCACACTTTCACGAGACAGTGAGGTATGTGCATGTACACCGGAATGCCGTCTACACGCATCCCCAATCGTCCCTGCCAAAAAATGTCCCCAAGCTTTGTTTCGACCAAGATGAAGAGTGATGCTTGTGCACCTCTTCAAAAATCCTAATTCCACTAACGGTCGCAGATGAGTGTCTTAAAGATCATCTCGTCCGTTCAACTCACCTGCTTGGTTATACAACCCTGGTCATGAGTTAACTTGTCAATGAGGTGTCGTGGTGATTACCATCCGTCACTCTACCACACCATGTGGTCGGCCAAGGGAGGACTTGCTTGCGCAGCCTCCAAACCATCACATGAAGTAGGCTGGACAAGACGCTCAACAACGATGCTTCATACATGCTGAATATATTCGATGCATTACCTGCATAGAATTCACACGATATTTCATAATTATCGACTTCCTAAATAACTTAGTTATTTAATCTAGCATTACATGATACTTTCTATGGGTCCCACGATCCACACACTCGAGACATCAATCATGTCACAAACTGGGGGATACATACTGGGGTATTGGTCTGGCGGTTTACAGCGTGCAGCGCATAACGCGCCATCACAAGAACGTGTCAGGAAGTCATGGACGGTTAGTGATGATGGGAGAAGTGGGCAAGACTGATCGTGTAACACTAACACACGACTCCACTACTCCATCACTTCATCACTCCACTTCCCACGAGATACGAGAGTTAAGCTCAATGACTTGTATAAATAGGTTCTCCTCCCTATTTTTCAAACAAGACAAGACAACAGAAACCAAGTGTTGATACAACCGTATCCAAACACCAGAACTGATAGCTTACATTCTGCAAGCCAATTCAGCTTTCTGATACAAGTCATACACAGCCAACACCTCCACAATCTCAACACCTTCTTCGCTTCCCTCCCTAAGATCAACCCCATCTCCTTCAGTTTGTGACCGAAGCAAGTCTGGAACGGCCATTTCTTGGTTTAGGCAGGAATTATACATATTGATTTCTCGAATCACAAGCACTGCCGTGCAGTGCATTTGTTTAAGGTTTAGATTCATTTCTCATCCACACACCCCAAATTACCAAAACCAGCAGAAATAGTTTTCACTCATAAACAACGTGTTTGCCTGCTCTGATACCAATTGAAAAAGCGGGGGTCTAACAACACCACCCAATATTTCGCTTAGCAATCTGTATGGACTAACTCCGAAATACTTTGCTAGAGAATCAACTATACAGTCAGACTCAATCTAGATAAAAGTATCTCAAGGAGTTAATATCTCTCTCTTGATTTGATTTTTACTCAAGCTAAAAACAATAGCGAGTCTTTATCAAATACAAGGAATACTTGGACGGTACCAAAGACCAATGTCCAAGGATCAATCAATATTAATCAACAACCAAAGTTTGGATTTCCAATTGATGATCACGAACGCACAACCTGTATTATTTCAATTATATGAAATATAATGTGGAAAAGAAATAACACAGACACCGGAAATTTTGTTAACGAGGAAACTGCAAATGTAGAAAAACCCCGGGACCTAGTCCAGATTGAATACACACTGTATTAAGCCGCTACAGACACTATCCTACTCCAAGCTAACTTCGGACTGGACTATACTTGAACCCCAATCAGTCTCCCACCGATCCAAGGTACAGTTGTACTCCTATGCCTCTAATCCCAGCAGGATACTACGCACTTGATTCCCTTAGCTGATCTCACCCACATCCAAGAGTTGCTGCAACCCAAAATCACAGACTTGATAATAAACAGATCTGTCTCACACAGAAAAGTCTATAAAAGGATAAATCTGTCTCCCAGAGATAAACCCTAGGATTTCTTCCGTCTTAAGATATAAATCAAGGTGAAGAGGAACCAATTGATAATCCGGTCTTATATTCCCGAAGAACAACCTAGATTAATCAATCACCTCTCTACAATCCTTCCTGACTACACAGGCGGTTTGTCGAGGAATCACAAACAGTTAGACGAAGATGTTTGTGGCTTGTTTATCTTTCCTATCGGAGAACTCTCACGATCTCAATCCAATCAATCGATTGTACTCGTACGATAGAAGTTGCAAGATCAGATCACACAACTACGATAAAGTAGTATCGGTCTGGCTTCACAATCCCAATGAAGTCTTTAAGTCGTTAACCTGATTTTAGAGAAGAAAATCAAAGGTTAATGGAGATCGACTCTAGCGGGCGCACTAGTAGCACACAGACGTGTGGGGATTAGTTTTGCATAATGCTAGATGTCTCCTTTATATAGCCTTCAAATCAGGGTTTTTCCTTAGTTACAAAGCAATCCTTATTCACCGTTAGATGAAAACCTGATTTATATTCGAGCTAATATTTCTGAACCGTTAGATCGAAAACTTAGCTTGTCACACACACTTGGGTAGACGTTTACTGGTTTTGTGAAAATCATGCCCAAACGTGTACGTGTATGTTGGTTCAACATTGTAACCCAAAAAGGTTAACCATATGAGCATTTCATATCAACCTTGTTCTTCTTCACCATAACTAGTTCAATTGACTCAAATGAACTAGTTAAAGAGTTTTTCAATTGCTATGAGATCTTATGTAACTACACAAGACACAATTGAAACAAAGATGATTCGATTCGATTGAATCGGCTCATGAACATTATAGCCACGGTTTGCATAAAATATTCCTTAGTAATTTAATGTTTCATGTTCAGAGCACATCTTTAGATCATAACCTCTTAAGTTCACAAACAATTTCGCGGATTTAAGTTAATCGGTTGAGTTTTCCAAACTCGGCAGAAATTCTCGGAAAGAGAACTTCCGCCAGTTGGCGTACTAGGTTCGCGGACTGAGTTCACGGACTTAGCACACAAACGAGTTTTGGAAAATCCAGCAGAATTTCTCGGTCGAGAACTTCCGACAGTTCGCGGACTGAGTCTACGGACCGGGTTCGCGGACTTGGCAAGCTAATTCCACAAACCTCCCGATTTCTCTTGATCAACAAAGTTCGAAAACTTCGGTTCAATAAATACATGGTTATGTAGTCTAAACTCTCATTTCAATCATTGAGGCATTCTCAGAGGACGCTATGTAGCCGTTATTCACAGACCGATTCACGTCAGAGCAATTCTTAATGTGATTGAAACTTTTTATGACTTTCGTCACTAGGTGAAGATAAACTTGATCAAAGAGAAACGCTTTACGAACACACGATTTCGAGATAAAAGATAAGCAATGAATGCTCAGCTCGAAATGTCAAATGTGTATGACCTAGTCTATATAGCATACGAATTTTGTCTCATAAGAAGTAGGAGATAGAATAGATATACTTTTGAGTGATAGATAAGTTCAAGTCTCCACATACCTTTTTGTTTATGAAGTTCCACGGTTCCTTGTATAGATCTTCGTCGTTGTATGATGAATCGCCATGAAGTCCTTGAGCTCAACTACACTTTTATATCCTAGTCTGAGACTTAACTATGTAGGCTAGAAATAAAGATTTATAGTTTTGATCACTAACATTGACAAACATGCTTGAGATAGCAACGCATGCGAGGTCGATCGAGATATGCTCTAACAGTTCCACAGGCAAGGTCTGTACAGCTGACGTTATGGTGCAGGGAAGGTCTGTACAGCTGACGTTATTGGTTGGTTGCGACAGATTGCAGAGAAGTAGAATGAAATTGGAGGAGATGAATCCGTGGTTAATGATTTAGGTGAAAAAATGTGCAACTGGTACAACTAAAGGAAGGTGCAGTACAATGAGGCAGTGAAGAGTCCTTGGTTGAGTCATGATGAATGTGAATGTATGTCTGCAGGGTTCAGAGTGTTGATATGGAAGCAATCAGAGGCAGTAATGGTATGAAACTGCAGCGATGGAGAACTCGCAAGTGAACTTGAACTGCAGATGATGATTTGGTGTGGCTTTGCGGGTTTGTGCAAGTATGCAGCTGCCAAGAGTTTGAGGTGCAATTGATTCTAGTAAAGGCAAGGCTGGAATGGAGTGTTGTTGTTATGCTGTAAGACTTATGGATTGCAGGTGCTGATAGTTGGTGGTAATGAATTGTTACAATTTCAGATGGTGTTGGAATACAGTGTAATTGCAGGTGGTGATGTTGACGGCTGCGAGCTAACGGATACAGGTGGTGGCTAGCAGTGAATGATGAAATGTGATGCGGATTACTCGCTGTTGCAGCTGAAGAATGGTTGGATGGATTGTGGTTGTGTTGTTGCAGCTGGTGATTGTATTAGCTGTGTCACATATGCATTAAACTAGAGATGGAACTGGTGATATGCTGAGCAAACAAGAAATGAAGATGCTGCAGTGAACAAGAAGCTGTAAATGGGTTGTGCCATGGCTTGAAATGGATGTATTGAACAAATGGAATTGTTGCGGCATTGTACTTGGTGTTGGCGAGCTGCAGAGTGAAATGCTTGTGGTGTTGCAGGCCATATGCAGAGACGGTTGCTGCGGCAGGAATTGATGTGTTGTGGGGCAATTTTGAAGCTGCAGAAACTGTGCGAAAACGGAGCAGAAATGGCGAGATGATGGTACTAGCCCCGGTTGTTGGATTTCAGTTAAAGTGTGGATTGTAAAGTTTCATTGAATAATGAAGGGGGTATGATTCAGATGCAAGAGTTGGCGGCTGTATATACGAGCTACGGTTCGCGCTTTTGGGTACGTTTCTGCAAGAATAGGATTTGGCTTAGATGGTACTTTTGCGAATGTATGAACTGCAGAGAACTAGAGTTGAGTAGCTGGAAGTATACACTTGCCTGGTGACAGTTTCCAATGACTCAGGTGACTGACTGGAGACATTGTCCGGCGACCGGATCCCGGCAACAGTGATCGGATTCCGGTGATTACGTCAGCAAGTCAGCGGCCAATTTTGACACGAATTTCCAGTTAAGTTATTTTCTACATGGGTTTGATGGGCTTGGTGGACTTTTAAATATTTGGACCTAGTTTTGAAAGGAGAAAAGCTACAAAAAGAGAAAGTTTTCTACAACTTTGGGGATCACGTATTATTCTTGGATCTAAGGAGAGAGCCGCTTTTGTTTACGCTACTAGGGTTTGCTTTGCTTTCATCTTCTTTATTTGATTATTGATTATGATGAAATCCATAGCTACGAGTAGCTAATTTAATATTATTCGTTAACGATGTAGTCCTATATCCACAACTTATGCTTGATTAATGCATTAGTTTTCTCTCTTGATTATCGTTCAAATCTCTACTGTTTTTAATAATCACATAATTGATGTATTGTGATAGGATTAGATGTTTGTTTGGTTAAGTGGAAAATTAATTGAAATTGAATCCTTGTCCATAGCTATTTAGGGTTTTTCATCGAGCGACAACCCCGAATACAAGTAGCATGATATGATCACGGTTTGTAGTGATACACTCTTGTGCTCATATGTAGAGTTTGACCATTGTCCGAATTGTTATGCGCAATGTGTGACAATTGCATTGATTAGCCTATTTCCAAAACTTAATGCTCCTAGGAATTGAACTTAATTAGCGTAAGGCGTTAGGTTATTCTTTAGGTAGAATTCACATATGCAGCTCTAATGTGTGTGTTGATGAACTTAGGAAATTAATGGAATATCTTGCTCTCTTGATACTCTAGGATGTTGATGATGAAGAGATTAAATTGTAGTTCTAATCATGAATGCAAGCACTTGTTTAAGATAAAATATGAACTCCTTGACCAATATCTCTCTCTATTGATTATTTTCAACTATTTTCATTAATTTATTTCTTTTTTTATTTTGATAAAACAAAAATCCCCCCATTGGTTACTAAGAAACTAGAATTTTTATAACAACAATTGGCTCTCTGTGGAAACGAACTCTTCCTTACCTTGTACCTCATTTATATTTTGTTGAGTAAGAAAGTGAATTATTTTTGACGTATACGACTGCGATCATGTAGTTCGTTACTTCTTCACATTCTTCAGGTATTCAGAGTAATACTTGTATGTCTCAATATTCCTAGACTTTCTAGTCTAACCTAAATGAAGTTGACTCTAGTATTTAATGAAGCGACTCTAGATGAGTTTTGACACTAAAATATGACAGCCAAACTTGACATACCAACGCTTGGTGAGCTCGACCGAGCTATGCTCTAACAATGAGGAAACCGTAAATGCAGAAAAACCCCGGGACCTAGTCCAATTTTGAATACTCTCATAATTAAGACGCTATACAAAATATAACACCAACTTCGTATAGTTGTGACCAAGTAGACTACCCCTAGATACTTAGTTTCCTAAAAATCCCTCCGCCTTCGACTTTTAGAGTCACGCATGTGAATAGCTACTCCTTTGGATCATATTCCAAACAGCAAAGGAATGAATTTGTTTAGTTACCACTCTAATCAATCTACCAAAAGATATATTGAGTTGTTGACAAAGGCTCTTTCGTATAAACTAATAAACTTCTTTGTCTGGTTAGATCAACCCAAAACTTGATTGCCGAAATAACCCGTTTCCGGATTCGCAATAAATCAATATAGAACTCAAAGAGTAACTATAAAGTGATGTCGATCTTACACAACTAGAAAATCATGTTTATCAAAGATAAACATGATTCTAGTTGGATCCCATCCGATCAAGGTTTGTGCACAAGATTCACAAAATACGAAAAATAATAAGAAAATGTTCTTTGTCTTCAAATCTTCAATTGCCTTCAATAACCTGTACAACACAACTTGAGTCCTCTCGTGATCAATTGCACACAGAACAAAGTCTGTTAACAATGGATTACCACAAGATGTCTTTAGATCGGAAAGTGGTTCTAAAGATCTCATCGATACTTTGATTTAGTTTGAGTGACCCTTATATCAGAACAGAAGTTTCCCAAGAATAAAAAAAACTAGGTGCAATCAAAGTTTCAACAACCGTTAGTCAATCAAATCAATAACCGAAGACTAAAATAACAATGCAAGTATCTAGTTTCCCACCAAAGGTACTCGTAGAGCTTTTTGATTCCACATAAGTGAGCTTCTTGATCCCACATAAGTCTTTAAACGAGCGGTCGTAAGAGATTTCGCCTAATTAGGGTACTAGACTCTTCGAATAAACGACTCCACCAGAAACAACAAGAATGAAGTTTTCCTGGCTCTTAGGATAGTTTACAAGATATGCAAACTCAAGTATTTATAGACCAAGGTTGTTTGGACAACAAGGAAATTCAAAACCGAAAATATTCTCAAGATATTTCATTAAAGTACCTAATTTAGGTTTTCCTATTGCCAATTAAATGCCAAAACATATTTCTGAAATCTCTCTTAGAAAACTTCTATTATTAGCTTTGCACATTAACTAATAACCTTTTCTATAGGATACGCTTTAATTGCTGGTAAATAAAACATATATATTTGAAAGTTGAAACATAGAGTCAGATCGCTACAAACACAGACTTATAAGGTCTTAAACGTGTTTGCCTGCTCTGATACCAATTGAAAAAGCGGGGGTCTAACAACCACACCCAATATTTCGCTTAGCAATCTGTATGGACTAACTCCAATATACTTTTAAGAGATTCAACTAGACAGTCAGACTCAATTTTAAAAAAAAGTATATCAAGGAGTTATATCTCAATTTCTCGATTCAATACTTTCTTAAGCAAATAGAAATTTGCGAGTCTAATTGAACACAAGACAAATTAACTTGAATGGTACTAAAGACCAATGTTTAAGTATCAATCAATTTCAATAAACAACCAAAGGTTGGATTTACCAATTGATCGATTCAACGCACAACCTGTGATATCTCAATTATATAACAGAATAATAATGCGAAAAAGAAATAACACAGACATCAGAAGTTTTGTTAACGAGGAAACTGCAAATGCAGAAAAACCTCGGGACCTAGTACAGATTGAACACACACTGTATTAAGCCGCTACAGACACTAGCCTACTACAAACTAACTTCGGTCTGGACTGTAGTTGAACCCCAATCAATCTCACACTGATACAAGGTACAGTTGCGCTCCTTACGTCTCTGATCCCAACAGGATACTACGCACTTGATTCCCTTAGCTGATCTTACCCACAACTAAGAGTTGCTACGACCCAAAGTCGAACACTTTAATAAAAATATCTGTATCACACAGAAAAGTCTAAAGGAATAGATAAATCTGTCTCCCACATAAATACCTACGATTTTTGTTCCGTCTTTTATAAATCAAGGTGAACAGGAACCAATCGATAACCCGGACTTATATTACCGAAGAACAGCCTAGAATTCTCAATCACCTCACAATAATCTAAATCGTATGATGGCGAAACTAGATATTGTGGAATCACAAACGATGAGACGAAGCTTTTTGTGACTACTTTTCTATCTTGCCTATCGGAGAAATTAATCTCAAGCCAATCTTACGATTGCACTCAAATACGATAGAAACAACAAGATCAGATCACGCAACTATAGAGAAAATAGTTGGGTCTGGCTTCACAATCCCAATGAAGTCTTCAAGTCGTTAACCTACAGGGTCTCAGTAGAAACCTAAGGTTAAAGGAGAATCGACTCTAGATTACAACTAGTATCACACAGAAGGTGTGGGGATTAGGTTTCCCAGTTGTTAGAGTTCTCCTTTATATAGTCTTCAAATCAGGGTTTGCAATCAATGCTACCTTGGTAACAAAGCATTCAATATTCACTGTTAGATGAAAACCTGATTAGATTCAAGCTAATATCTTTCAATCGTTAGATCGAATCTTAGCTTGTTATACACACATGAAATTTAACTTCATTTAGGTTTGAGTAACCGTACCTAAACGTGTACAAGTCGTTGGTTCAATGGTAGTTAACCATAGGTTAGCCATATGAGCACTTTCATATCAACCTTATTCTTCTTTACCACAACTAATTCAAATGACTCAAATGAACTAGTTAGACAGTTGTTCAATTGCTTAGATCTCATAGAAGTATACAAGACACAATCGAAACAAAAACAGTTTTGATTCACTCGAATCGATTTATGAACATTATATGTAATACCCCGATTCGGCAGGTAGGGTTCGCCGAATAGAATATAAGTAATGGTTTGTCCTTTCCTAACACCGAGGCCTTTTCAGCACAACTGGGTCCAGAGTTGGCAAAAAACTTTGCAGTTAAGCGTGCTCGGGCGGGAGAAATCCAGGGATGGGTGACCTCCCGGAAAGTTGTTGTGGATGACCGCAACGACGACCGTTGAAAATCCCGTACTGCCGGATAACCGCAGTGGCTAAGTGGGGACAATATCGGTGGAGGGACGGGTCATTACAAGTTGGTATCAGAGCATGGTTCCGATTTACTCGGGCTGTGCATATGGACTTGCCATTTTCTAAAATCGTGTGTTTTCTGAGACTTTGATTTTTGTTGTACGAAGAATCATTTCCGTTTTCGAGTAACCGAAATGATTTATGAGTTCTCTCATTGTTTTCAAAGTGTTGAATTGTCGTCTCTTTTTTTTGTTTCTTTTGAGAATGGGTAAACGATCATTACAGATATTTGAAATTAAAATTAAAATTTTGGAAGCTGCTTATAATCTGTTGCAATGACTTCGAGGGCGAAGTCCTTTTTAAGGTGGTAAGAATGTCATAATCCGTCCTTTTGAAATGCGCTTTCGCGAAAACTGATTCTCTTAGAGATGGGTGCACATTTTATGGTGTATTTTCAAAGTAAAATTTAAATAGAATAATGGATTAAAGAAGTAAATAACGATATAATTCAAAGAAATCTATATAACCAAAACATTTTGAAATAAATCTTTCTAAGTTGACTTTTGGTCAAACCTAATTCATGAGCTATTATCCTCACGTTTTGGACCTGTAAGGCTAAAACAAAATGTCCATCAATCCTAAATTTTCCTTGACCCAATCGGCTACTCTTGTTTTCTTGTTTTTTTATTTTTGCATGCACACGTTTTAAGGCTTGAGAGTTTTTAGTTTCTATGATCGCAAGCACCACCTAAACCTAGAGAAGGAGATAGCCGACTCTTCTTTTCCTTTCTGTTCACAGTGAACACGAACCCTAAATAGATCATCTCCTTTTAATCTCCTTTAGATCTCCTTTAGATCACTTTTGAGCTCAAAACCAAAGCAGCAGTGACCGATCCTTGTCTCTTGTTGTAATTAATCTTTTCATTTAAAACTAATGGAAGACCAAGTAATGGATTTTTGGATGCGGCACATCGCGGATGATACTATGATTTTTCTTCCCATTGTGTACAATTATCGTATTTGGATTTAAGCGAGGTAGGGATTTCTACGTAATACTAAAAACTAAACTATTTTGCCATGGCTTTTGTTTGCATCATACTCTATTTTTGATGTGTAGGGGATTTTCGTCTAATATAAAAGAAAATTATATTCTTTGGCATTAAATCGATATTTGGTTTAGATGTAATATGAATTATGATTACCCTGTTTTTATATGGGCTGAGTTTAAAGTATATAATTGTCCACTGCATATAAAAGAAGAAGGTTTTGATTTGAGTCTGTTTTCTTGTTTTGATATACGATGATACAAATGGCCAGTATGTCATCCTTTTTTGTTTGGCTAATCTTTAGTTGAGTGATTTTAAAAGAGAAGTAATAAAAATAGTTTTGTTGACCTCTGTCTTGCAAAGAACACCTTACTATGCATGTATTTTGGTGTCGGTACTTTTTTTTTATCAAGTCTTGAGTTTTTGCACAGACATCAATATTGGATATGAAACTAAAAGATATTTCGGCTAAAGCCTACATGGTCACAGACGTCTACAATATAGTTTTGCACATACATAATTATTGAATATGAAACTAAGAAGATAATTGATTTCACACTAAACTAAGAAGATAATTGATATGGTAGAACTAATGGAAAGTCTCTTTTGAATTACCATACATATTTGTTAATAAGCTACGAAATTATTCGTTGAAAATAATAATGAAGTTTCAACGTCCTAGTCTTTATGGTAAGACTAAGAAATGGTAAATGTTGTTAAGAAAACTAAAATAAGCTTAGAGTATCGAACTATAACGAAAAGTTGTTGATGGCAAAACTCAAAAATACACAGTTTGTAAGTAAAAGGTTTAAAAGGGGAAATTGATGATACGGTGTGGTCCGAAAAATAATCTTAAGAAGAGAATTAAAGATAGTCTTTTGTCCGAAGAATATTAGTCGGTTGATGGTATAGTGAAGTTTCTTAATCTACTTGCTAAGAGAGCAGGGACTCGACTATTCAAATAGTTCGTGTGTCACGGTGAGCAGTAGATGGTGTTAGAGCCAAGAGTTCAGGGCCACAATAGAAAGAAATACCTTATGAGCACCGGGGGCAATAGAGGTTGATTATGATTTGGGCTGCGGTCCATGGATAATGATATGGGGTTGTCTATAAGTTGATTTTGTTTTGGACTGCGTTCCATGGATAAAGAATTGGGGTAATCGAGTTTATCGAGTTCAAGGCCACAACTATTCAAATAGTGTGTGTCGCGGTAGGCAGTGGTTGTAAGTCTAAAGTATTTAAGGATTTGTTGGAAATGTCTAGTTAAGACAATGAATTGAAAAACATCTAAAAGTTACGAAGTTTGGAACGCACGTAAAGAAATTGTTAAGTGATATTTGTGTTGAACGAAAATTAATAAAATGTTCTAAAATAATTTAAGATATTTATTACTTAAATCTGAAGTCCTCGAGTGAAAAGTTTGAAATAAAAACCAGGAAATAGTTGAATGACTATGATTGCTTAATTACGCCTTTGATGCATTGTTTGGTTTGTTTCTCCGCTGCACTATATTATTTTTGGACATTCTCTACTGGGTTGTGGTTGCTCACCCCTTTTCCCCCTCTCTCTACAGAGTATACAAAGACACTAGCTGCAGAAAAGAAATTATAATTTATCACGGGGATTTGGGAATCGGTATTTCAGTATCGTCGATGTGTTTTACTTGAATTGTTGATTACTTTAATTATGGATTGTAATCATTTAAAATTCTTTTGTAAATATTTTAATTATTCAAAATATTTATTGGAATTTCTTTCGTAGTTCTAAATTGTTCTTATTTTTAAAAAAGGAAAATCTGGACCTACAATAGTTGCATCACCGTATTCTGGACTAGGTTCTAGCCCCAGAATTAGCGGGGTGTGACATTATAGCCATGGTTTGCAAAGATTGCATTCCTTAAAATATAAATGTCCTAGTTCACGAGTTAAACTGTTTTTAGAAAATAACCTACTTAATTACGCATACTGGTACGCGGACTTAAGTACCCGGATTAAGTTTGTTTTCAGTTCACAAACTCCAACAGAAATTCATGGGATGTGAACTTCCGACAGTACGCGTAATGGTACGCGGATTTTAGTTCCGGTTATCCTGAGCAGCAAAGTACGCATACTTTGTTTCAAGGATATCGGACTTACACACGTATGAGTTGTCTCACAATGTTTATATCCAATCATGGTTATGTATTCTAAACTCTCATTTCAATCATTCAAACATTCTTAGAGAACGTTATATAGTTCTTGTTCACAAACTATTTTTTGTCAAAGCGATTTTCAAGTGATTGAAACTAATATGACTTTCGTCACTAGTAAAGATGAACTTGGCCAAAGCGAAAGCTTACCAACACATATTTCGAGAAATAGATAAGCGAGATAAACTCAGATCGAAATAGTACATGTGCATAACCATAGTCTATATAGCAATTCGACTTTTGTCTCAAGATAGGAGAGAAAATATACTTTTGAGTAATAGATAAGTTCAAGTCTCCACATACCTTTTTGTCGATGAAGTTCCACCAGTTCTTTGAGTAGTTCTTCTTCTTTGCATGATGAACACCGTGGAGTCTAGAGCTCAACTACACTTTCTATCCTAGTCTGAGACTTAGCTATTAGTAGACTAGAAATCAAGACTTATAGTTTTGGCAACTAAACTTGACAAACAAGCTTGAGATAGCAACGCTTGCGAGTTCGACCGAGCAGTGCTTTGACAGAAAGTCATAATTAAATGTTTCAATATTTCAGTTTGGGATCACCTTGAGTATCAAGGAATATCTTTGAACAATTAATGATAAGATTCATGTACATGTTCAAATAAGTTCAACATCTAGAAGTTTCTCTCAGCAAACGAAATACATGGTAACACATCCATAATATGAAAAAAATAAGACCAGAACTACGCTAATCTTTAAGAATCCATCACAGTTCTCCAACGATAAAAAAACTTGCACAGTTGATAGAGTCGTGTTAATAACGTACTGTAGTGGAAATGTGGAGAAAGGTAAAGAGACAATAAAAGATAAGAGTTTCTTATTGATAGGGTTTTTCATAGTAGTACATAGTATATACTAGGAAAAGGGAAAACCAGAAGACTTAAAGTGAAAACTAAAAGACTTTTATATGGGGCGCACATACATGGGCCCAAAGCCCTACAACAAAAAATAAATTTGTTTTAGATTTTTTCTCTTATTCGGTTACTAATTAATTAATTTACTTTATGTTTTGTAAATTAAAATAGTTATCCAAGCCTTTAAATAAATGAACTTACATTTAATGGTCTTTAATGAGACCCAAAAATAAAATCACCTATAAAGGAACAAACTCAAAGAGTTTGGTTATCCACATAGTTTATTTTAGTAATTGTACACGTTGAATGTTAATATATGACACAGGTATCCAAATACATGCCATAAATGGCCTAAAGGCAAATAAATGACAGTTTTTTCTATTATTATTATTATGGGGTGGGATCCAATGACATGGTTATATTGACATAATCATGACATGGTTTGACCACTTTTTCTACAAAATCCAAGTGAGAATGTATTTGAAGCTAAGTTTTTGGTGACATGTTCTTCTTATATAGCTCTACATTCCTACCAAAAATGAGAGCATTCCGAGACGTATAAGACTTTCATCTACCATTTTGAATATCAACTGTTGAAGATTAACGGTTGGAATTAAATTTTGTGGATGGTGAATTTTAGAATATCGGAATACTCTCATTTTTGGCAGGAATATAGAGATATATAAGTGGAACATGTCACCAGAAAATTAACTTCAAACTCGTTGTGGCTTGGATTTTGTAGAAAAAATGGCCAAACCATGTCATGATTATGTCAATATAATCATGTCATTGGATTCCGCCCATATTATTATTATTATTATTATTATTGAAACCAGCACCGAGAGAGGCATTTTCTTTTATTATAAAAAAGAACCCACTGAGGCATTTTATTATAAAAACAAATAAGATCTTTTACACGTCGGTAACAGGAAGCCTAGCAACAAGCTGGGCTCCTACACCTTTTTAGATCACGATACCAAGCCGGTGGAAAAGATAATTACCAAACTTGTAAATAGCATCCTGACTAATATGACAGTTCCGTAATCTCTTCAAGAATGAAACCATTTCATCACCTAGTTCACCCAACATTTTGAACGCCGAAACACCAAACCCGTATCCGAGGGCTGAGCACTTTTCCATATATTTATTACGCTTGCGAGTGACAGCTGATGAGATACTTCTACCTGGTGTAAAGCTAAGAGTACTAGCGCTTGTGAAAGGTGAAACACCCGTGACATCCATGCAAACATCCTTCCCGTCCTCCCAGTTGAGTACAAGTATGTATACTGGTCGAAGAGCATTAGCATTATTGGAAAAAAAACCCTAAGGAGACTTCCTTCCTGGCAACTACTCCAGCCTTGTAGCACATGTCTGCGTTGACATCCTTCACCATGTCATGCCTAAATTTTTGTCCAACTTCACCTGCACAATGGACTTCATGGTCTCCAAAAACATTCATGGTTCGTTTGCGACAAGAACATGCATTGTCGTCCCTGAACAATTGTATACCAAGACGATACATAAGCACTAACCGGAATTGTCAAAGCCCAATGGCTTGATTAAGTCCTTGAATAGGAATGGCCTTGAGGAAATCCATGGCATGTGTTGTTCTGTTGTTGTGCCACAATGTCAGGTCACGTTGTGTCATTGTAAAGTTGGTGGGTACATTAGCCTTGACGACATCAAAGTAGATAACTGCCAGTTTCTTCATATATTGGGGGCAGCGATATTGATGTCAAAAGTGGAATTAATAATCCCACAAGACTGAGTGAACGATTGTAAAGCGTGCTGGTACCTGGGTTTGGAGTCTAAAATTGAAGGTTGTTGTAAGATAGTGCTTTGGAGGTGCTGAGTCTGAGCGCAGGAAGCAAGAAAGCAGTACTACCCCGTATCAGCCATGGTGTATACGCCTAATCCGCCGTCTTTGATTAGCAGTGTAGCCAAGCGTTGTTGGAGTAAGCCGAACCCTGCCCCATCTCCCACAATAATGTTCCGCAGGTACTGCATTAAGTGATGATCGTAGTAAGTTGCTGCACTCTGAATAGAAATAGGATGGGTGGTCTGTAATGTGAAATACAGCCTGGAAACACCGCTGCAGTACCGCAAGAGCAACAACTCACACTGTAGATCATGCAAGGTCTTCACTCTGTCCATAAGCTGCACTGTCTTCTCGATTCTGTCCTGAACTATGTCTCTACAGTACTGCATATCCAAGATGACCGGTCCGCCTAAAAGCTTTACTCCAGTAGAAGGTTTTCCAATGGCTGTAGGAAAGTTGCCTAGTGTATCTCTTCTAGGATCGCATGAGGGCCAAAAAATCTCAGTCTTGGTGATGTTCATATGTATACCTCTCCATGGGCCATATTATTGAATGATTTTGAGGTCCTTGGCGACCTCCAATGTAGTGTAAATCCAAGGAAAATAACATGGGACCAAGGGGGTCTCCCTGCTGTACTCCTTGGGCAGATGAAAGGGTCGTATCATTGTAATAGAGTCGTGCCGGTTTTGAGTAACAGAACTCGATCCAACGGGAAATGCAGGGACAGTGAGCTCTAGCTTCTCTAATAAGAGTGGACCTGTCAACTAGGTTAAGTGCATTAGAGAAGTCTACGAGCAACATCTTCATGGTATTGTCAGCGCCTTTCAACTCCAAAAGCATGTTAGCGGAGTGCATTATGCCTTCGCCTCCACAAGGTATACCAACTCCGAACATGTATGTACCCAAATAAGATGCAATATCCTTAGAGACCGCAGTAGCCGCAAGTTTGGAGCACAACCGTCGGAAAATAGTGCCTACAGTTATGGGCCTTATCCCTCCATCGGGTTTAAGTAAGGGGGTTAGAGGAGCACTTGAAAGCTATAATTTAACTACCCCTGTGATAGATTGCAGAAGTTCATCTGCCACTGCGGCCGCTACCCCACTCAACGCATCTAAGAGATGTTGTGCTCGAAGACCGCCTCGTCCACATGATGTTCCTTTAGGAAAACTTTTCAATGCAGTAAGCACAACATTGGCATCAACAATTAATGTCGGAACTGTAATGTCCTCTGTGGGAATGGAGGGAGGTGGTGCGTCAGGGTGTTTCTGTTGTAGATCATCCAAGGTATCCAATATGGCGGGTGCAATGCCATTGGAGGATAAAATGCATATGGATGCTGAATAATGGCCAAAACCAAGTTTTCTCCTACAAGCCTCCAGATTGGGGTCTTTCTTTTTCTGCTTCTTAGTATACTGCCTTGGAGGAAGTTTTGGTTGTGAGTGAAATTTATGAATCATGGTAGAGCATTCGTTAGGTTCATTCCAAGTCTGAATGTCCTGGTTTATAGTGGCAAGCTGAATCTTTTTTCTATTACCGGAACGTTCCTCAACGGCATAATTTGGGACATACAAATTCAAGGTACAAATATTTTTATTATTATTGTTATTATCTTTATTTTATTTTGAAAATAACATAAATATTTTTACACCGAGTGGGTTGGAGCCGAGACACTGGGCACCAACGCCTTTTTGGATTTCCATACCTACTCTATGAAATAGAAATCTGCTTGAACCACAATCTGCGTCGTTGTTTGCAAGACAATTCTTGAGTCGCTTCAAGAAGACCACGATATCATCACTTAATTCTCCTAAGGTGGTGAAAGTGAGAATGCCAAAACCGTAGCCATGGGACTCACAATTAGCTAAGTACTTGTTGCACTTGCAAAGAACAACTTTGACAATAGCTTGTCTTGGGACGAAAGAGCGAACGTGACATGTGAAAGGAGAGACCCCCGTGACATCTAGACATGTATCCCTCCCGTTTTCCCAGTTGTAAACCAACAAATCAGCAGGGACCAAAGTGTTTTTACTGACGGAACTCAAGCCAAGAGATTATTATTATTATTATTAAGCAAACCAAAAGAGAAACTATTATTATTATTATTATTATTATAAAAGGGAGCCGCTGAGGCATTTATTAAGCAAACCAAAAGAGAAATTACAACGACTTGGCTGGGAGTCGCGCAAAAATTTGCGCCCCAACACCTTTATGAATAATAATTCCTAGCCTATGAAATAGAATACTGCCTAGATGATTATTCACATCGTGATCTTCCATACAGTTCTTCAATCTCTTCACGAAATCAATGACGTCATCTCCTAGTTCCCCTAAAGATGAAAATGCCAAGACACCGAAACTGTACCAATGAGCGGAACATATATCAGCATACTTGTTACGCTTGCGGGTAATAGCAGCTGAAATAGCATATCCAGGGGTGAAACTTCGGTTACCGCCTTTAGAAAATGGGGAGACACCAGTGACGTTGAAGCATATGTCGCGTCCATTTTCCCAATTATAGACCATGATATCTGCTGGTTTGAGAGGAGTGCTCCTGTCTGTTGTGAGGCCAATTGAGACTTCTTTCCTCGCTGCAACTCCAGCTTTGTAACATAACTCCGCAAAAAGATATCTTACCATGTCGTGCCGATACTTCAAACCAACCTCACTTGCGCAGTGGATGGCGTGATCTCGGAACCGATCCATGACTCTTTTGCAGCATGAACAAATGTTATCGTCGTCGAAGAGAGGAATCCCAAGACGTTTTTGTAGCACTGCCCTGAATTGGCGCGGCCCAACGGACTGGTTCAAACCCTGGATGGGAACAGCCTTGAGGTAATCTTGTGCGTGTGCTTTCTTGTTGCACTGCCATAGAATGGCATCACGTTCTGACATGGTATAGGTGGTTGGTATAGTTTTCATAACAACCTCAAAGTAACACTTCGCCAGGAGATGCATAGGCTGGGGGGGCGAAGTCTCTAATGTTGAAAGAAGAAGTAGATAAACCACAAAATTGCATGAAAGAAGTAACTGCACTATGAAAGTTAGGGCCGAGATCTGTGGAACCAGGTAGGAGTTTGCTTTGCAGGTGTTCAGTTTGATAGCAGGAGGCGATGTAGCAGTACTGGATAGTGTCCGCCATAGAATAAACTCCCAGACCTCCACAATTGATAGTTAATGTAGCGATGCGCTGTTGCAGTTGTCCAAAGCCTGGACCATCAGCCGTGATTATATATTGCATGAACTGAATAAGGTGTTTATCAAAGCGTTTCTATGCAGCCTGCATGACTTGGGGTCGTGTTGTACGCATAGAGAAGTACAATTTGGAGACTCCAGCGCAATTACGGAGGAGTAGCAGCTCACTCTGGGGGTGTTTTAGCTGTTTGATGCAGTCCATCAGGTGTGTAGTTTTGTCGACCCTAGCCATGATTGTGTCGCTGCAGTATTGGTCACTTACGCTGACAGGTCCTCCCAGTAAGCGCACACCATCAGAAGGTCTGCTAATCTCTGTCGGAAAATCCAATCTACTTCTGGGGTCTGGGTTAGGCCAAAAAACTTCAGTTTTTTGAATGTTTAAATCCAAACCTCTTGCAGGTCCATCAGCTTGTAGGATCTTTAGTGCTTTAGCAACTTCCAAGGTATCCCCAATTAATGTGCCGTCATCTAAATACCACGCATGAAGGTCCAAAGAACACTGCGATGCTATTTTACAAACAAGAGGATGTAATGCCAAAGAGAAGAGTAGGGGACCAAGAGGGTCTCCTTGTTGAACTCCTTGCGCGGAAGACAAGGTGAACTCATTGTAATATAATTTGGCCGGTTTTGCATAGCAAATTCTATTCACTTCGAAATACTGGGGCGTTTCGCGCGAACCTCATTGATTATGACAGTTCCATTGACCACATTAAAGGCATTGGAAAAAATCGACTAATAGCATAGTCATGTTGTCATGGGTACCTTTCAATTCCAGTAGTCGATTTGCGGAGTGCATTATACCTTCACCTCCACACGGAAATGCCCATTCCGAATTGATGTTTACCAAGGTATGCCGTCATGTCTTGAAGCACCGCTGCAGCAGCTAATTTGGAACATGATCTCCGCCAGATTGTTCCCACCGCAATCGGACGAAGGCCTCCACCAGGCTTGAGCAATGGGGTAACGGTGTACTCTCAATATATTGACCAAGGGATGATGGGCATTTACCAGCAAGCCACAGGTTAACAACACCTGTTATGGAAACAAGAAGTTCATCTGAGACTGCTGTTGCTGCTCCACTGGTTGCGTCTAACAGATGTTGAGCACGAATACCGTCACGGCCGCACGACGTTCCCTTCGGGAAGCTCCTCAAGGCTTTCAGCACAGCCTGGACATCTACAGATATTGCAGTAGAGTTGGGATCCTCATGAGGTATATTAGGTGGCCGTACTTGAGGGTGTTTTTGTTGTAATTCAAGGAGTGTGTCAGGGTTTGCTGGGGCTACTCCATTGGATGAAAGAATACGTATAGCAGCGGTATAATGACCAAAATGAAGCTTCTTTTGACATGCCTCAATATTGGTCTTGGGTTTCTTCCGCGAGGATTGTTTACGTTGCTGCTGTATGGCTTCATCTTGTGTAGCCTTCTCAAGTAATTGATGGACAATACTGACACATCCATTCGACTCACTCCATTTAAGTATGGCTTGATTAATTGCTGCAATTTGCAGTTTCTTCCGTGTAAGTGATCTCTCTTCACTGTCATTGTTGGGCACATATAGATTAAGTGTGCAAATGGGTAGTAAAAGTAACTGTAACCACAGAGTAAGGTCCTCAGGTTTAGCAAGCACTTTGTCAAGAGATGTTTTCAATGCCTTTGAGAAGTTCAATCTGCAAAGTGGTGGAATACTGGCAGTCGTGGTGAATTGTTTCTGATACACCAGATCTAGCAGTTCCAGGGAAAAACTTGGTGATTCATCATGCACTGCTGAGACATCCACCATAGGGGAAGGGGTATCTTCAGAAGGCTTATCTATTCCATGTATTAAAAAATCCGCATGTCTACCATTGAAGGGTCCTGTTAGGATATTTCCATATGTGGACGACAAGCACACTTCCAGGACTGCATTTTCATACAATCACCGCATAACCACACCTGTAATTGTAGGAGTAATCTTTCCCAGGCATTGTAAACATTGGCATTAGTACGAATCCTTTCTTTGCACACAGTTAATCGCGCTTTAGATGGCCAATGTTGATCACGAATATGACGGATGATAGAGGTTTTAACATAACCTCTACTGTTATACCCATCCAAGTAATCGTCAAAGTGTTTGAAAGGACAATGTACCAAAACGCCATCTGATGAATCCGTGTAGGGTTCGACAGTTTCATCAGTGTCTGAGAGAGATTGATCTTCAGAAGATGATAGTCTCCTTGTTCTTGGCATTGCAGAAACCTTAGTAACTGCAATAACCGCTCAATGACCTTCTGCAAAATCAGTAAACCTGCACACAAGCGATATCAAACTGTAGGGGAAAAAGTGGGGGATTGAATGATATACAGATTGAGAATATTTTAGGCTGCTAGATTGTAGGAGGGAGAAAAGATAATTCTCGGCTTTCAATCGCCAGAATTTTCGCCAGAGCCACTCCTTTTATTATTATTATTATTATTATAAAAGGGGCCACGAAGGCTTTTATTATGAATCAAAATCAGTATTACAGGGGAAGGCGGGTAACCTAGCAACAAGCTGGGCACCAACACCTTTTTGAATAACTATTCCTAGTCTGTGAAAAAGAGAATTGCATATCTTAAAATTAGCATCATGTCTAGCCATACAATTTCTCAATCTCTTTAAAAAGGATGTTAAATCAGGACCAAGCTCCCCGAAAGTGGTAAAGGCTAGAACCCCAAAACCATAGCCGAGTGAAGTGCACTTGTCCAGGTACTTATTGTTCTTGCGAGTGATGGCTACAGAAATAGCAGACCCTAGTATAAAGTTGCGAGTCCTAGCACTAGTAAAAGGAGAAACCCCGGTGACATCCATACACACATATCTGCCGTTTTCCCAGTTATAGACCATGATATCCGCGTGTAATATAGCCTCTCCACCACACGGCATTCCCACTCCAAATTGATATGTTCCAAAGTAAGGAGCCAATTCTTTACAGACTACAGTTGCAGCAAGCTTGGAACAAAGCCTCCTCCATATAGTGCCAACTGCAATGGGCCGTATACCACCTCCTGGTTTGAGTAATGGGGTCAATGGAGCGCTAGCAATATATTCTCCTAGTATTGAAGGGCATTTCCCATCTAGCCACAAATTGATTACACCTGCAATTGAAATTAAAATCTCTTCACTAACAGCTGCTGCAGGACCACTCAGGGCATCCAGTAGATGTTGTGCTCTAAGCCCATCTCTGCCACGTGAGGTTCCCTTAGGAAAACTTTTGATAGCTGTCAAGACTTGTGCAGGATTTACAGATAAAGCAGGAGCATTGATGTCTTCTGCAGGAATTGAAGGTGGTGGGGATTGTGGGTGTTTCATTTGGAGACCTTGTAATGTGTCAGGTGTAGGGGGGCTAGCCCATCAGAGAAGAGTATGCGAATGGCCGCAGTATAATGGCCATATGTTAACTTCTTCCTGCAGGCATCCACATTGGAGTTCTTTTGCTTCTTCTTTTTGCCACTGGATTGTATGTGTTTGTCATTCTGGATAGAAGATGTAAGCAAACATTGCGCCAACTTACTGCACCCGTTGGGCTCCTTCCATTGAGTCAATGAATGGTTAATAGAAGCAATTTGAAGCTTCTTTCTGTTTCCAGATCTTGCTTCAGACGAATTCTTAGGCATATACAGGTTTAAAGTGCACACAGGCAGAAGCAACAATTGCAGCCATGACTCCACATTAGAAGGACTAGCAATGACTTTCTCTAATACTGCTTTTAGAGTTCGAGAAAAGTTCAATCTGCATGATGGAGGTATACTTACAGTGGTGATAATACGTTTCTGAAAAATACGATTAAGTAAGTCGACTGTAAGGCCACCATCCTGAGCAGTCCGTGAATCATTAACTGGAGGGTTATTAGGTTCAGTAGGTTTTTCAACCCCATGAATTAGAAAATCAATTCTACCCTCATTATATGGACCAGGGATTATATCATCGGGTTGATGATTACAACAGGATTTCTTCCAAGCATGGGTATGCATGCATTTAATGCAGAGCCACATCTGCATGGCATGCATACTTTTTTCCCAAACAAAGTAGCAATTAAGGTTGTTGCGTATTCTATCCCGATATTTCTCTTTATCATTGTCAGTGGGAAAATGCTTGTCATGCAGATGTTTGTGAATTGCGCTTTTAGCATACCCTCTGCCTGCAACACCTCCCATGCATCCATCGTAGCTCTTGAACGGGAACGGAATTTTGTTGCTTTGAGTTAAAGTAGATGGGTGTTGGGACTGCGATGTGTTTTGGTGGTTTGACGGAGAGCAGGCGTTGTGGTAGGATGGGGATGAAGATGGAGATGAAGTAGGGGATGAAGCGTGGATGTGTGGTGTTGAAGATGAAGATTTCGTGGATCTTGTTGTACGCATAATATGAAGATGAAGATAACTGCCGCAACTGCCCTAGATTGAGAAAAACTTCAGATTTGCGTAGAGCTTCATATGCCAGGGAAATAACAGGACGATTTGATAGAGGAAGAAGGAGTAGGATTCGGTGAAAATCCTGAAGAAAACCGAGACTGAATCTGCAGGCTTTCAATCGCCTGAAAATCGCCCAGAGCCTCTCTCTCCTCACCTGTTATTATTATTATTATAAAAGTTATTATTATTGAAAATCACCTCTGAAGGGAATTTATTAGAAAGCAAATAAATAAGTCATTACATTGGGTTAGATGGTAACCTAGCGACAAGCTGGGATCCAACTCCTTTTTGAATGGCTATGCCTAATCTATGAAAAAGGAAACTGCATATGCCACAATTCGCATCATTATTGACAAGGAAATTCTTCAATCTTTTCAGGAATGCCATTGTTTCTTCACCTAGCTCGCCTAAGGTGGTGAAGAAATAATACTAATACACATCGATAGAAGGTAGCCGAGCGACAAGCTGGCACCAACACCTTTTTGAATAATAATACTTAATCTATGGAAAAGAGAACCTCCGATTTTGCAATTTGCATCTTGGCTGGCGAGACAATTCTTCAACCTCTTTAAAAAAGCACATGTGTGTTCGCCTAGTTCGCCTAGGGTTGTGAAAGCTATAACACCAAACTCATAACCATGTGTCGAACACTTATCCAAATATTTATTACGCTTGTGAGTAATGGTCATAGAAATAGCACGACCTGGAGTGAAGTTGCTAGTATGGGAAGTTGTGAAGGGAGAAACCCCGGTAACATCAAAACACACATCACGGCCTTTTATCCAATTGTATATAAGTATGTCTGCGGGTTTCATAGTCGTGGCATTCTCGGACAAAAAGGCCATGGGCACCTCCTTGCGAGCAACAACTCCTGCCTTAAAACAAATGTCTGCCAAGGCATCCCTTACCAAGTCATGGCGAAATTTGAGGCCGACATTCTTGGCACAATGCAGCGCGTGGTCTCCGTAAATATCCATGGCACGATTACAGCTTGTGCATTGACTGTCCGTAGTAAACAAGGGGATACATAATCTATATTGAAGAACTGACCTGAATTGTCGTGGACCAACTGCCTGATTAAGGCCGTGAATAGGGATGGATTTAAGCAAATGCATTGCATGAGTTGTACGGTTACAATGCCACAGGGTAGATTCTCTATCATACAACGTGTATCTTGTGGGAAGTTCGCTCGTAATAACACCAAAGTATCGGGCCGCCAAATACTTCATGAACTGGGGGGAAAGATCATTGATGTTAAAACTAGAAAGAGAAATACCACAAGACTGAGAGTAAACTTGTAGAGCATGTTGATAGTGCTGGATAGATTCGAGTGGAGCTAAATCCTGTAGAATAAGTTCTTGTAGGTATTGTGTCTGAGCGCATGATGCAAGGTAGCAATATTTGGATGTATCGGCCATTATGTAAATCCCCAAGCCACCATCCTTAATGGGTAACGTAGACATACGCTGTTAAACAATTCCAAAACCAGCGCCATCCCCTCCAATTAATTATCGCAAGAACTGAAACTATTCTTGGTCATACAGTATTGTAGCTTCTTGTAGCGCCTGTGGACTTGTTGTACGCAAGGTAAAGTAGAGTCTAGACATGCCAACATAATTGCGAAGTAGAAGTAGTTCGCTCTGTGGATCTTGTAACTTAGTAATAGTGTGCATCAATTGTGTTGTATTATGTACTCTGCTTATAACCATGTTACTACAATAATCTGGACTCAAACTCACAGGTCCCCCTAGTATTTTAACTCCATCCATGGACTTACTAATTGCAGCTGGGAAGACATTAATATCATTGCGTCTTGGATCGATGGATGGCCAAAATATTTCGATTTTACTAATGTTCAAATGCAGACCTCTCGCAGGGCCATCCCGTTGTATAATACTAAGAGCTTTGGAAACCTCAATGGTGTCACCTGCAATGGTACCATCATCCAAGTACCATGCATGAAAATCCAAACTACATTCAGCCGCAATCTTGTTAACCATGGGATGTAAGATTAGAGCAAAAAGCAAAGGCCTTAATGGGTCGCCCTGTTGAACTCCCTGTGATGAAGACAAGATTGAGTCGTTGTAATAAAGTCTGGCAGGTTGCGAGTAGCAGAATTCTACCCATCTGGCAATACTTGGGCAACGATTTCTTACTTTCTTGACTAACATAGTACGATCCACTAAGTTGAAGGTGTTGGAGAAATCCACCAGCAGCATTGTCATGTTCTTGTGATGTCCTTTCAATTCCAAGAGTTTATTAGATGCATGTAATATCCCTTCACCTCCCCCTGGTATGCCTACCCGAACTGGTGATTTCCTAAGTAGGTGGTCATGTCTTTGCAAAAGGTTACTGCCAACTTGGAGCATAAACGTCTCCATATAGTGCCCACCACAATGGGTCTTACACCACCACCAGGCTTAAGCAAAGAGGTTAAGGGAGCACTTGCTACGAACTCTCCCAAAACCACAGGGCAGTTTCCAGCCAACCATAGGTTGACAACACCATCCATCGACTGTAGTAAATCATCAGCTACAGCCGCTGCAGCACCACTAAGTGCATCTAAAAAATGTTGGGCAGGAAGCATGTCTCTTCCGCAAGCAGTACCTTTTAGGAAACTCTTCAAAGCTGATAAAACAGTCTTAGAATCAACAGTTAATGTCGGTGCTGAGACAACGTCAGAAGGAATGAGTGGATATGATGCTTGAGGGTGCTTCTATTGTAACTCGTAAAGAGTGTCAGGCGTAGGGGGTGCGACACCATTGGAGGACAGGACTCGAATAGCAGCCGTATAAGGGCCATAACTCAACTTCTTCTTACAGGTCTGTATATTGGCATCACACTTCTTCTTCTTGATGCATGTGTGTTTGCGCTGGGAATTGGGTCTGGATAAGTCAAGCAAGCGTTGAACCATGGTAAAACAGCCATTCGGTTCCTTCCATGTTGCCAGAGCTTCATTGATTGCAGCCATCTGCAACCTTTTCCTAGTTCCAGACCTTTCTTCTGTGGAATTCCTGGGTTGGTACAGATTCAAGGTACAAGTTGGCAATAGCAAGAGGTGTATCCATGCATTTAGGTCTGAGGGTTTAGCCAACACATTGTCTAGCATCGCTTTTAAGGTTCGAGAAAATTGTAACCTACATGGTGGAGGGATACTAACCGTAGTTGTTATCCGTCGTTGGTAAATTATGTTGAGCATCTCAATGGTAAGAGTTGAAGTGATGTTCTCAGTCTGTTGTACATTAGGTTGAGTAGCAGTCACCAACTCCACTGACGCTTGAGGCTTAACAATGTCAAAAATTAAAAAATCAGCTCAATTCCATTGGATGGACCTGCAATGATAACATCATGGTGACAAGGATCGCAACATGGTGTCTTCCATGCACGAGTGCGTAAACACCTAATGCACAGCCACCATTGCAATTCCTGCAAAGCCTGCTCCCAAGCCTCAAAGCAATCAACATGTTGTTGTATCCTGTCCCTGCATATAGCTTTGGCCTCTTCAGTGGGGAAATGTTTATCCAACAGATGCTTATAGATAGCACTTTTAGCAAACCATCTGCCTCCAACCCCACCATGGCATCCATCGTAGTTCCTAAAAGGACAGTGAATTTTGCCACCTTGCGATGCTGGCATAGACCAGGACTTAGGACATGATCCCGAAGGTGATGCAAAATCAGGTTGCGGTGTTGCTGAGGAAGAAGATTGAGTATGCCGCATTGATGATCAAACCCTGAAAAACTGCCTGCAACTGCTAAAAACTTCGAGAAAGATGAATTAAAGTTTAGAGTATGGGAATTGAAGTTTTCACTGGAGTTGAACCCTTGAATCACCATACAACAAAACAATAATTAGACCTTCACAGTGGATGAGAATCAAACACAGTTACACAAACCAGGCTCAAAATACTGACAAACACACACACCAATTCCGAATTGAAGCAACACTGAAGAAATACAACTCAATTGTAAAACACAACCCTTGTAACAAATTACGATTCCACTAAATTGATCAAGAATGAAAAAGAAAAAAAAACAATTCAGTTGCTACAAACACTACCAGAGCATTAAAACAATTACCAAAACCCCAGTCTTCAAAAGTAATTCAAAGAAAATCCCTAAAGCAGCATCGACAATTACACGGAAGAAAAACTTGGATTAAGAGAAGACGAAAATTTACAGAGGAATTAAGCTAAGGGAAGAAAAACCAATTCACAAAACTCAGAAACAAAATACTACAACACTAATTCTGAATCAATCAGTCACGAATTCAAAACTCCCTCTACCAGATTTCAAAACCTAATTGAAAAAACAGAACCATAACTCCAATCGACAAAATCCCTTCTGCAAACAATGAAAACGAGAATCCAAATACCTACTTGAAACACCAAAAACGGTGAAGAATCGAAGAAAAACACCATTGATTCTGTGAAAAAGCGAGGGTTTAACAACACCACCCAATATTTCGCTTAGCAATCTGTATGGACTAACTCCGAAATAATTTTCTAGAGAATCAACTAGACAGTCAGACTCAATCTAGATAAAAGTATCTCAAGGATTTAATATCTCTCTCTTGATTTTATTTTTACTCAAGCTAAAAACAATAGCGAGTCTTTATCAAATACAAGGAATAACTTGGACGGTACCAAAGACAATTGTCCAAGTGTTAATCAATGAAATCAACAACCACAAGGTCGGATCTCCAATCGATTAACCTTTAATGCACAACCTGTATTATTTCAATTATAAAGGTAAACAATATAATGCGGAAAATGAAATAACACATACACCAGAAATTTTGTTAACGAGGAAACCTCAAATGCAGAAAAATCCCGGGACCTAGTCCAGATTGAATACACACTGTATTAAGCCGCTACAGACACTAGCCTACTCCAATCTAACTTCGGACTGGACTGTAGTTGAACCCCAATCAGTCTCCCATTGATCCAAGGTACAGTTTTAATCCTACGCCTCTGATCCCAGCAGGATACTTCGCACTTGATTCCCTTAGCTGATCTCACCCACAACCAAGAGTTGCTGCAACCCAACATCGCAGACTTGATAATAAACAAATCCGTCTCACACAGAAAAGTCTATCAAAGGATAAATCTGTTTCCCACAGAAAAACCCTAGGTTTTTGTTCCGTCTTAAGATATGAAATCAAGATGAACAGGAACCAATTGATATTCCGGTATTATATTCCCGAAGAACAGCCTAGATTAATCACAGCGTTGCTTGAATACACAAGAGGACGTCGAGGAATCACAAACAGTGAGACGAAGATGTTTGTGACTTCTTTATCTTGCCTATCGGAGAACTCTCATGATCTCAAGTCAATCAAAGATTGTACTCGTACGATAGAAGATGCAAGATCAGATCACATAACTACGATAAAAGTAGTATCGGTCTGGCTTCACAATCCCAATGAAGTCTTTAAGTCGTTAACCTGGTTTTAGAGAAGAAAACCAAAGGTTAAAGGAGAATCGACTCTAGCGAGCGCACTAGTATCACACAGACGTGTGGGGATTTGATTTTCCCAATGTTAGATGTCTCTTATATATAGTCTTCAAATCAGAGTTTTGCCTTAGTTACAAAGCAATCAATATTCACCATTAGATAAAAGCCTGATTTAGATTCAAGCTAATATTTCTCAACCGTTAGATCGAAAACTTAGCTTGTCACACACACTTGAGATATACGTTTACTGAGTTTGTGAGAACCGTGCCCAAACGTGTACGTGTATGTTGGTTCAACATAGTAACCCAAAAGGTCAACCATATGAGCATTTTATATTAACCTTGTTCTTCTTCACCATAACTAGTTCAATTGACTCAAATGAACTAGTTAGAGAGTTGTTTAATTGTTATGAGATCTTATGTAATTACACAAGACATAATTGAAACAAAGATGATTCGATTCGATTGAATCGGCTCATGATATTTATAGCCACGGTTTGCATACTGCATTCCTTAGTAATTTAAGTTTCATGTTCAGAGCACATCTTTAGATCATAACCCACTCAAGTATGCAAACAAGTTCCCGAACTTAAGACAACCGGCAGAGTTTTCCAAACTCGGCAGAAAATCTCGGCAAGGAGACTTCCGCCAGTTCGCGGACTAGGTTTGCGGACTGAGTTCGCGGACGAAACACGCAAACGAGTTTTTGGAAAATCCCAGCAGAAATTCTCGGCAAGAGAACTTTTGTCAGTTCGCGGACTGAGTTCACGGACTTGGCAAAGCCAATTCCTCTGGTTTCTCTCAATCAACAAAGTTCGCAAACTTCGGATTAAGGAATAGGACTTATGCACATATGTGTTTCCACACAATGCTTATATCCATCATTGGTTATAGAGACCTAAACTCTCATTCCAACCATTCAAACATTCTTAGAGGACGTTATATAGTTGTTACACTATTTCTCGTCAAAGCGATTTTCAAAGTGATTGAAACATTATGACTTTCGTCATTAGGTGAAGATAAACCCGATCAAAGCGAAATGTTTTACCAACACATAATTTCTAGATATAGATAGGAGAGATATACTCGGCTCGAAATATCAAATGTGTATGATCCAGTCTATATAGCATACGACTTTTGTCTCATAAGAAGTAGGAGATAGAAGAGATAGACTTTTGAGTGATAGATAAGTTAAAGTCTCCACATACCTTTTTGTTGATAAAGTTCCACGGTTCCTTGAGTAGATCTTCGTCGTTGTATGATGAATCTCCATGAAGTCCTTGAGCTCAACTACACTTTTCTATCCTAGTCCGAGACTTAGCTATATAGACTAGAAATCAAGACTCATAGTTTTGATCACTAACATTGACAAACATGCTTGAGATAGCAACGCATGCGAGGTCGACCGTGCTATGCTCTAACATTCTGTTACTTCAATCACCATAGAGAATTTGGTGATGAACGAGAGAGGAAAGGGAAGAAGAAAAAAAAAAGAGAAAACGACAAGTTCGATTATTATTATTATTATTATTATGAAAGGATTCCCCGAAGGTTTTTATTAATATTATTATTATAACAAATTACATGGAATTAATTGGTAACTGATAGGTGTCTAAAACACCTTAATATTTATCTATTTTTTATGCTTTCTTTGCGAGTTTTTCTTGTAAATTATGTATCTTATGTTTACTTTTGAGCTATACAGGTGTTTTGGAGTCATTTAAGTGAAAGACGTGAAATACATGCTCAATTCGTTGCTCAATTGTATTTGAAGCAGAAAATAAAGAAGGCCACCTCACTTGGATGCCCTTATCAACTGGGACGGTGCCAATATCCATCTCAGTTTCCTTACACCCAACCATCGTCTCTCTTTTACACCCAACCATGTATTTGATTGCGTCATTTCCCCAAGTTCAGACATGTTCATATGCAGAAATATATTATTGTGTTGATGGGCGAATCGGTGAGAAAGATGAGAGGGGTTTTGGAGCTCAGAAATAGACAGAGCTGTAGGTGGAAACATGAAGAAATGGAGGATATCTGAAGCCAGTTTGAGATGGAATGATTATGGGGTTGTTTAGATGATGGGTTTGTTGTACAGATCTAACAACCGGGGTCTTTAATTAGAGAGGGTTAGAAGAGACGAGAATAGAGGATCGATCAGGTTATGATATTTGTAAGGGTTTGTTCAAGAAGAGAAAAGGGGGTCTGCTTCTGAGATAGAGAACGAGTTTGTGTTTGAATCACTCGAGTTGAGAGAAATCATCTATCAATCATTCTCGTCTGAAATTCAGAGAGAAGTGAAGTAAGTCATGGCGGCACCATTAGATCAAAGAAATCGAGAGCATCGACTGGCAGAGGAAATGGGTATCGAGAAATCAAGAGAAGGAGGTGATTAATGGGTTTGTAATGAATCGAAAGAAGATCAGTTTGCTGGTATCTGAAATTGTCTGAGGGAAGAGCAGCAGTTCAGCTGCTGAAACTACAAAATGGGTTTCAAATTGAGTCTCCGGAAGATCTAAAATGATGGGTTTTTGGTTGAATCGAAGAAGAGACGGAGAAGGAATGAAGAATTAGTGGTGAACTTAAAGCTGGGTTTGGCTCAGATTGAGAAGAAGCTGGAATTGTTTGAACTGCTACTGAGTTGATGTTGAGATTGCAGGAGGAATGGCTAGTCTGTGGCTCAATGATGCTGCAGAAAATAGGGGTGATGGACTGATAAAACAAAGATGGTTAGGGAAGGGTTTGCAAGGAGCTACAACAGTTGGAGGTTGCAGGAAGAATTGTGTTTGTTGTCATGGATTTTACAAGGGTTTGATGGCTTGAGGTATCATAGATTGAGACTGTTGGTGCTGCCAGTGGGTTTTGATGGAATTCAGGCAAAAATGCAGTTGCAGTTATGCTGCTGGGTGTGGGCTCAAGGAAGTGAATCTGATACAGTTGGAGTCAAGATGAGGAAGTCGTGGTTGTATGCAAGGGACTGATACTAATGCTTGTTGTTGTGTGGAGCTGAAAAGAGGATCTTGCTATGCTGTTGTTGGTTATGGAGGCAGTAAAGAAGCTGAGAAGATGCAAACTGGTGGTGCAGCTGCTGATATGGAATGACAGTGGTCTGGTAATGGTATTGAGGGTTCTCGTGGTGTTGAACCTGACTTACAGGAGGTTGGATTGAGATGCAGTGTGCAAGTGATGCTGGGGAATTATTTGAAGTCATGTGGAAGTGAAGGCATGAATATGTAGCAGGTGTTTCAGCTGCGATGCCAAGAAGAAATTGAGATGCTGATGCTGCTGGAAATTACAACTAATGGTTGAGGTGATGCTGTGTTGAGATTTAGATGGTTGAGCAACAGGGAATGCTGGTGTTAGTTGCAATAGCAGGGTGCAGTTGGAATTACAGGGAAGTGTGGTTGAATGACATTGCAACCAAAACTGCAGAAACTGTGCAGAAACAATGGCGAGCCAGTGATCATAGGCCGAGATGCTGGATTTCTGAGATTAGAGCATGAATCATAAAGTTTGAGTCAATCATAAAGGTAGAACGAGTCAGATGCGAAAGTTGACGGCTGGATGTATGAGTTTGGAGTCGCGCTTTTGGGCACGGTTCCGCAAGAACAAGGAATTGGCTTAGATGATTTCTGTGAATGTATGGACTGCAGAGAAGTAGAGTTGAGTTGCTAGAAGTATATGATTCCCTTGTGACAGTTTCAGATATGTCAGGCGGCCAGAGAAAATTTCCCGATGGCCGGACTCCGACGCCGATGACCCAGAATTTCCAGAAGAGATGTTTTAATACATGGGCTTGGTGGACAAATTAGAGACGGGTTTCGAGAAGATTTAACCTACTTTTGGAAAGAGTATCCTTTTGGGAATTGGAGAAGCATATAAATAGAAAACTCTTTCTCTAAAATATCTCCATCAGCGAGTCTTCTACTTTGTTCTAGGATTTAGAAACATGATAGTTTTTCTCTTCCTTCTTGTTATGAACTCTATGAATATGAGCTAGTTGATTTATTGTTATTGGTTAAAGACGTAGTTGGATTTTGCAACCAAGTTATGATTTTTATGAATTAGTTTTCTCTCAATATTACCGTTTGATTTCTACTGCGTATAATAATTGCATGATTGATGATTGCAATATGATTGAATGTTTGTTTGGTTGAGTCTAGAATTGATTGAACTCACGTCCATATCTATAGATAATTTAGGGTTCATCGTCAAGCGATAACCTTGAATATGAGTAGTATGATATGATTACGGTTTGTAGTGATACACTCTTGTAAGCATATGTAGAAATTGACCTTTGTCCGAATTTTCATGCGCAATGTATGACAATTGCATTGATTAGCCTATTTCCAAAACTTAATGCTCCTGGGAATTGAAATTAATTAGCGCAAGGTGTTAGGTTATTCTTTAGGTAGAATTCATATACGCGGCTCTAATGTGTGTGTTGATGACTTAGGAAATTTACGGAGTATTCTTGCAATAAGGTATTCTTTGGCTTTTGATGATAAAGAGATTAAATACGAATTCTAATCATACATTCAAAACTTGTTTGCTAATGAAGATGAAACCTTTACCCAATACTTCACATCCTTGATTTGCGTGTTTTATTGTTTTGTTTGCTTTTATTTTACTCTTAGATTATAAAAAGCAGAAAATCCCCCTTGTTACTTATAAGAAACCATAACATATTGACAACCTAAGACCTCTCTGTGGGAACGATCCTTTCTTACCCTTATTACATTATATATTTTGAGTAGTGAGAAAGTAATTTATTTTTGACGCATACGACAGCGAACAAATTTTGGCGCCGTTGCCGGGGAGGCAGTTGTTGTCACTTGTTTTTGGTTTCTTATTTTTGTTTTTAGTCTTTCTTTTTATTTTGTTTTTGTTTTTATTTTCTGGTTTTTAACCTTGTTTTGAGAACTCTTGTTTCAGGTACCAATTACTATGGACGGAGCATATTGGAACAATGGGTACGGTTATCAACCTCAACAAAATGATGACAACTATCACCCTTGCGGGGAATACAACCAAAATCAATCCTTTGGTTATGGTCAATATTCCACGTACCCTTTGAGTTATTCTCATACATATCAACCTTCTTAGGGGGGACTAGTTGTACTCCTATTCATATTTCTTCGAGTTTGGTAGATGAGATGCAACAATTTATGGTCAGCATGGAGTCAGTTTGTATACAACCAAGCGTGGAACCAATTTCATCGACCGAATATGCTCATAGTATGTTTGGCCCAATTTCTGATCGTAGTTATGATCATTCACCCATTCAAAGGGAAGATAATTGGCCTAACAATACTGAAGTAAGTGATTCTACTATTTCCTTGTCGAACGAGCTTTTCCAACAAATGGAACACTATTTTCAAAATTTGGATGGATCACTCCAAGAGCTTCAAAAAGGTGTTTCCATTTTAAGACAAGGCATTGAAGAATACAAAGAGGACATGCAAAATTCTGCGAAAGACCAATCTTTGGGAAGTGGTAGCCAATCATATGTTAACTATGATAGTGATGACGACTATGAAAGTACATTGCTTGAACCAATTTATGGTGACATCCCCGAGGAGTGTACAATGGAGTCTTTTTGCGATCAAGGTGAAGATGAAAAGGAATATGATGACACTAGTGTAGCTTACTCGAGCATTGATCTTTATAACGATCAAGAACCTATTCAAAAGTTAGAGCTTGAGGATGATGCAATGAGTGTTCTAAAAAAGTTCCTTATGGTGAGACTTGCATCCGCAAAAGTGTATGTGTCGAACAACGAAGAGGAGTATGTTGAGAATGAAACCGTTATGACCAATATTATGGAAGACCCAATTGAGCTTGCAAGGAATTGTAATGAAGATGTTGATGCCGAGATTTTGGTTAAGGAAGAAAAGGACGAAGAATGGTTGCAAGGTTTGATAGAGGACCATGATATTAAAGAGTTAAATGATTCACTTGAATTTTTCAAGGATGAAGAGGATTTCGTAATACAAGATATTGTGCAAGGTTTGTCTAACCCTTTGCATATTGATTCTTCTCCTTTACCTCTTATTGGTTTGAATGTATGTGCTTCGAGAATATTGTTGAATGACTTTGTTTCTCGATTTCCGCCATTAGAGATACTTGATTCTCAAACAATGCAGATTTTGGAACAAGAAACCGTGGAAGTACCCGACTTCTACATTCTTTATACACTTCCAAGTGTGGACAAGAATAAGTGTGGGGGAAACTTTTATCGGTTAATAGCTTTGTTTCTGTTTTATATTACTAATATTTGTGCGAAGCTAGTGTTTGCAAAACAGGTGCTATGGAAGGATCCCCAACTTTTCCGATTATTGGTGTATGGAGAATCCGTCTTGCAAGTCGGGCTGATGACTTTAAACCAAACGCTAAATGGGAGGCAATCCACTGGTTTTGTGTATCTATCTCTATCTTTTTATTTCTCGAGTCTTTTATCTTTATTTTCTTATTTTGGATATTTTCATATCAAAACTCCAACTTTTAGAGATTTTTGAACAATTTAGAATAAATACTAGCCTTTCTAAGTAGATGGAATTTTTTCTTGACTATGAGGTATATATATTGGCTGAGTTGGGATTAGATGCCAACTAAATAGCTTGTTTAGTGTTTATCCTCTATTGTTCAGAAATAGCTATGAGTTGGAGTATCAGTTTTTATTGTGCATTTTATTTTCTTATTGTGTACATATATCATGTTATAAGATTTCCCACCTTGACTTTCTTTGGACGATTCAATTTACATTGTGGACAATGTAAAGTTTAAGTGTGGGGGAGTGTTCTCATATAGAGTTTTTAGCCTTGTTAGTTTTTCCTTGTGTTAAAAAAAATAGAAAAAAAAAAGAAAAAAAAAAGATAATAAACTCCTAAGTCTAGCAATTTGTGCCTTACACTAATGGAAACATCGTGGTTGTAGGAGTTGAGAAACCTATTAGTAGAGTCTATTCATATGAACACGAACAAAATATAAGAATAAATAACATGTTAGTTGTCACCATATCTCGGAGTCGTCACCATATCACGTTCTATTTTTATTTTTCCATATTTATCTATTGTTTCTCTAAGTGAATTGGTGGGGCACGAACATCGAATTGTTATCACTGCTAGGATGAAATAGAGTGATTGAGTTACTACAAAAAAAAAAAAAAAGAGACCGACCAATTGACCAAAAGGAATAAATTTGACACTTGGATAAAGCAATATTTGTGTGTTCTCCCTGTCTCCGACGCCTAAGCAAGCGTGGAGTGCAGGATCCATGGGAATTACCATTTAATCTGCTGACATGAATCATGCGCTTGGATTAAAAAAGATCCAATCATGTTGTAGATTTGAAAAAAAAATTGAAAAAAAGAAAAGAAAAAAAAGAAAGAAAAAATATTATTATTGTGTTGAATAAAATCGATCACTGGTTCCCTTGTATATGCCAGTGAATTGATCTAGAATTAAGTTTGTCGACCGTTGGTTCCCTTGTATATACCAGCTGTGTTGATGTAAGTATTCGGACCAGTAGCTCAATAAAATAGGATTTTTAGGATTATTTTGGCAGTGACTTTCAGACAGATATGGGAAAAACCGTTCACCTTAGTCAACAGTTCGCCACCATCTACTTTCTATATCCATCTTCTTAATCTTTTCATGTGATTGTGGTTGATTAGATTCCGAGTATTGTGGTTGTGTTCAACTTTATGATAAAGCTATATTACTAATTTATGAATGAATTGGATTTGAAAGTGGGTACTTCCTCTTGTAATCATTGATTGTATGCCTTCGAATAAAAAATGTTTAGTGCCATAAATTTCTCACAGGTAGCTGGATTTTGGGAATAAAGGTTTTGTAGGTACACTTCTTGTAAACCTTCACGAGACTATAACTCGTCTACTAGGGACACCTAGGGGTTTAAAGGCCTGTTATTCATGTTAAGAGTAACCGTAGCCTCGACGAGACGGAGTTGTATGTATTCTTTTTATAATTATTTTGTTTGATTTGCTCGAGGACTAGCAAAGTCTAAGTGTGGGGGAATTTGATAGGTATCTAAAACACCTTAATATTTATCTATTGTTTATGCTTTCTTTGCGAGTTTTTCTTGTAAATTATGTATCTTATGTTTATTTTTGAGTTATACAGGTGTTTTGGAGTCATTTAAGCGAAAGACGTGAAATACATGCTCAATTCGTTGCTCAATTGTATTTGAAGCAGAAAATAAAGAAGGCCGCCTCACTTGGCTGCCCTTATCAACTGGGACGGTGCCAATATCCATCTCAGTTTTCTTACACCCAACCATCGTCTCAGTTTTACACCCAACCCTGAATTTGATTGTGTCATTTCCCCAAGTTCAGACAGGTTCATATGCAGAAATAGATTATTGTGCTGATGGGCGAATCGATGAGAAAGATGAGAGGGGTTTTGGAGCTCAGAAATAGACAGAGCTGTAGGTGGAAACATGAAGAAATGGAGGATATCTGAAGCCAGTTTAAGATGGAATGATTATGGGGTTGGTTAGATGATGGGTTTGCTGTCGAGATCTAACAGCTGAGGTCTTTGATTAGAGAGGGTTAGAAGAGACGAGAATAGAGGATCGATCAGGGTATGAGATTTGTAAGGGTTTGTTCAAGAAGAGAAAAGGGGGTCTGCTTCTGAGATATAGAACGAGTTTGTGTTTGAATCACTCGAGTTGAGAGAAATCATCTATCAATCATTCTCGTCTGAAATTCAGAGAGAAGTGAAGTAAGTTATGGCGGCACCATTAGATCAGAGAAATCGAGAGCATCGACTGGCAGAGGAAATGGGTATCGATAAATCAAGAGAATGAGGTGATTAATGGGTTTGTAATGAAAATTGAAAGAAGATCGGTTTGCTGATATGTGAAATTGTCGGAGGGAAGAGCAGCAGTTCAACTGCTGAAACTACAAAATAGGTTTCAAATTGAGTCTCCGGAAGATCTGAAATGATGGGTTTTTGGTTGAATCGAAGAAGAGACGGAGAAGGAATGAAGAATTAATGGTGAACTTAAAGCTGGGTTTGGCTCAGATTGAGAAGAAGCTGGAATTGTTTGAACTGCTACTGAGTTGATGTTGAGATTGCAGGAGGAATGGCTAGTCTGTGGCTCAATAATGCTGCAGAAAATAGTGGTGATGGACTGATAAAGCACAGATGGTTAGGGAAAGGTTTGCAAGGAGCTACAACAGTTGGAGGTTGCAGGAAGAATTGTGTTTGTTGCCATGGATTTTACAAGGGTTTGATGGCTTGAGGTATCAGAGATTGAGACTATTGGTGCTGCCAGTGGGTTTTGATGGAATTCAGGTAAAAATGGAGTTGCAGTTATGCTGCTGGGTGTGGGCTCAAGGAAGTGAATCTGATACAGTTGGAGTCAAGATGAGGGCAGTCGTGGTTGTATGCAAGGGACTGATACTAATGCTTGATGTTGTGTGGAGATGAAAAGAGGGATGTTGTTATGCTGTTGTTGGTTATGGAGGCAGTAAAGAAGCTGAGAAGATGCAAAATGGTGGTCCAGCTGCTGATATGGAATGACAGTGGTCTGGTAATGGTAATGAGGGAGACTTCTACTTGCTTTCTAGGGTTTCACATGATAGATTCTTCTAAACTCTTTGTGATGATTTCCAAAAACCCAAGTAGTTGATTTTGTTATTGGTTAAAGATGTAGTTGGATTTTGAAAACAAGTTATGGATTTTATGAATTAGTTTTCTCTCAATATTATCGTTTGATTTCTACTGCGTATAATAATTGCATGATTGATGTATTGCAATATGATTGAATGTTTGTTTAGTTAAGTCTAGAATTGATTGAACATGCATCAATATCTATAGCTATTTTAGGGTTTATCATCGAGCGATAACCTTGAATACGAGTAGCTTGATATGATTACGGTTTATAGTGATACACTCTTGTAATCATATGTAGAAATTGACCTTTGTACGAATTTTCATGCGCAATGTATGACAATTGCGTTGATTAGCCTATTTCTTAAACTTAATGCTCCTAGGAATTGAACTTAATTAGCGCAAGGTGTTAGGTTATTCTTTAGGTAGAATTCACATACGCAGCTCTAATGTGTGTGTCGATGACTTAGAAAATTTACGGAGTATTCTTGCAATAAGGTATTATTTGGCTTTTGATGATAACGAGATTAAATACGAATTCTAATCATACATTCAAAACTTGTTTGCTAATGAAGATGAAACCTTTATCCAATATTTTTACATCCTTGCTTTGCGTGATTTATTTCTTTGCTTTGTTGTAATTTTAGTATACTTTTATAAAAATCAGAAAATCCCCCTTGTTACTTATAGGAAACCATAACATATTGACAACCTAAGACCTCTCTGTGGGAACGATCCTTTCTTTCCCTTGCTTCATTATATATTTTGAGTAGTAAGAAAGTGTAATTATTTTTGACGCCTACGACAGTGATCAGTAACCTAGCAACAATCTGGGCATCAACCTCTTTCTGAATAGTAATATATATTCTATGAAAAAAAGACCCTCCTACTTTACAATTAGCGTCTTGACTAGCAAGACAATTTTTCAATCTTCTCAAAAATACACAAGTATCTTCACTTAACTCACCAAAAGTTGAAAACGCTAGAGCACCGAACTTATACCCATGCTCTAAACATTTATCCAACTACTTACTATGTTTGCGAGTGACTGCTGCAGAAACAACTTGGCCTGGTGTGAAAGAAGTGGTTCGGGCACTAATGAATGGAGAAGCACCGGTAACATCAAAACAAACATCTCAACCATTATCCCAGTTATAAATAAGCAAGTCTTCAGGCTTGATGGTATGAGTTGTATTAGACAGAAAACCCATAGGAACTTCTTTGCGAGCCGCCACACCAGCTTTGTAACATATATCCATAAAAACATCACGCACCATATCATGTCGAAATTTGGCGCTGATCTCATTGGCGCAGTGGAGAGCATGGTCACCATATATATCCATTGTACGGTTACAAAACGAACACAAACTACTTTCCATGAACAGAGGTACACCCAATCAGTAGCTAAGGACAGCACGAAACTGACGAGGCCCAACTGCTTGATTTAAACCTTGAACAGGTATGGCCTTGATAAAATCCATGGCGTGGTCAGCTTTATTGCATTTCCAAAGTGCAGCATCCCTTGCAGATAATGGGTGCTTGGTGGGCAAATCCTTCTTAACCACATCAAAATAACAAGCTGCCAATGACTTCATGAAATGGGGGAAGCAGTACTAATGTTGAAATCAGAAGGATTAAGGCCACAGAACTGAGTGTATACTTGTAATGCTTGTTGGTAACTCTGGCCAGAATCGAATGTGGATGTACCCTGTAACAGGATGTGTTGTCGATGTTGTATTTGAGCACACGATGCAAGATATCAATATTTGGAAGTATCAGACATGGTATAAACTCCTAATCAGCCATCTTTAATGGGCAATGTAGCTATTCGTTGCTGAATTTGTCCAAACCCAGCACCATCACCAACCACTAAATGTCTCAAGTATTGACCCAACTGATTATCAAATAAAGTCATAGCTGACTGCAAAGCTAAAGGAGAAGTTGTGTGCAATGTAAAATATAGCTTGGACACCCCACTACAATTGCGTAAGAGAATCAATTCACTTTGTGGGTCCTGTAGATTTTTAAAAGAATTCATTAACCTCACAGATTTCTCCATTCTGTCTGTAACAATGTTAGTGCAGTATTTCAAGTCAAGGCTCACTGCCCCTCTAAGTAATTTGACACCATTACTAGGTCTGCTAAAGTTGGATGGAAAAATACCCGTGACATCTCTCCTGAAATCTACCATAGTCCATAAAATCTCAGTTTTACTGATATTCAAATGCAGACCCTTGGCAGGCCCATCAGCTTGAATTATCTGGAGAGCCTATGCTACTTCCAATGTGTCGCCAGCAACGGTACCATCATCAAAGTACCATGCGTAAAGGTCAAGAGTGCACTCGGATGCAATTTTGTTTGCAAGTGGATGTAATATAAGAGCAAAAAGTAATTGACCCAATGGATCACCTTGTTGTATGCCCTGTGCTGAGGATAGAACTGCATCATTGTAGTAAATCCTAGCCGGTTTTGAGTAACAAAATTCTATCCACGTGGATATGTTGGGACATTTGGATCTAACCTCATTGATTAAGACAGTCATGTTCACCAAATTGAAAGTATTAGAGAAATCTATAAGCATCATAGTCATGTTATCATGGCTACCTTTCATCTCTAGAAGCTTGTTTGTTGAATGTAAAATACCCTCTCCCCCACATGGTATTCCAACACCAAACTGGTGATTTCCAAGATATGAGGTCATGTCCTTGCACACATATGTAGCTTCCAACTTGGAACATAGTCTTCTCCAAATTGTACCCACTGAAATGGGTCTCAAACCACCACTAGGTTTGACCAAAGGTGTTAATGATGCACTATCTACATACTCCCCAAGGATTGCAGGACATCTCCCATCTAGCCATAAATTAACAACACCTGCAATAGATTGTAGGAGGTCATCATCAATAGCTGATGCAGCACCACTAAGATCATCCAACAAATGTTGAGCTCTAAGACCATCTCTCCCACATGCAGTCCCTTTGGGGAAACTCTTCAATGCCTGTAATACAAATTTGGAGTCCACGGATAAGGCGGCTGTGGAGGGGTTACCTGCAGGGATAACCGAAGGTAGCGCAGAAGGGTGCTTTTGTTTTAGCTCATATAAGGTGTCGGGCGTAAATGGGGAAACACCGGTAGAAGATAGAACACAAATTGCAGTCGTATAGTGCCCATAACTCAGCTTCCTTCTATAAGCTTCCAGATTGGCATCTTTCTTATTACTCTTGGATGACCGTTTTGGATGGTGATTGGCAGTCAACAAAGCCAAAAAAAATTGCACCATACTGTAACATCCATTGGGATCCTTCCATGTCACTAGTGCTTGGTTTATTGCAGCTATCTGCAGCTTTTTCCTTGTACCTGATATTTTCTCAATGGTACTCTTTGGCATATATAGGTTCAAAGTACATACAGGAAGTAATGGGAGATGCAACCAGACACTCTTTGGATTTGTAATCACATTATCCAAAGATGCTTTCAAGGTTCTAGAGAACTGCAATCTACATGGTGGAGGAATACTTACAGTTGTAGGAATTTGTCGTTGAAAAAGTAAGTCAAGCAACTCTATGGTAAGAGTTCCAACATCCATCTCTTCCCCTGCATTGGCATCTACAACATCCCGAGGAATTTGAGATTGAGGCTTCGCAGCACCATGTATCAAGAAATCAACACCATTTATATTTAAAGGGCCATTGATAATCTCACTAATATGGCTTGGATCGCGACATGCTTTCCTCCAGGCATGAGTGTGTAAGCATTGAAGACAAAGCCATAACTGCATATCACCCAAAAACCTCTCCCAAACATTAAAACAATCAAGATTGGTATGAATCCTTACCCTACATACCTCCTTTGCATCATTATTGGGAAAGTGCATGTCCTTCAAATGCTTGTAAATTGCACTTCTTACATAACCCCTACCCCCAACTCCATCATGACATCCATCATAATTGGTAAAGGGACAGTGAACCCTATCTCCTTGAGATGTTGAGGCAGATGTCATGTGTGAAAAAAAAGGAGATCTTGAAGGAGAGGCATTACAATCCTGAGATGAGGAAGATCGAGAAGATCGCGTACAAGGCATTATGCACAATGACTGCCAGAAACTACTAAAACTGCCTCTGAAAGAGGGGAAGAAAAAAACTACACCACAAAAATTAGGAATCAAGGAATGAGAGATTAAGAGTTCAAATCAGGTAAACAAACCCAATTGAAAACTTAAAATACCATTCATTGAAACACTAATTTTAACTGCGAATAGGAACATAAAAATTTCACAAAAGAAAACCCCCAAACACTATCTGCAAACCTGCTCAAAGAAACCCCAAATCTGATATTCACTCAAACACAGAAGCCAAACCACTTCTTCAAAACCACACACAGAACCCCTACTAAAGATTCTTGAAAAATTGTACAAAGAACACATAAAACTGAATAGGAGAGAAACAACACACAAGACCTTAATTCAAACCTTCAATTCGAAAATCTCCTTACTCAAAGCACTAATATTCTCTACGATTATAACCCTGAATTCGAATTCCAACAACCCCTAGTTCTGTAACACCAACCACTCACAGAAGAAACCAAAACTCAAAACCTTAAATCGAATTACAATCAACAACTCCAAATAAGTCTATTACTTCAAACACATACACAGGTTGAAGAAATCACTTACTGAAGAACAATTGGTGGTGTGACTCCTCAAAAACCCCCACAACCAAATTAGGATTGCTGCAAAAGAGAATTCAAAATCCTAATATTAAAAATTGCTTTTGTTAGAGCACAGCTCGGTTGAACCCACCAAGCGTTGGTATGTCAAGTTTGCTTATCATATTTTAGTAAATCAAAACTCATTTAAAGATTCGCTTGATTATTTACTAGAGTCAACTTCGTATAGGTTAGCTAGAAAGTTACTAGGATATGAGACATACAAGTATTACGTGAAGACTTGAAGAATATGAAGAAGTAAAGAGCTAAAACGACGACATCATCCTTCCACTTGAGGTTAGTAATATTTGACTTGAACTGTTTCATTCCTAACATATCTTTCAAGTCGTGCATATTGAAAACATAACTACGAAGCTGTGAATGATTATACTCTAGCTAGACATAGTATTAAGGAATTACAATACGAAGTATAACGTCTATCTTTTGAACTTCGTATATAAGACATCGACATAATCGTATGAATGCCATTGTGATTATGTATGGGTATGGGTGAAGATTTCGTCCTAGGAAACAATGTTTTACATTCGTTTAAAGGAAGTAAATTCATGAACTTGTTTTATGAATCGAAAGGGAAATCGCTAGGCTTATTGGTATTGTTATTCATTGCAAATCTTTGGATTACCAATATGTGTGTTTAGTATAACCGCTCATAACATGTTTATGTATCTTGGTAAAACTATTCACAAGGCCTGACTTTTGTATTGGTATGACTTTTATTAGTGAAACCGATCTTAAGTAATCACCTGAGATGGTATGATCGATTTACTGTAATTGGTATGACCAACTCTAGACATTGGGGAACCGATCCTAGTAAGAGGTGCAATCGATCACAAGTAGGGGAATCGATCCTTGTAAGAGGTGCAACAAAATCTTAGTGATTGGTAACCGATCATATGACTTGTGCAACCGAATACAAGTTATAAGACATATATATGTGCAAACCGATCCTAGTACCTAGTCAACCAATTTTTGGAAAGCTAGTGTGACCAATCCTAGTACCCACATGGAGGTAGAACCGAAACTTGTTTTGGTAGAACCGTTTAAACCCATGATTGGTGATTTAATAGCATAATCAGTCACATAGTTCTTGGAAGTCAGATGAACCAATTTTAAACTTGGTTGGAAGTGTGGCAAACCGGTTCCAAGATTGTAAATGAAAAAGGATTTACAAAGTAAATATGTCGACATACTTTGAATATGTGCAGTAACTCTTATCTTTTATTGTTCAAAGATATTCCTTAATAGATAAATGAGAATCCCGGATCGAAATAAATTGAGAATCTTTTAATTAAGGTTTTTAGTTTTATATGCTTTTAATTTCCAACAATTAAAATGCATATCTCTAGAAAATAAAAATTAGTAATATGCATTTACTAGCTGGAGATTTTCCATTGAGATTTTTGGTCAAAATTTGGATAGAGCATTTACAGGAATTATAAAAACCGTTTTTTCCTTTACTGCATATCTTTGAGAATATTCAGTTTTAGAAATTCCTTGGTGTCCAAACTTCCTTGGTCTATAAATAATGAAGTTTTCATTTCGAGCAAACTAATCCTCAGAGCCAGCAAAACTACCTAGTTGTGTTGTTACTGGTGGAGTCGTATATTCGGAGAGGAAAGTACCCTAATTAGGCGAAATCTCTTACGACCGCTCGTTTTAAAGACTTCTTTGGGATTGGGAAGCTCTACGAGTACCGTTGGTGGGAAACTAGATAATTGCGGTTTATTATTAGTTTTCGATTGATTTGATTGACTAACGGTTGTTAAACTTTGATTGCACCTAGTTTTTTTATCCTTGAGAATCTTCTCTTCTAATATAAGATTCACTCAAACTAGATCGAAGTTTCGACGGGGATCTTTAGACTATTTGTATATCTAAAGAACTTTTGTGATAATCCATTGTTAACAGACTCCGATCTGTGAATGATTGATCACAAGAGATTCAAGTTGATTGTATACAGGTGTTTATTGAAGATCTAAGAAGATTTGAAAACAAAGAAGATTTCTGATTTGGGTTCATAATCTTTGGTGTACACAAAACTTGATCGACTGGGGATCCAACTATAATCGGTTTATCTTTGTGATAACCTTTATTGATTAGTTGAGTAGATCGGCATCAATACGTTTCTTTGTGATTCGAAGTATTGATTGCAAAGTCTTGACAATTACTTTGGTAGTTGTTATTGGATAGATCTAAGAACCCTATAAAGGAGTTTATTGAGATAAATGGAAGAGCCTTTTGTCAAACTCATATCACTTGTTTGAAAAGAGTTGTTACCTAACAGATTTGTTGTTCCTTTACTATTTGGAATACGAACCAAAGGAATTGTTCCAAGTGCGTGACTTATTGCAAGTTGGAGGCGCATGGATACAGACGGAACTATGTGAACTATAGGTTTAGTTGCTTGGTCTTAACTATACGAAGTTGGTTTAGATTTTGTATAGCGGCTTAATCCTGAGAGTATTCAATTATGGACAAAGTCCCGGGGTTTTTCTGCATTTGCGGTTTCCTCGTTAATAAAATCTTGTTGTGTCTTTTGCTTTTATATTTTCGCAATTATAATTGTTTTTATTATAATTAGAAGTAAAATACACAAACGTTAATTCCTATTTAGTTGATAGCAATCCTGTTGTGTTTGGTTAAGTCCGAACCTATTATCAAGTAAACATACTTCGTTGTTGTATTGTCTCGATCTTGTATCCATAGTCAATCACACAAGTTATCTTATTGTCGTATTGTCTCGATCTCGTATCCATAGACGATCACACGAAGTGTGAACCGATTAGTTGTATTGTCTCGACTCAGTCAATAGACAATCACTTTCGGAGAAAGAACTTATAGGTGGAAAAGTTTTAGATTGAGGTATATTTGGGCACCCTCGTCTTTTCAATTGGTATCAGAGCGGGCAAACACGAAAAGATCTAACAATCTGTGTTTGGTGCGATCCAACCTATAATAAATGAATCTTATGGATGATTCAGTTAACGTGTTAGAAGGATTAGATGACTCAAAGTTGTTTGAATCAAAAACAAACACTGAAATTTTTGAGTCTCTTCGGTCCAAAGAATTTTGTACATTCGACGAATGTCGCTTATATATTAGTCTCACAGAAGATGCTTCTAGCAAAATCAACAGAAAAATGTCAGTTTTTGCTGAAATGGAAAGACAACTTTCTGATTTAAAAAATGATACTAAGATATATGAACAAAAGGAAGATGAGTCACTATCTAAAACACTCAAGATCCTTGAAGACTCTAGTAGAGTTCAAAATGAGGTTGACGAGTTTCTCAAAGAGCTGTACAACTCAAAGAAAACAAATAATTCCAAAGGAAATCATCTCATTCATCAGTATTTGATGAATTATACCTCAGAAGAAATTGATATCTATTAAGAATACATTCTCTATAACTCTTCAGAAGAACTTTCTCTTGAAGATTATAATATCTCAGGTATAAATTGTGAGCCTACTAAAACTGGTCTTGACTTGTCCAGCGAAATATCATTGACCGATAACTTCAGGTCAATGCCTAGAATGTCCAAATTGTCAAGACCTGGACAATTTGATATTGGTCAAAGGACCGATTTTTGGCTATCTCATATCAAGTTTCGGTGTTTGGTGCTATTTGGATCCGGATCCACATCCGAATACAAGATAGAGTTGGTGACAAAAACAAAGAAATATGGGACTATTTTTTCCCCTATCTTCTTCGGTTTCAAAGAAACCTCTACAATAAAAAAGGGTTCGAAAATTCTTCACTTGTGATATTTGCATGTTCGATTCAAGTGGAAATTTTTGCTTCAACCAATTCTAAGTTGCAACAAGAAAAAAGGGTTTCTCTCAAATCGTTCCAATTCAATTCAAGCAAGGAGAATCAACACTCAACAAGGAATATCGATTCTAAGTGGCTCCTTACACCTTTTGTTGATTCAATGGCTAATAGGGGTAGAAGGAATTTCAATATTGGAGAAAGTTCAAATAGGAATAATATGCTCTACACAACTAGGAATATCAATTATGAAAACATGCCTAGTCTCACCTATGATGTTGGTTCTCAAAATTATTTTGTGAATGATGAATGTCTTATAAAATTCGGTTCAATCAAAGAACCCATTATGGAAATGATATTTGTCAAAGTTTCGGATATGAAATATATGAATTTTGTGAAACATCGTGAATGGGGTATCATTCATGAAAGCTCTTTCAAGGCTACTCCGGACCTTGTGAAGCTATTTTATGCTAATATGCATGAAATGAACTTTGAAGGATGTACTTTTCGTACCATGATTGGTACAAGATCGTTTAAAGTTAACAAACAAGTGATTCCGGAATTGATTCTCTATCCCTACATAAATATATTCTTACCATGTTCGGATGAAAGATAAATAGTTGACAACAATATTATATCGTCAGTAATTGGTGGGCATGGTCAGGTTCTTATTCACAATATTGAATTTCATCTCAAAGTTTTTGGAAAACTAGCTTGTGCAAACCTATGTCCTAGCAATATGCATAAGATTAAATGGACTAGAGATGTTGCTGAACTTGTATACCATCTCGTCAGAGGAATCAAAAAGTTTGATTTCTGTGGATTAATGATCAGACAAATGATCACAATTCGAAGAGGTAAAAGAAGAACTCATTACTTTGCTTGTTTGATTACAAGAATATCCATCTCTTTTGGAATTGTCTGGACAAACGCCAGGGAAACAATTCCAAAGAAATTAGGAGAAGGAATTCTCAACAAAATGAGAGGACAAGTATTCAATGCTCCTCCTCCTATAAGAGTTGAAGGAGACCCACAAACTCTTAAGAGAAGACTACAGAGATAGAATGACTGCATTGTCGAACTGATTGATCATACGACAAACATCTATCCAGAGCTTACTAAAGCCTTGAGTGGAATCTCAGAAAAGTATCAAGATACTTCTTCGGAAGAAGATACCGACTTGGACATCTCAGATTAGATTCTACAACTGTTATTGTATAATATTATGTATATTACTGTAGGTTTGTCTGGTAATCAATCTTTAATGATGTATGCTTGTTAAGAACCTTTGTGTAATAGTAAGATGCTTTATGCTTTCAATGCAATATATCCTTGCTTCTTTTGGTTTAAATTTCAATTAAAAAATATTGCTATGTATGTTTATGAGATGTTTGATTTCGGTTTTCATGACCTTAATATTCGATCTCATATGGTGTGAACCCTTATGGTTTAGGTGACTTTTTGATTTAGCGGGATTGAGTTCTAGCCCATGTTGGTAGGCTTTATCAAAGGATCATAACGGGTTCCAATTGAAACAAATATGTGAAAAATTCACAATATGTTGAATCATTTGGTTTAGCATAAAAGCATATGTGTTTCGGGGTTTCAACTTTTGCATTGCATTAGTTAAAACCGGTTTTCAACCTTTCTCTGGTAAAGGTTGGTTGTTTTTGTTCTTTTGTCTTGCGAGAGGATGGCAACATGATGATATTCTCCCCGGAAATATATGAAGAAAAGGAGAAGAGGATGCGGAATTTGAGGTAACGAATTTGTTAGTTAATCGTTTTCTGTTTAAGAAAAGCCTGATTTTATTGCATATATTTATTGCTTTTGCTTAAAAAAAATTTGGTACAATTGATGTTTATTCCATTATTTTTGTATGGATGTGTGTGTGATTCAATTGTTTTCGGTTAAGAAAAACTATTGTTATCTTGCTTTATTGTTTGGTATAATTGTTTAGACTTACAAAATTTCGGTGCAATTGCCATACTATAATGTCTATGTTTGTTTCAATTGCTTCCAGTTGAGGTAAATAATTATGCAAGTTTATTTATTTGGTTTGTATGAATTGTTTATGGCTTAACAAAAAGGTTTTCGGGATGAATTGTTTAGTCCAATTCGATTCCGGATAAGAGAAACTAAGATCTTAGTTAGACTTATCAAAGTGGAGGTTTCGGTTATTCAAGTCTAATCGAATGCCTTAACAAGAAATGCTAGTTAACTAACCTAGTACTTGTCTTGTTTAAAAGTTAAAGGTCTAAGTTATATGGATAATTAGAACCTGATGAGAAAAATAGAGTTATCTTTATTTTGGTCTTATCGAACAAGCGATTGTATTTGTACAATCGGTTTAGCAAAGGAACTAAAGTGCTTAGTTTATTTTTGGTTTGCTAAACTATTAGGGAAAATTGCTTCGGGCAATTGTTTCCTTGGTAACATATCAAAACAAAATTACTTTGTAGTTTCGGTTTTGATATTGGTTATCAAAAATGGTGTGTGGAACCTTTGTGCTTAACTCTTATAGGTTTTGCAAGTCTTTTAAGATTTGCAAGATCCTTCAGTTTGTCCATTATTTGCTCGTACCTTTGTCATTTTGCGACAAAAAGGAGGAGAAATTTATGGAGTAAACAAGTGATTTGGTATCACTAAGGAAAGGACAATGGTGCTTAAACGTTATATCTAACGAAAGAGTAAAACATAAACTAAGGGGGAGTAGCATATCATATTGATACTTGTGGTTATCTTAACTACAAAGGGAATAACAAAGACGTGTGGATTGAAAATCTACCTATCTTACCTTTAGGGGGAGTATTAGCTTTGTTATTATAATGTCAATAGAGGCAATTTATGGATTGAGTGTACATAGGTTATTGTGTTGTTGAAACTTGGAATCAAGCGTATTTGTAATGAATTCTTGTAATTTGTTTATCCATATGATGTAAGAGTTTTGTCACTAAAATTGACAAAAGGGGAGATTGTTAGAGAACATCTCGGTTGAACCCACCAAGCATTGGTATGTCAAGTTTGGTTGTCATATTTTAGTGAATCAAAACTCATTTAAAGAGTCGCTTGATTATTTACTAGAGTCAACTTCGTATAGGTTAGCTAGAAAGTTACTAGGATATGAGACTTACAAGTATTACGTGAAGACTTGAAGAATGTGAAGAAGTAAAGAGCTAGAACGACGACATCATCCTTCTACTTGAGGTTAGTAATATTTGACTTGAACTATTTCATTCCTGACGTATCTTTCAAGTCGTGCATATTGAAAACATAACTGCGAAGATGTGAATGATTATACTCTAGTTAGACATAATATTAAGGAATTACAATACGAAGTATAACGTTGTTGAGGGTGGATTTTAGTTCAGGGATAAAATTGTAAAAGCCAAAATTATGCGATGACATCCTGCAAAGAATAAAGTCAATGATAAGTGATGAATACTTCTTTACTTTACTAATTCATCCAGGTTGGAGCATGTAGAAACAATCCCATATACCCTGTGAATTTATAGCATTCTCAATCAATACACGATTAGCCTTGTATTTCCCGCTGAACTCTCATTATTGGTGCGGCATGACGACTGAGTGTTTCTCTCAGCAGAGCAACACGAATTTCCAAGCGTTAATAATGAAGCGTATACGAAATACCCGTACAGGCTGCCGATCTCAGTGTGTTATACTATCCCGATTGAGCATACATATCTTGGTGTGTTATACTAGCCAGATTGAGTATCTGGACTGTCCATATCAGTCTCAGAAACAATCACGACCATCCAACTTCACCAGCATGATTGGATGGCTTAGATCGGATCCATAACCCTCAAGCAGGTATTGGAATGTTCAACACCGGGCCAATGCGGACCCCGCATGGTCGGCCTCCCTAAAAGGGTATCATGTCTTTCCAATTCGTCCAGCCAAAGCAGCGTGGACGAGAAACCCTAAATTAGGGTTTGCAGCACATTACATGTGTCGCAAATCAGTCTCAACCATCCATCTTCGCAGGCATAGATGGAGGGTGTAGATGTAGTTTCAAAGGGCCCAAAGCATGTCAACACAATCACCATGGGACCGCCTACATACATAACCAATCGATCGGGACCAACCATAGTTGGTCGTCCCAATTCGTGCGCCCAAACAAGGCATGACGCACGGCCGGAAAAACACTAATCACGAGCGTCCATTTTCACCTGATCGAATGAAGGGTCTAGGAGTCGATTAATCAGGTCCAGTAAGTGCCAACACGATCACTGTGTTCCCACCTATCTCCACACCCGATCGGCCAAGGAATACCATCCCCAGTCGTCTCAATTTGCACGCCCAAACTAGGCGTGGCCACACTTCCCAATCGCAAACTGATCTCGACCACTCAACTTCACCGGACAAATTGAGTGGCTTAGATCACGTTTCTATGGGACAGTAAGGTATAGGCATGTATACCAGCCCGCCGTATGCACGCCAGACTAATCGGCCAAGATCGACCAAGCTTGGTCATCTTGAAACGCGCGCCCTAAGTAGGCTTGTCGTGCGGCCTTTTTGGAACAAAGCTTCTGTCGCAAATCGATCCTAGACGCTCCTCTTTACCGGATAGATTGAGCGGTCCAGATCACACATTCATGGGGTAGCAAGGTATAGGCGCCTACACCGGCATGCCGTCTACACGCATGCACAATCGGCCCTACCAAAAAGTGTTCCCAAGATTGGTTTCGACCAAGATGAAGAGTGATGCTTGCGCACCTCTTCACAAACCCTAATTCCACTAACGGTCGCAGATGAGTGTCTCAGAGATCATCTCGTCCGTTCAGCTTCACCTGCTTGGTTATACAACCCTGGTCAGGAGTTAACTGGTCAATGAGGTGTTGTGGTAATTACCATCCGCCACTCTACCACACCAAGTGATAGGTCAAGTCAGGACTTACCTGTACAGCCCTAAACGATCACTTGAAGATGGCTAGAAAAGCATCTATTTTAAGACGCTTAATTGTGACTTACTCCATTAAGCCTTAAAACAGCGATGCTTCATACATGCTGGATATATTTGATGCATTGCATGCATAGAATTCACGTGATATTTAACAAGTATCAAATTCCAAATAACTTAGTTATTTAACCTAGCATTACATGCTACCTTCGGTGGGTCCCACGATCCACACACTCGAGACATCAATCATGTCACAAACTGGGGGATACATACTGGGGTATTGGTCTAGCGGTTTACAGCGTGAAGCGCACAACGCGCCATCACAAGAACGTGTCAGGAAGTCATGGACGGTTAGTGATGATGGGAGAAGTGGGCAAGACTGATCGTGTAACACTAACACTCGCAACTCCACTACTCCATCACTCCACTTTATCTACTTCCCACGAGTTACGTGAGTAAGGCTCAATGACTTGTATAAATAGGTTCTCCTCCCTATTTCGACAAGAACAAGACAACAGAAGCAAGTGTTGATACAACCGTATTCAAACACCGGAACTGATACAAGCCAGTTCAGCTTTCTGATACAAGTCATACATAGACAACACCTTCACAATCTCAACACCTTCTTTGCTTCCCTCCCTAAGATCAACCCCATCTCCTTCACTTTGTGACCGAAGCAAGTCTGGAACGGCCATTTCTTGGTTTAGGCCAGAATTGTACAGATTGATTTCTCAAATCACAAAGCACTCCCGTGCAGTGCATTTGTTTAGGGTTTAGATTCATTCCTCATCCACACACCCCAAATTACCAAATTCGGCAGGAATAGTTTTCACCCATAAACAATTGGCGGCCACAGTGGGAGATTAATCTCTCGGTTGTAAAATCAATTTTCAAATCCAATTCAATCTTATCAATTTCGAAATGGTGGATCTTAGGTCTGGATCAACAACCAATCCTGACGGGACTAGCGTTGACAACACTCTCGGTGTTGATATCTCAGGTGTCACCGTGCAGCCAATCAATACCATCAATATATCTCGTGGAATTGCTTCCTCTACTACCAACACCAGCGGAGCAAGATATGTTCCAGTAAGTGTAACACCTCCCATCACCAGAGCCAGAGCAGCCGCAAATCCCGGCATCTCCTCAAAGTGTAACGCCTCCGGCGGTCACCAGAGCAACAACTTTCACCCCTTCATCAGAACGAGGAGCTGGAGGAGAAAGAGGAGGACCATCTCCCAATACCATCGCATGGATAGGCAGGAAGTCCTTGCTAAGACTCAAACGGATATGGCTGCAACTCAGAAAGAGGTACTCACTTTTCTTAAGACATTAACTGATCAATTGACATAAGAGCCGCGACATCCCCTGAAGCCAACAAGGAACGCATTCAACGCACCCGGAGAAGGTACTTCAGCGGCGCGGACCTACATGGACCTGATCAAAGAAGCGACATCAGATATGAACGGTCCTGTCATGGAGATTCCTACACTGGGGACTGATCCTCACAATGATCCTCCTCGAGTCAATAGTCTCACTATGAGACAGAGGCCGGGGGATCAGGAAGCAGTTTCTCTAGTGGAAAGTTTATGCAAACTTTTACACCTCTCGAAGAATCAGCGGGCAGAGAGGTTTTGCTGTAATTAACCAGAAGAAGGTCACAACAAGGCCCTACATGTTACTGCACGCATCAAGGATTCAGAGTTCAAGAGGGCCTTCATTGACAAGGGGACGTCTTCGAATGTGATTACTCTCAGGACGTCCAAGGTTCGCTCAGGCAAGATCGTACGGCGTTCTACCATAATGACAGACTTTGAAGGAAACCAGACCAGCACATACGGGATCATCCCTTTAACGTATCACCAATGCATGAAGACTATGCTGAATAAAGAATTCTTTCGTATTCCTGCATCATTGTCTCCTTACGCATGAATATGCGGAGTGGAACTGTTCAAACCAAGGGAAGCTCCGCGGGAAGGATCAAACAAAGTCCATTTCATCCCACTTCCCACGTGAGCGTCAATCCAGGGTGAGTACCGACCTGCATCATCAAAGGCTAGGCCCCATGATGCATCCTTGCTGACGAGGAATCTTAATTCTTCTCTCCACCCAACGGGATGCTACAACAACGATCATCCACAAGAAGAAGTGCTAGACGCTCCACGACAGCTGCAAGATGGTACCAACTCCACAACTGATGAGCTCGATGATGAGGAATCTCCTAGGCCTATCTCCATCAGCTCGACCTTGTGTAAGCATTCATACAATCTCCGATCCAATCCGGTCAAACAATCTCTGAGGCAATTCAGACGCGAGATCAGGTGTTGCATGGATTCCAAAGACTTGAATGAATGTTGCCCCAATGAGGATTTCCTCTACCCAACATCGACATGTTGGTAGATCAGCGAACACGACATGTTCTCCTCCATGGATGGATGTAGAATCTACAACCAGATAAAGATGTATGAGCATGGTGCAAGTAAGACATCTTTTCAAACCCTATTGGAAACTTTTGTTATACCGTAATGCCATTCGGTTTGAAAAGTACCGGTGCGACGTATCAACGCACTATGACGACAATCTTTCACGACATGATGCATAAGCAAGTCGAAGACTACGTGATATAATAGTCAAGTCGAAGACTCAAGATATCCTGACAACGCCGCTGCCGTAAACCGTGAAGGAGCTCCAAAACTTCATGGGAAAGGTGAAATTTTCCTTCATTCACCCCTTGGTGAAGAAATGAGCGAGTTTCGTTTGGACCGCACTACAACAGGAAGCGTTTCGGAGGATTCAACAAATACTGTCATCTCTAAATCATCACAAATGGTTCGCCTATTATGTCAGTCCAGACAAGAGCGAGCATGGTACATCTTCAGATCCACTGAAGCCGACACCTCAAGGGAGCAGCCTCAAGAAGATAACGATGTCCGCGCGTCATGTTTATCAAGATCCGGGCGAATCGCTCTATCAGACGATGGTGCATGTCTATCGTGCTATGTTGGAACGCTTTTGGTCATCCTATGGACTTCATGAAGCTGTTGAACGCTCATCTACAACAGCATCTACCCTGCTAGAAAGAACCAGTTTCGCTGAAGCAGCAAGAGGAAAGCCACCGAGATACAACATCCTGCGCGTCCAAAATCGCCAACTCCAACTCCAGTACCATATGCACGACTTCCGTAATGGTGAAACAACGTCCAAGATATTCCATGTCTGGATCGATGGTAACTACATAAATGAGAGACGCTCTCCCGTAAAAGAAGTAGTTGCGTCACCAAAGGAGTATGACTGGGACTGCTTAGCACTGCCCATTTCAAAGACAGCCTCATGAACCTAGCGTGACAACACCTATCAAGTCGAAAGCTCTGGATACTCGTGGTCAGGGGACTGTCTCCTTCTTCTCTATTTCATGAAGAAAAATCAAGTAAACCATCGGTTTCAGTTTATCCCTCTAGCAATAAGACGAGTTCTACCACTATATGAAGACTGCCAAGTTCGTGCCCGTAGCTATCACCTCTCCCTGCCGGTCTCTTCTGATCACAGCTGCTGCCAAGAACTATTGTTGCTCGTTGATTGATATCTCCATAGCTTCACCATATCAATGACCATTACGTACAAAAGACCCATCGGGCATACAAGAGCCAGGAAGACCACGCTTGGGGACTGAGGCTCAGCATGAAATTCCTTCGCCTTCAGTCAAGAACTTCTTTAACACAAGAGAGAGATAGTCAATCAAGAAACATAGAATTCGCAAGAGTAAATAAAACTGAAGAGGAAGCCACTTCAACGCTCCCTCTAGCAGAAACTGATTCAATGGTCTATTCAGGAGCCGCCTCAACGCTTTCTCCGGGACCCACACTCGCTTTAGAATCCAGCTGCAATGCTCTTTCCAAGAGCCGCCTCCACGTTCGCTTTAGAAGCCTGCTTCAATGCTCTCTTCAAAGGAAGACGCTCCAACACTTGTCCAAGATAAGCCTCTTCAATGCTCTCTGACGCTCCAACGTCTATCCAAGAGAAGCCGCTTCAACACTCTCTCCAGCAGAAACCGCTTCAACGCTCCCTCCACCAGAAGCTGCTTCAACGCTCTCCGGGACCTGCTCATTTTAGAAGATGCTCCAACGTTCTCAGCGGGATCCACACCACGTTCGAACATACAAGGTTCACGTTTGGGCAAAGCAAGCACACCTGGATCCCACGTTCGAGCAAAGGGAAGACCGATGTTGATTAGCAAGACCGGTGTTAGTCAGCAAGACCGGTGTTGGTCACAACAACAAGACCGGTGTTGGTAGAAGTAACAAAGTTGGTGTATTGGGATGAGGCCGGTGTTCGTACGAAACAAGACAGCAAGGCCGGTGCCGGTCGAGGCAGCGATGTCCGTCAGCAAGGTCGGGGTTCGTCAAAACAGCAAGGCCGGTGTTCGTCAATACAAGGCCGGTGTTGGTCAAGGAGAAAGTCAGGTATTGGGTCAGGCAACATGTTTGGTGTCTGGTCGAAGCAGGCACAGCCGGCCCCAAGCAAAGCAGGAATGCGGCGGGTCCCACATTGATCAAGCACATAAAACAAGCAGGCTGGTATAAAGTCATAGTAGCCAAGTCAATGTCACGAGACTGGTATGGGTTCACGTGAAGACAAGACTGGTCACGTCAGTCCGGTATTGGATTCAAACGAGGTTGGTATTAAGCCACGACAACATACAAGACTGGCATTGCTCAAATCACAAGGGCTGGTATTGATCAGGTCACAAGGCTGGTATTGCTCAAATCACAAAGGCTGGTGTTGATCAAGTCAAAAGGAATACCACGTCAGCAAACAAGACCGGCATTGGTCGAATCACAAGGCTGGTGTTAGTCAGGACATAAGGCCGGTATAATAGGCGCACACAGTGGACCCATGTTTAACCGAAGCAGGCACAACAAGCCCACGTTTGATCAAGCGGGCGCATAATGAGTCCCATGGTTGAGCGAAGTGGGCGGGCCCACATGCCTATCAAACAGGTGCAACATGGTGACGCTTGGTAGAAGCATATACATGGTGGGGTCCACATACGTTCAGGGTTACATGTCCCACCAAGGTCGTGTCACACCTGTCGTACCCCCGCGAACGAAGCAGGCGCAGCAGTCCGTCGATTAGGCACATCAAGCCCACGTTCGATCAAGCAGGCGCAATCTCCCCTCGACCGAAGCAGGCATAGCAAGGTCGATCGAAGCAGGCAAGACTGACATCATGCTAGGGGAACTCTCGCCTGGATGCTCTTGAACGTGACATACTCCAAGGACAGGACGACCCGTCTCTCCTGGTAACATCTAACTTTGTCTCATAAGTTTTATCTTTAACTGTCACCATCTCATGCCTACCCCACAATAATGCAACCATTACGCGCTAGGCAGGGGACTTAATGTTGATGGTGGATTTTAGTTCAGGGCTAAAATTGTAAAAACCAAAATTATGCGCTGACATCCTGCAAAGGATAGAGCCACTGATAAGTGAGGAATACTTCTTCACTTTACTAATTCATCCAGGTTGGAGCATGTAGCAACAATCCCATATACCCTGTGAATTTATAGCATTCTCAATCAATACACGATTAGCCTTGTATTTCCCGCTGAACTCTCATTATTGGTGCAGCATGACGACTGAGTGTTGATCTCAGCAGAGCAACACGAATCTCCAAGCGTTAATAATGAAGCGTATACGAAATATCCGTACACGCTGCCGCTGTCGGTGTGTTATACTAGCCCGATTGAGTATACATCTCTCGGTGTATTATACTAGCCCGAATGAGCATCTGGACTGTCCATATCAATCTTAAGAAAAATCACGACCATCCAACTTCACCAGCATGATTGGATGGCTTAGATCGAATCCATAACCCTCAAGCAGGTATTGGAATGTTCAACACCGGGCCAATGCGGACTCCGCATGGTCGGCCTCCCCAAAAGGGTAGCATGGCTTGCCAATTCGTCCAGCCAAAGCAGCGTGGACGAGAAACCCTAAATCAGGGTTTGCAGCACATTAAATGTGTCGCAAATCAGTCTCAACCATCCATCTTCGCAGGCATAGATGGAGGGTGTAGATGTAGATTCAAAGGGCCCAGAGCATGTCAACACAATCACCATGGGACCGCCTACATACATGACCAATCGGTCAGGACCAACCATAGTTGGTCGTCCCAATTCGTGCGCCCAAACAAGGCATGACGCACGGCCGGCAAAACCCTAATTAGGGTTTGTATCGATCACGAGCGTCCATTTTCACCTGATCGAATGAAGGGTCTAGGAGTCGATTAAGCAGGTCCAGTAAGTGCCAACACGATCACTGTGGTCCCACCTATCTCCACACCCGATCGGCCAAGGAATACCATCCCCAGTCGTCTCAATTTGCACGCCCAAACTAGGCGTGGCCACACTTCCCAATCGCAAACTGATCTCGACCACTCAACTTCACCGGACAAATTGAGTGGCTTAGATCACGTTTCTATAGGACAGTAAGGTATACGCATGTATACCAGCCCGTCGTTTGCACGCCAGACTAATCGGCCAAGACCGACCAAGCTTGGTCATCTTGAAACGCGTGCCCTAAGTAGGCTTGTCGCGCGGCCTTTGTGGCACAAAGCTTCTGTCGCAAATCGATCCTAGCCGCTCCTCTTTACCGGATAGATTGAGCGGTCCATATCACACATTCATGGGGCAGCAAGGTATAGGCACCTACACCGGCATGCCGTCTACACGCATGCACAATCGGCCCTGCTAAAAATGTTCCCAAGCTTGGTTTCGACCAAGCTGAAGAGTGATGCTTGCGCACCTCTTCACAAACCCTAATTCCACTAACGGTCGCAGATGAGTGTCTCAGAGATCATCTCGTCCGTTCAGCTTCACATGCTTGGTTATACAACCCTGGTCAGGAGTTAACTGGTCAATGAGGTGTTGTGGTGATTATCATCCGCCACTCTACCACACCAAGTGATCGGTCAAGTCAGACACGCATCTATTTAAGACGCTTAATTGTGACTTACTCCATTAAGCCTTAAAACATCGATGCTTCATACATGCTGAATATATTCGATGCATTACATGCATAGAATTCACGTGATATTTTACAAGTATAAAATTCCAAATAACTTAGTTATTTAACCTAGCATTACATGCTACCTTCGGTGGGTCCCACGATCCACACACTCGAGACATCAATCATGTCACAAACTGGGGGATACATACTGGGGTATTGGTCTGGCGGTTTACAGCATGCAGCGGACAACGCGCCATCACAAGAACGTGTCAGGAAGTCATGGACGGTTAGTGATGATGGGAGAAGTGGGCAAGACTGATCGTGTAACACTAACACTCGCAACTCCACTACTCCATCACTCCACTTTCTCCACTTCCCACGAGATACGTGAGTAAGGCTCAATGACTTGTATAAATAGGTTCTCCTCCCTATTTCGACAAGAACAAGACAACATAAGCAAGTGTTGATACAACCGTATTCAAACACCGGAACTGATAACTTACATTCTGCAAGCCAGTTCAGCTTTCTGATACAAGTCATACATAGTCAACACCTTCACAATCTCAACACCTTCTTCGCTTCCCTCCCTAAGATCAACCCCATCTCCTTCACTTTGTGATCGAAGCAAGTCTGAAACGGCCATTTCTTTGTTTAGGTCAGAATTGTTCAGATTGATTTCTCGAATCACAAAGCACTCCCGTGCAGTGCATTTGCTTAGGGTTTAGATTTATTCCTCATCCACACACCCCAGATTATCAAATTCGGCAGGAATAGTTTTCACCCATAAACAAACGTCTATCTTTTGAACTTCGTATATAAGACATCGACATAATCGTATGAATGCTATTATGATTATGTATGGGTAAGGATAAAGATTTCATCCTAGGAAACAATGTTTTACATTCGTTTAAAGGAAATAAATTCATGAACTTATTTTATGAATCGAAAGGAAAATCGCTAGGCTTATTGATATTGTTATTCATTGCAAATATTTGGATTACCAATATGTGTGTTTAGTATAGCCGCTCATAACTTGTTTATGTATCTTGGTAAAACTATTAACAAGGCCTGACTTTTGTATTGGTATGACTTTTATTAGTGAAATCGATCTTAAGTAATCACCTGAGATAGTATGATCGATTTACTGTAATTGGTATGACCAACTCTAGATATTGGGGAACCGATCCTAGTAAGAGGTGCAACCGATCAAAAGTAGGGGAATCGATCCTTGTAAGAGGTACAACAAAATCTTAGTGATTGGTAACCGATCCTATGACTTGTGCAACCGAATACAAGTTAGATACCATATATATGTGGTAACCGATCCTAGTACCTAGTCAATAAATTTTTGGAAAGCTAGTATGACCGATCCTAGTACCCACATGGAGGTAGAACCGAAACTTGTTTTGGTAGAACCGTTTTAACCCATGATTGGTGATTTGATAGGATAATCAATCACATAGTTCTTGGAATTCAGATGAACCAATTCTAAACTTGTTTGGAAGTGTGGAAAATCGGTTCCAACATTGTAAATATGAAAAATGATTTACAAAGTAAAGATGTCGACATAATTTGAACATGTGCAGTAACTCTTATCTTTTATTGTTCAAAGATATTCCTTAATAGCAAAAGGAGAATCCCAAATCGAAATAAATTGAGAATCTTTTAATTAAGGTTTTTAGTTTTATATGCTTTTAATTTCCAGCAATTAAAAAAATTAGTAATGTGCATTTACTAGTTGGAGATTTTCCACTGAGATTTTGGTCAAAATTTGGATAGAGCATTTCCAGGAATTATAAAAACCGTTTTTGCCCTTATTGCATATCTTTGAGAATATTCAGTTTTAGAAATTCCTTGGTGTCCAAACTTCCTTGGTCTGTAAATAATGAAGTTTTCATTTCGAGTAAACTAATCCTCAGAGCCAGCAAAACTACCTAGTTGTGTTATTACTGGTGGAGTCGTCTATTCGGAGAGGAAAGTACCCTAATTAGGCGAAATCTCTTACGACCGCTCGTTTTAAAGACTTCTTTGGGATTGGGAAGCTCTACGAGTACCGTTGGTGGGAAACTAGATAATTGCAGTTTATTATTAGTTTTCGATTGATTTGATTGACTAACGGTTGTTGAACTTTGATTGCACCTAGTTTGTTTATGCTTGAGAATCTTCTTTTCTGATATAAAATTCACTCAAACTAGATCGAAGTATCGACGGGGATATTTAGAAATGTTTGTAGATCTAAAGACGTCTTGTGATAATCCATCGTTAACAGACTCCGTTCTGTGTGTGATTGATCACAAGAGATTCAAGTTGTTTGTGTGCAGCTGGGGATCCAACTATAATCAGCTTATCTTTGTGATAACCTTGATTGACTAGTTGAGTAGATCGGCATCAATACAATTCTTTGTGATTCATAGTATTAATTGCATAGTCTAAACAATTACTTTGGTAGTTGTTAAATAGATTGATCTAAGAACCTGACAAAGGAGTTTATTGGGATAAACGGAAGAGCCTTTTGTCAAACTCATATTACTTGTTTGAAAAGAGTTGTTACCGAACAGTTGGATCCCCAGACGATCAAGTTTTGTGCACACCAAAGATTATGAACTCAAATAAGAAATCTTCTTTGTCTTCAAATCTTCTTAGATCTTCAATAAACAGCTGCACACAAACAATTTGAATATTGTGTGAGTATTGTGCATAGTCACACTAGCTTTCCAAAATTCGGTTGACTAGGTACTAGGGTCGGTTCCCCACATATATATGGTATCTAACTTGTACTTGTTGCACATGTCCATAGGATCGGTTCCCTTTTGCCTAAAAACGGGTTGCACGTGTCCATAGGATCGGTTCCCCTTTCAGCTAAAAACTTGATGCACCTCATACAAGGATTGATTCCTCTTTGTTATAGGTTGTAACTCTTACTAGGATCAGTTCCCCTTTACCCAGAGTCGGTCATACCAATAACACAAAATCGATCATACCATCTCAGGTGATTACTTAAGATTGGTTTCACTAATAAAAGTCATAACAATACAAAAGTCAGGCCTTTGTGAATAGTTTTACCAAGAACATAAATAAGTCATGAGAGGTTACACTAATCACACATATTGGTAATTCAAAAGATATGCAATGAATAACAATACCAATAATGCCTGGCGATTTCTCTTTCGATTCACGAAACAAGTTCATGAATTTACTTCCTTAAAACAAATGTAAAACATTGTTTCCTAGGATGAAATCTTCACCTTATACCCATACATAATCACAATTAGCATTCAAACGATTATGTCGATGTCTTATCAACAAAGTTTAATGGTTAAGCAATAAACCTCGTATTATATTCCTTAATACTATGTCTAACTAGAGAATAATCATTCATGCTTCGCAGTTTTGTTTTCAATATACACGACTTGAAATATACGTTTAGGGAATGAAACAGTTCAAGTCAAATATCACTAACCTCAATTGGAAGGATGATATTGTCGTTGTAGCTCCTTACTTCTTCACTTCTTCAAGTCTTCGCAATACTTATAATGTCTCATATCCTAATACTTTCAAGCTAACCTATACGAAGTTGACTCTAGTACATAATCAAGCGACTCTTAAATGATTTTTGGCTCACTAAAATATGACAACCAAACTTGACATACCAATTCTTGGTGGGTTCAACCGGACTATGATCTAACAACATGCCTCTGGCACCCTAATAGGGTTAAGAGACCTTATACAATTCTTCATGGTACCAAGAGCCAGAACGATCTCTCCAAAACCCTAGCCTCAAAAACAATCTTCTTTTCTTTTTCAAAACCCTAGCATGTTATTTCTTTCATTATGTCTTCATCAGCTCAATCATCTTCATCTTCTGCCTCCTCTACTTCTAGTATTATGGCCTCTGATCAAAGTACAAGATCTCCAACTATTTCTGCTTCTATCTCCACCAGCGTAGGCTCTCTTATGTCTACTTCTTCTTCTTCTTCTATGTTTGACAAATCACCTTTTCTGCCTTCTTCAACCAAAATAGTTATCTTGGAAAAAACTAACTATCTTCTTTGGGAATCTCAAATTCTACCTATTTTCAAATCGCAAAGGCTATTTAAGTATCTTGATGACTCTTATGAGATACCAGCGAAAGAACTTGTTGATGAAGAAACGTAAGCTACAACTCCCAACCCAGCCTATGAGGAATGAAAAGTTATTGATCAAACTATCATTTCATGGATCAATTGTTCTCTTACTGAAACTATGAAATCTGAATGTGCACGACGTGAAAATTCTCGTGAAGTATGGAAATATCTTCGTTCTACCTATGCAACAACAATTAATCCAGCACGTATTCTTCAATTGAAAGCAAACTTGTCAACTATTCAAAAGGGTAACTCTTCCATATTTGAGTATATTTTGAAGATAAAGGAAATATTTGATTCTTTAGCAGCCGTTCTTCAACCAGTGTCTGATCTTGAGCTTGTCTCTACGACTCTACGTGGCTTGGGTGTTGATTGGTCCAACATCTACACAACAGTCATAGCTCGTACCACTCTTCCTACATTTACTGAGCTTCATGCATTACTGTTACACCATGAATATCATCTTCAATATCTACAGAATTTGCAAACTCATGCTGGTGATATTCAAATTCTGATTTCTTTCTTTGCTGGTGCTTCTACTGGTCGTGGTGCTCAACATCAAAATCCAAATCCACACAACAACTCTGGTCGTAGTCGTGGCTTGTATAACAATTCTTCTCGTGGTCATAGATCTTACTCCAATAATTCTTCTCGTGGTGGCAGTACCAGTTTTGGGGGTCGAAGTAATTGGAATAATGACTGGAATAATAATGGTCACAATCAAAACTGGAATAATGGATGGAACAATAGTAATGGTCGTGGCAGCAACAATGGTTTTCAACCCTCTAGTGGATATCAAAATCCATCCTATGGATGCTCATCCTATGGTCGTAACAAAAATATTGTATATGTTCTCGGTCCTCCACCTCAAACTCAAGTTGTTATTTGCCAGTGGTGTAATACAAGGGGACATACAACACATAATTGTCATCGTATAAGTCAGGCTCCGAATTTTGATCTTCCACGGGCCTTTTCAGCAATGCAGATTCAACCTATGTCGTATGAGAATTAACGGTTTGCTGACACAGCTGCCTCTGCCAATATGACATCTTATTCCTCTCAGATGACCAATCGACTTGACTACAATGGTAATGATACAGTTCTTGTTGGTGATGGTAAACTATTACCTATCACATGAATTGGTGATGTAACTCTTACCACACCTTCCTCAAAGTTGACTCTGAAAAACACGCTTCATGTTCCTTCTCTTGCTAAAAATTTGGTGTATGTTGGGAAAATTACACGTGATTCTGACTGTGTTTTTCACTTTGATCGTCATGGTTTTTGTATACAGGATCAGCTAACGGGAACTCTTTTGTACAAGGGAAAGAATGAATCTATCATGTGCCTTATTCTCTACAGTGCTTCCTCTCCATGTCAGTCATCATTTGTCCCAGCTTTTTCCGCTACCACTATTGGCATTCGAGCTAGTCCAACATTGTGGAATATGCGTTTAGGACATCTGATCTTAAATAATAACCTGAGATGGTATGATCGATATTTTGTAATTGGTATGACCAGCTCTAGACATTAGGTAACCGATAATTGCAGTTTATTATTAGTTTTCGATTGATTTGATTAACTGACGGTTGTTGAACTTTGATTGCACCTAGTTTATTATGCTTGAGAATCTTCTCTTCTGATATAAGATTCACTCAAACTAGATCGAAGTATCAACGGGGATCTTTAGAACTGTTTGTAGATCTAAAGATGTCTTGTGATAATCCATCGTTAACAGACTCTGTTCTGTGTTGATTGATCACAAGAGATTCAAGTTGTTTGTGTGCAGCTGTTTATTGAAGATCTAAGAAGATTTGAAGACAAGGAAGATTTGTATTTGAGTTCATAATCTTTAGTGTGCACAAAACTTGATCGTCTGGGGACCCAACTATAATCGGTTTATCTTTGTGATAACCTTGATTGATTAGTTGAGTATATCGGCATCAATACAATTCTTTGTGATTCATAGTATTGATTGCATGGTCTAAACAATTACTTTGGTAGTTGTTAAATAGATTGATCTAAGAACCTGACAAAGGAGTTTATTGGGATAAACTGAAGAGCCTTTTGTCAAACTCATATCACTTGTTTGAAAAGAGTTGTTACCGAACAGATTTGTTGTTCCTTTACTGTTTGGAATACGAACCAAAGGAATTGTTCCAATTGCGTGACTTATTACAAGTTGGAGGTGCAGGGATACTGAGGGAACTAGGTGAACTATAGGTTTAGTTGATTTGCCTCAACTATACGAAGTTGGTTTAGATTTTGTATAGCGGCTTAATTCTGAGAGTATTCAATTCTGGACAAGGTCCCAGAGTTTTTCTGCATTTGCGGTTTCCTCGTTAATTATTTTATTTAATTTTTACTTTTCTATATCCGCAATTATAATTGATTTATTATAATTAGAAGTAAAATACACAAACGTTAATTTTTAATTACTTGATATTAATCATATAGTGTTTGGTTAAGTCTGAACTTATTATCAAGTAATCATACTTCGTTGTTGTATTGTCTCAATCTTGAATCCATAGTCAATCACACAAGTTATCTTGTTGTCTTATTGTCTAGATCTCGTATCCATAGACGATCACACGAAGTGTAAACTGATTCGTTGTATTGTCTCGACTCATTCCATAGACAATCGGTTTCGGAGAAAGGACTTATAGGTGGAAAAGTTTTAGATTGAGGTCTTTTTAACGCTCCATCATCATGGAATTTGAAGGAACTTCGAAATCGTATGGAATTGAAGCAAGAACCTGGAGAAGATGCAACGACATCCATTAAGGGGTTCTGTACTCAGGAAAGTCTCATTCCACCCATGCCACTGTCCTTGATTCTCCCACATGCCATCCTATCATGGGGACTCAACTCTGCTAACAACTCTGCTATTGGAAGACATTATGAATGCGTAGCTTCACCGCTACGATATTTACCAAATGGTTGAGTTCAATTCCTCTCCAAATTGAGCATCGCACTGGAACATTCATTGCTGAAAAGATGTCCAAGCATGACAAAGAACACCTTGGTATTTCCCCATAACCCTACAAGAATGTCTCGATGTGCCACAAAATCACTACAAAAAACACTATTAACTACACAAGTGTTAATGGTGGTTTTTTGACAAGGGCAAAACTTGTAAAAATCGCCCCTGAACTTACATCAGAGACATATCTATAATTATATATGTACTAGGGCTTCACCCAGCAGAACTCTCGTTATTCTATATATGTTTATAAATATGTATAAATTCCTGACCCGGCATCCGAATTATAGATTTGTACTTCTACATCATATTCCGCAAGAGAATTGAGAATGCGTATCCTGCTAATGGCCATATTGGCCTTCAATATGCCTGCAAAATTTTAGAGCTTCACCCAGCTGAACTTTCATTATTTTATGCCCGGCCATATGAATTTTCATGCATGGATCAGTCTACACTGATGCTGCAATTATAAATATTCAAAATAAGCTACTACGCTATTCTGAATTACCAGAGCATAATGTTTGGAATATTACTTCGAGTCACAGAACTTCCACGACTGAATTCCTCAAATATGTTCTGTATGCTACAAACGAAGTGCCAACGCCAACATGGCCACACTCCATAGCTAGGCTAATCTTGTTGGGTCTCATAACCTAGCCACTGATCGTTGTCCTATGCGTCAAAAATAAATTACACTTTCTCACAACTCAAAATAAATAATATAGCAAGGGTAAGCAATGATCGTTCCCACAGAGAGGATTTAGGTTGTCAAATTGTTTTGGTTTCCTATATAAACAAGGGGGGATTTCTGATTTTTATGTAAAGGAAAATAAACTAAAAGCAAATAATGAAATAAACAAGCAAATCAATAAGATGAAGATATTGGTCAAGGATTAGTTTTCATTCACAAACATGAATTTGTAACAATAACTAGAATTTATATTTAATCTCAATTTATTAAAAGGCCTAGGATACCTTGATCGCAAAAATGTCCCGTTAATTTCCTCTTGTTATCAACAAACGCATTAAAAGATGCGAATGTGAATTCTACCTAGAAAGCAACCTAAAGTGTAAAAGCACAATTAAGTTTAACTCCCTAAGAGCACTAAGTTCTATGAAATAAGACTAATCAATGCAGACGAACGTGTAAAAGCATTAATCCGTTTTAACAAAGGTTATGATCCACTTGTGACTACTAGGATGTATCACTACAAGCAATACTCACAATTATGCTACTTGCAATCAGGAATTATCACTTTTGCGTATAATAACCCTAATCTAGCAATAGAGATGAAAACTAATTCAATCGATTCGCGACTCGACTAAACATGCATTCAAATCATATAACAATATTAAAAGTGAATCATAAGCAATAAAATATGGAGACAAAACTAATTCATTGCATAAATATCATGGTTGGAACTCCAACTTATTCTTTAACCAATAATAAAAACTTAGCTCATATTCATGGAGTTCATCACAAGGAGAAAAAGAAAACTCATGTTTCTAACCCTAGAACCAAAAGTAGAAGAGAAGATAAAAGATATCTGTAGAGAGATAAAGCCTCTCCTTTTATACTTTCTTTGCCTTCCCAACTCTAATTCTCGACTAAACCTCCAGCCCATCATCTCAACTTCCATTCGGGCCTCAAATCATAAGCCCATTAAAATATTTAGCCTTTGGCCTGTCAGTTTCAGAGAACTGACAGCGTATTTTCTTGTTAAGCCACATCCTCCAGCTGCCGGCCATCTCCTCTATTTGACACCAACTCACCAACTGCTCGTCTGCACAGTCCCATTGCAGTAAGTAGCTTGGCTAACACAACATCCAACACCAACCAAACACACCAGTACCAATCCATTTCAACTCAAATACCTAACTGCAACTTCGAACCAAAACTAGCACCTGCAATCTGTACCACTTCAGTCACCTCCATTGCAATCAACATCCTTTTCCGAACTCCATGCCTGCAATGCCTGCTGCAATTGAACCTCATACATAGCATTAGCGTTGGCTCCTTTCTTGCATTCTACCCTGACAATTCCCATTTCAGTTCACTTGCAATTGCAACCTAAACATACATCTAACTCCCTGTAGCTTAACTGCAACTGGCACAGCAGCTTAACCCTTTGTAACAACCAGCTCGCAGCCGCACCTGTAAACCATTCAAATCTGAATCATACCACTGCCAATTTCCTGCAATAACTGCACAACATCTCAGCTTCACATACTAACTCTTAACCCTTTCCTGCACTTCTTCAACGGAACTTGATGTAACCATTCTCAACTCCACCAACGCTTGCCTTCCTGTAATGCCATCAGCACCATTCTCCCCGCGGATGCAGCAGCCACTACAAACACACAGCTGACCCATTTGCATCTTCTTAACCTCATATTCCATACCCAGCAATTCACGCATTCACAGTTCACAAGTCCATACATTCATGTCCGCAGCAGCGTTAAGACTTGCAACCTTGTAGTAAGCAAGCAACTCCAAGCATTTGTACTTGCACCGCAACAGCATACCTTGTAATCTCCAGCACAACTCCATCTCGCACAGCAAAGCGTTACCACCAACAGCAATTTCAGGTCCAATGCTCATAACTTCCATTCGCACCAAACTCAGTCTGCACACTGCATTGCAGCTTCATTCTCTCTCTATTAAGCCATCGACAATAGCAATCACAACCTGCAATGCATAATTACTCGCAGTTCCATTCATACACAGACCAACAACTTAAATGCAGCTCAATCACCAGTTCAAAGGCCTCCTACCAATTCCATTCACCTTCTTTGTAGTTGCTCAGATCACCACCAGTTCAGCCCCTAGTTTCAGTCTTACCAGAAACGCAATCTTGTCATTCGGTCATTCAGAGCCATGACAGCAACACACAACCACCTTGCTTTATGTCCTATCATTTTGTTCTTCAGTTTTGAGCTCATGTTGCTGCCAGAATCACACTCAACACCAAAGCAAAGACCACCCGAGCCAGATCTCCTTGGCATCAACCACCAGTTCAGAGTAACAACTCCATTCTACTGCCAAGCTCTAACTCCCCTCGCTGCAACTGCATTCACCATTAATTCGAAACCCATCTCCTAATTTCAGTCACGACAGCAACAACATTTTCTTCTATCTTGCAGTTTCTCGAATCAATACTCTGAACCTTCAATCCATTTCCGGCCACAACACCCTTGTTTCATCTTCCTCTTCTGGTGGCAGTAACACCAATTTCTTCTTCTAATTTTCAGATCGAGCGCAAACCCAATCTAGTTCTTCTTGGTTTCACAGAAACAACCTCTTATTCTTTCTCGATCTGTGGCTTAGCAGCAACAGTAAGATCTTCTTCTCCATCTTTGAATCCCATCATCTCTGTCTTGTTCGAATAATAGCAGCAAACCCCTTCAAAGTCTCATCATTCAAAACCCATATTAGATCCCTTTTTCCTATCTGAATCAAACTCTCAAAACCCTTCATCAATTTCTTCTCTGGTAAATCACTTCCATTGACAACAGATCAAACCATAACTTCCCATGAATATCAGCAGCAACCCTGTTATCTCGATCCTCTTCGAATCCTTCCCTGAGCGTCTCAATTAACCATTTCTTCTTCCATTCTCGATCTACAGCAACGCCATCTCTTCTTCACACATCTCTTGGTTTCAGGGGAGTTATAATGAGAATCGAGGAGAGAATTCTCGATTCAGTGTTGTGTAGTGAACTGGGGTGGCTATTTGCACCCACTGATGGACCACCCAGTAGTAGTCCCTTACCAGTGATTGGCTCCAGATAACACCGGCCTGTGAAATGATCATAATACTCATTTTGCGCCTATTCCCTCTTCTTTTGCTCTTATTGGCTCCATTGCACCTAATGAACTCAAAAGCAATCATAAGATACATAATTTACAAGAAAACTCGCAAAGAAAGTATAAACAATAGATAAATTTCAAGGCGTTTACCACACCTATCAAATTCCCCCACACTTAGACTTTGCTAGTCCTCGAGTAAATCAAACAAAACAATTCTAAAACATACATACAACTCCGTCTCGCCGAGGATACGGTTACTCTTAGCATGAATAACAGGCCTTTAAACCCCTAGGTGTCCCTAGTGGACGAGTTATAGTCTCGTGAAGGTTTACAAGAGGTCTACCTACAAAACCTTTTCTTCCAAAATCCAGCTACTTGTGACAATTTAATGACACTAAAAAAAAAAATTTATTCGATGGCATACAATCAATGATTACAAGAGGAAGTACCCACTTTCAAATCCAATTCATAAATAAATTAGTAATATAGATTTATTCGGAAAGTTGAACACAACCACAATACTCGGAATCTAATCAACCACAATCACACGAAAAGATTAAGAAGATGGATATAGAAAGTAGATGGTGGCGAACTGTTGACTAAGGTGAACGATGTTTCCCATATCTGTCTGAAGGCCACTGCCAAAACAAGCCTAAAAATCCTATTGGATTGAGCTACTAGTCTGAATTCTAATATCAACACAGCTGGCATATACAAGGGAACCAGCGGTCGACAAACTTAATTCTAGATCAATTCACTGGCATATACAAGGGAACCAGTAATCGATTTTATTCAATACAATAATATTTTTTATTTTTTATTTTTTTTTTGACATCATGATTGGATCTTGTGGATCCAAGCGCATGTTTCTTGTCAGCAGATTACATGATAGCTCCCTTGGATCCTGCACTCCACGCTTGCTTAGGCGACGGAGACAGGGAGAACACACACATATTGCTTTATCCAAGTGTCATATTTATTCCTTTTGGTCAATTGATCGGTCTTTGTTTTTTGTAGTAACTCAATCACTCTATTTCATCCTAGCAGTGATAACAATTCGATGTTCGTGCCCCACCAATTCACTAGAGAAACAATAGATAAATATGGAAAAATAAAAATGGAACATGATATGGTGACGACTCCGAGATATGGTGACAACTAACATGTTATTTATTCTTATATTTTGTTTGTTTTCATATGAATAGACTCTACTAATGGGTTCCTCAACTCCTACAACCACGATGTTTCCATTAGTGTAAGGTACAAGTTGCTAGACTTAGGAGTTTATCATCTCTTTTTTTTTTCTTTTTTTTTTTATCAACACAAGGGAAAACTAACAAGGCTAAAAAAAACTCTATATGAGAACATTCCCCCACACTTAAACTTTACATTGTCCTCAATGTAAATTGAATCGTCCAAAGAAAGTCAAGGTGGGAAATCTTATAACATGATATATATACATAATAAGAAAATAAAATGCATAATAAAAAATGATACTCCAACTTATAGCTATTTCTGAACAATAGAGGATAAACAGTAAACAAGCAATTTAGTTGGCATCTAATCTCAACTCAGCCAATATATATACCTCATCGTCAAGAAAAAATTCCATCTACTTAGAAAGGCTAGTGTTTATTCTAAATTGTTCAAAAATCTCTAAAAATTGGAGTGTTGATATGCAAATATCCAAAATAAGAAAATAAAGATAAAAGACTTGAAAAATAAAAAGATAGAGATAGATACACAAAACCAGTGGGTTGCCTCCCGCTTAGCGCTTGGTTAAAGTCGTCAGCCCGACTTGCAAGATGAATTCCCCATACACCAATAATCTGAAAAGTTGGGGATCCTCTCATAGAACCTGTTTTGGAAACACTAGCTTCACACAAATATTAGTAACATAAAACAGAAACGAAGCTATTAACCGATAAAAGCTTCCCCTACACTTATTCTTGTCCACACTTGGAAGTGTATAAAGAATATAGAAGTCGGGTACTTCCACGGTTTCTTGTTCCAAAATCTGCATAGTTTGAGAATCAAGTATCTCTAATAGCGGAAATTGAGAAACAAAGTCACTTAACAATGTTTCCGAAGCACATATATTTAAACCAATAAGAGGTAAAGGAGAAAAAACAATAGGCAAAGGGTTAGACAAACCTTGCACAATCTCTTTTAGCACGGAATCCTCTTCATCCTTGAAAAATTCAAGTGAATTATTCACCTCTTATATATTGTGGTCCTCTATCAAACTTTGCAACCATTCTTCATCCGTTTCTGCCTTAACCAAAGTCTCGACATAAACATCATCATTACAATTCTTTGCAAACTCAATTGGGTCTTCCAGAATATTGGTCATAACGGTTTCATTCTCAACACACTCCTCTTCGTTGTAAGGCACATACTCTTTTGCGGATCCAAATTTTATTATAAGAAACTTTTTTAGAACACTAAAAAATGCAGCATCTTCAAGCTCCACCCTTTGAATAGGCTCTTGATCATTATTAAGATCAATGCTTGAGTAATCTACACAAGTGTCATCATAGTCCTTTTCATCTTCATCTTGATCCCAGAATTCCATTGTACACCTTTGGGTAATGTCACCATGAGTTGCTTCAAACGACGTATCTTCATAATCATCGTCAATTTCATAGCTAACATAAGATTGGTTGTCGCTGAATTTAGTGTTGCTAACCTCAAACTCATCCTTTTGAATAGGCGAATGATCATTATTAAGATCAAGAGTTGAGTTAACTACACAATTATCAACGAAAATCCCCAACGGTTGGCCTTTCTCAACATTAGCATCAATCAAATATTCATCACACACCACAGGCACATTAGAATAATTATTGCTTTGAAAACAAAATTCTTCTTCATACCTTTCTTCCTTGTATTCATCAATGCTTCTTCGTAAGATAGCCATACCTTCACGAAGTTCTTGAAGTTGCTCGTTTGTAGCCTCTTTATCTTTTTGAAACTCTTGTCGTAAAAAGTTGGAAAAGTTGTCTAACAAGTTAGAGACTTGTTGTTCACGAGCATAAGAATCCTCCAATCCTTGTGGTTGTTCGCACACATACCCGTCATAAGGTTGTTGATATGTATGAGGACCACAATATTCCGTAGGATATTGATCATAGCCAATAAATTGGTTTTTATTATACCCATGGAATGGTTGGAAGTTTCCATATTGTTGAGGTTGTTGAAAACCGTATCCGTCATTTCAATATGCTCCGTCCATAGAAATTGGTACCTGAAACACGATTCTCAAAACAAGGTTAACAACCGGAAAATAAAAACAAAAACAAAACTAAAAACAAAACAAAAAATAAGAAACCAAAAACAAGTGACAACTGCTGCCTCCCCGCTAGCGGCGCCAAAATTTGATTGTTTTCGTATGCGTCAAAAATAAATTACACTTTCTCACAATTCAAAATAAATAATATAGCAAGGGTAAGAAAGGATCGTTCCCACAGAGAGGATTTAGGTTGTCAAATTGTTTTGGTTTCCTATATAAACAAGAGGGGATTTCTGATTTTTATGTAAAGGAAAATAAACTAAAAGCAAATAATGAAATAAACAAGCAAATCAATAAGATGAAGATATTGGTCAAGGATTAGTTTTCATTCACAAACATGAATTTGTAACAATAACTAGAATTTATATTTAATCTCAATTTATTAAAAGGCCTAGGATACCTTGATCGCAAGAATGTCCCGCTAATTTCCTCTTGTTATCAACAAACACATTAAAAGATGCGAATGTGAATTCTACCTAAAAAGCAACCTAAAGTGTAAAAGCACGATTAAGTTTAACTCCCTAAGAGCACTAAGTTCTATGAAATAAGACTAATCAATGCAGACGAACGTGTAAAAGCACTAATCCGTTTTAACAAAGGTTATGATCCAGTTGTGACTACTAGGATGTACCACTACAAGCAATACTCACAATTATGCTACTTGCAATCAGGAATTATCACTTTTGCGTATAATAACCCTAATCTAGCAATAGAGATGAAAACTAATTCAATCGATTCGCGACTCGACTAAACATGCATTCAAATCATATAACAATATTAAAAGTGAATCATAAGCAATAAAATATGGAGACAAAACTAATTCATTGCATAAATATCATGGTTGGAACTCCAACTTATTCTTTAACCAATAATAAAAACTTAGCTCATATTCATGGAGTTCATCACAAGGAGAAAAAGAAAACTCATGTTTCTAACCCTAGAACCAAAAGTAGAAGAGAAGATAAAAGATATCTGTAGAGACATAAAGCCTCTCCTTGTATACTTTCTTTGCCTTCCCAACTCTAATTCTTGACTAAACCTCCAGCCCATCATCTCAACTTCCATTCGGGCCTCAAATCATAAGCCTATTAAAATATTTAGCCTTTGGCCTGTCAGTTTTAGAGAACTGACAGCCTATTTTCTTGTTAAGCCACATCCTCCAGCTGCCGGCCATCTCCTCTATTTGACATCAACTCACCAACTGCTCGTCTGCACAGTCCCATTGCAGTAAGTAGCTTGGCTAACACAACATCCAGCACCAACCAAACACACCAGTACCAATCCATTTCAACTCAAATACCTAACTGCAACTTCAAACCAAAACTAGCACCTGCAATCTGTACCACTTCAGTCACCTCCATTGCAATCAGCATCCTTTTCCGAACTCCATGCCTGCAATGCCTCCTGCAATGCCTGCTGCAATTAAACCTCATACATAGCATTAGTGTCTTTCTTGCATTCTACCCTGACAATTCCCATTTCAGTTCACTTGCAATTGCAACCTAAACATACATCTAACTCCCTGTAGCTTAACTGCAACTGGCACAGCAGCTTAACCCTTTGTAACAACCAGCTCGCAGCCGCACCTGTAAACCATTCAAATCTGAATCATACCACTGCCAATTTCCTGCAATAACTGCACAACATCTCAGCTTCACATACTAACTCTTAACCCTTTCCTGCACTTCTTCAACGGAACTTGATGTAACCATTCTCAACTCCACCAACGCTTGCCTTCCTGTAATGCCATCAGCAACCATTCTCCCCTGCTTAGTGCATCAGCTGCCACTACAAACACACAGCTGACCCATTTGCATCTTCTTAACCTCATATTCCATACCCAGCAATTCAGCTCATTCACAGTTCACAAGTCCATACATTTCATGTCCGCAGCAGCGTTAAGACTTGCAACCTTAGTAATCAGCAACTCCAATTGCATTTGTACTTGCACCTGCAACAGCATAACCTTGTAATCTCCAGCACAACTCCATCTCGCACAGCAAATCGTTACCACCAACAGCATTTCAGGTCCATATGCTCATAACTTCCATTCACACCAACTCAGTCTGCACACTGCCATTGCAGCTTCATTCTCTTCTCTATTAAGCCATTCTACAATAGCATCACACCTGCAATGCATAATTACTCGCAGTTCCATTCATACACAGACCAACACTTAAATTGCAGCTTCAATCACCAGTTCAAAGGCCTCCTACCACTTCCATTCACCTTCTTTGTAGTTGCTCAGATCACCACCAGTTCAACCCCTAGTTTCAGTCTTACCAGAAACTGCATCTTGTCATTCAGAGCCATGACAGCAACACGCAACCACCTTGCTTTATGTCCTATCATTTTGTTCTTCAGTTTTGAGCTCATGTTGCTGCCAGAATCACACTCAACACCAAAGCAAAGACCACCCGAGCCAGATCTCCTTGGCATCAACCACCAGTTCAGAGTAACAACTCCATTCTACTGCCAAGCTCTAACTCCCCTCGCTGCAACTGCATTCACCATTAATTCGAAACCCATCTCCTAATTTCAGTCACGACAGCAACAACATTTTCTTCTATCTTGCAGTTTCTCGAATCAATACTCTGAACCTTCAATCCATTTCCGGCCACAACACCCTTGTTTCATCTTCCTCTTCTGGTGGCAGTAACACTAATTTCTTCTTCTAATTTTCAGATCGAGCTCAAACCCAATCTAGTTCTTCTTGGTTTCACAGAAACAACCTCTTATTCTTTCTCGATCTGTGGCTTAGCAGCAACAGTAAGATCTTCTTCTCCATCTTTGAATCCCATCATCTCTGTCTTGTTCGAATAATAGCAGCAAACCCCTTCAAAGTCTCATCATTCAAAACCCATATTAGATCCCTTTTTCCTATCTGAATCAAACTCTCAAAACCCTTCATCAATTTCTTCTCTGGTAAATCACTTCCATTGATAACAGATCAAACCATAACTTCCCATGAATATCAACAGCAACCCTGTTATCTCGATCCTCTTCGAATCCTTCCCTGAGCGTCTCAATTAACCATTTCTTCTTCCATTCTCGATCTACAGCAACGCCATCTCTTCTTCACACATCTCTTGGTTTCAGGGGAGTTGTAATGAGAATCGAGAAGAGAATTCTCGATTCAGTGTTGTGTAGTGAACTGGGGTGGCTATTTGCACCCACTGATGGACCACCCAGTAGTAGTCCCTTAACCTGTGATTGGCTCCAGATAACACCGGCCTGTGAAATGATCGTAATACTCATTTTGCGCCTATTCCCTCTTCTTTTGCTCTTATTGACTCCGTTGCACCTAATGAACTCAAAAGCAATCATAAGATACATAATTTACAAGAAAACTCGCAAAGAAAGTATAAACAATAGATAAATTTCAAGGCGTTTACCACACCTATCAGCCACGACCATCAATGTCCTATCTATCCAACTAGCTAGCCAGGACGTGGCCACCAACTTCCTAGCTATCCAATTAGCTATCCAAGTCGTGGCCACTAACTTCCTAACTAGCCAACTTTCTAATTCGTCCACGGCCTCCTTGTCTTCCTAGCTATCTAACTAGCTAATCAGGTCACGACCTCCTTGTCTTCATAACTATCCAACTAGTTAAATCAGGCCACGACCTTCTTGTCTTCATAGCTAGCCAACTACCTAATCAGGCCACGACCTCTTTGTCTTTCTAGCTATCCAACTAGCTAGTTAGGGCACGACCTTCTTGTCTTCATAGCTAGCCAACTAGCTAATCAGGTCACGACCTCCTTGTCTTCATAGCTAGCCAACTAGCTAGTCAGGCCACGGCCTCCCTGTCTCTCGGTTCGGCCGGGACCACGGCTACCTTGCTCTAAGCTTACCCTAGCCGTCCACCTTGCATCTCAGGCCACGGCCTCCCTATCATCAGGCATGACCAAGCCTGGTCACGCCTCCCTGTCTGGCTAAGCCTGGCCACGCCTCCATGTCTTCAGGCCTGGCTAACCGTGGCCACGACCTCCCTGTCTTCAGGCCTGACCTAGCCTGGTCACGTCCTCCTTGTCTTCAGGCCCGACTTAGCCATGTCTCGCCTAGCCTATCCATATAGCTACGGCCTCCTTGCCTCCTAGTTTGGCCTAGCCTAGCTTCATATCTAGCCAACTATCTAGTCGAGCCACAACCTCGCTATCTCCCGGCTTGGCCTATCTAGTGGTCACGGCCACCTTATCCTCAGCCTAGCTAACCATGGCCACGGTTTTCTGCCAGCCGGTCTAGCCTGGTTTCTAACCAGCCACGACCCCTTGCTAGCCGGCATAACCTGGCCTAAATCACAGAAACGACCTATCTCCTAGCCTGGCCATGTTTTTGGCAACGGCCTCTTTGTCTTCAGGCCCGGCTTAGCCATGTATCGCCTAGCCTATCCATATAGCTACGGCCTCCTTGCCTCCTAGTTTGGCCTAGCATAGCTTCCCATCTATCCAACTATCTAGTCGATCCACAACCTCGCTATCTCCCGGCTTGGCCTATCTAGTAGTCACGGCCACCTTATCCTCAGCCTAGCTTACCATGGCCACGGTTTTCTGCCAGCCGGTCTAGCCTGGCTTCTAACCATCCACGGCCCCTTGCTAGCCGGCATAGCCTGGCCTAAATCACAGAAACGACCTATCTCCTAGCCTGGCCATGTTTTTGGCAACGACCTCCTTGCCTCTCGGCCTAGCCTATCCATATGGCCACGACTATATTTCTCCAAGCCTAGCACCCATGTCCATGCCGACTCGGCTAGCTATCTGTTAGAGCATAGCTCGGTTGAACCCACCAAGCGTTGGTATGTCAAGTTTGGTTGTCATATTTCAGTGAACCAAAACTCATTTAAGATTTAAGAGTCGCTTGATTAAATGTACTAGAGTTAACTTCGTATAGGTTAGCTTGAAAGTATTAGGATTTGAGACATTACAAGTATTGCGAAGACTTGAAGAAGTGAAGAAGTAAGGAGCTACAACCACAACATCATCCTTCCACTTGAGGTTAGTGATATTTAACTTGAACTGTTTCATTCCCTAACGTATCTTTCAAGTCGTGCATATTGAAAACAACACTGCGAAGCATGAACACTCTAGATAGACATAGTATTAAGGAATACAATACGAGGTTTATTGCTTAACCATTAAACTTTGTAGATAAGACATCGACATAATCGTTTGAATGCTATTGTGATTATGTATGGGTATGAGGTGAGGATTTACTCCTAGGAAACAATATTTTTACATGTGTTTTAAGGAAGTAAGTTCATGAACTTTGTTTGTGAATCGAAAAGGAAATCGCCAGGCGTTATTGGGATTCTTCTTCATTGCATATGAACGACCAATATGTGTGATTAGTATAACCGCTCATGACTTGTTTGTGATCTTGGTAAAACTATTCACATGAGGCCTGACTTTTGTATTGGTATGACTTTTATTAGTGAAACCTATCTTAAGTAATCACCTGATGGTATGATCGATTTTGTGTAGTTTGTAAGACCTAACACTGGGTAACGGGGAACCGATCCTAGTAAGAGGTGCAACACATCACAAAGGGGAATCGATCCTTGTATGGGGTGCATCAAGGTTTATAACAAAAAGGGGAACAGACCCTATGCACATGTGCAACACGTTTTTAGGCAATGGGGAACCGATCCTATGGGCATATGCAACACATATGAGTTAGACACCATATATATGTGTGGAACCGATCCTAGTACCTAGTCAACCGAATTTTGGAAGCTAGTGTGACTATGCACAGTACTCACGTGGAGGTAGAACCGAAACTTGTTTTGATAGAACCGTTAAACCCATGATTTGTGATTGAGAGTTCTTAATCAATCGCACAACTCTTGAAAGTCAGACGAACCAATTCTAAACTTGTTTGGAAGCGTGGTAAATCGGTTTCAAGTATGTAAGTATGATAGAGGACTTACAAAGTAAGGATGTCGACACACTTTGAACACGTGCATTTATGCGTATCTTTTATTGTTCAAAGATATTCCTTAACAGCTAAGAAGGAAGTAAATCCCATGTTCGAAATTAAATAAGTTAAGAATCTTTCAATTAAGGTTTTTAATTATATATGGAAAATAAGAATTAGTAATGTGCATTTGCTAGTTAAAGATTTTCCAAGGAGATTTTCGGTCAATATTTTTGGACAGAGCATTCTCAGGAATTATGAAAACCGAATAGGGAAATTATTATTGAATATCTTGAGAATATTTTCAGTTTTGGAAATTCCTTGGTATCCAAACTTCCTTGTCTATAAATACTTGAAGTTTGCATTTCGGGCAAACTAATCCTTCGTGACAGTAAACTTCCTTTGTTGTACTGTTACTGGTGAAGCCGCCTATTCGGAGAGGAGAGTAACCTAATTAGGCGAAATCTCTTACGGCATCTCAATTTAAAGACTTCTTTGGGATTGAGAAGCTCTACGAGTACCGTTGGTGGGAAACTAGATAATTGCGGTTTATCTTTTGTTTTCGATTGATTTGATTGACTAACGTGGTTGAACTTTGATTGCACCTAGTTTGTTTTTGCTTGAGAATCTTCTCTTTTGATATAAGATTCACTCAAACTAGTTCGAAGTTTCAACAGGGATCTTTAGACTGTTGTTAGTGCTAAAGACGATCTTGTGATAATCCATTGTTAACAGACTCCATTCTGTGTGTGATTGATCACAAGAGATTCAAGTAGTTGTGTTCAGGTGTTTATTGAAGATCTAAGAAGATTTGAAGACAAATAAGAGGTAGAAGATTTCTGACTTGGTTATATAAATCTTTGGTGTGCACAATACTTGTTTTGGTAAAAAAAGGATCTCACTGTAATCGTTTTATCCTTGTGGTAGATTGGATAGAATAGTTGAGTAGATCGGCATCAATATGGTTCCTTGGGATTAAAGGTATTAATTGCAAAATCTTATGATTACTTTGGGTAATTGAACATAAGATTGATCTATGAACCTGACAAAGGAGTTTATGTTAAGATAAACAGAAGAGCCTTTGTCCGACTCATATCACTTGGTTGAAGAGAGTTTATACCAAACATATTTGTTGTTCTTTACTGTTTGGAATACAAACCAAAAGAATTGTTCCAAGTATGTGACTTATTCATAAGTTGGAGGCGTGGGAATATAGACGGAACTAGGTGAACTATAGGTTTAGTTGTTTGGTCTCAACTATACGAAGTTGGTTTATTTTGTATAGCGGCTTAATCCCGAGAGTATTCAATTCTGGACAAGGTCCCGGGGTTTTTCTGCATTTGCGGTTTTCCTCGTTAAAAAAATCTTGTTGTGTCATTTACTTTTATTTTCCGCATTATAATTGTTTTATTATAATTAAAGTAAATTACACAAACGTTAATTCCTATTTACTTGATTTGCAATCCTTTTGTGTTTGGTTAAGTCCGAACCTTTGTATCAAGTAAACATACTTCGTTGTTGTATTGTCTCGATCCTGTATCCATAGACGATCACACGAAGTGTGAACCGATTAGTTGTATTGTCTCGACTCACTCCATAGAAAATCACTTTCGGAGAAATGACTTATAGGAAGGAAAAGTTTTAGCTTGAGGTATATTGGGTACCCTCGCCTTTTCAATTGGTATCAGAGCAGGCAAACACGAAAATATCTAACAATCTGTTTTTGGTGCGATCCATCCTATAAGAATTGAATTCATGTTTGTTTCAGTTAACGTAAATCAAGACATCAAGTGTTTTGAATTAACACTTGATGATGGAATCTACGATTCAATATCTGAAGAAATCATCTCTAGAGATTCTACGAGACAAGTTAATCTTGTTAATAATGTAGAAACCGATGACGACTGAAAAATACGTCTACAAGAAAGGTTAGATGAAATTTTCGACGATGATGACTCAGATTTTGAACAAGAAGTAGAAGAGGATATCTCAGAATTCTCTAAACTGTTAGATCCTTTCAAAAATAAAAAACTGAGAACTTCAGATTTTCTTGGTTTTATGACTCCTCTTTGTTGTGAGAACAGGAAACTGGGGAGGGTTTTCCAAGGATATTATATGGGTTACCGCATCGGTGATTCTCTTCTTAAAGATCGTACCGACGGGTTAAATTCTAAGAAATTAGAATGTGAAACTCTTCAAAGAGAACTCTTTTTGTCGAAAAAGAAACTTGCTGAATCTGAAGCAAGGGTTAATTCTCAACCAGAGAGTTTTGAAGAGAAAGAAGGTACATATCTCTCACGAGAAAAACACCTTAAGGCTGATCTAGCTGGTGCTCTTGATAAAATCAAGACGTTGGAAGAAGAAATTTTGGACCTTAAAAAGCTTAATGTTAGCTCAAACAATTTAACCTCAATGTTAGAAGCAAGTAGAAATCATCGTGATACACGAGGATTGGGCTATAAGAGAATGGATGCTTCAAATATTAGCAAAAAGGTAAAATTTGTTAAAGCTAAAAATTCTTCTAAACCAGAGGCTTCCACTGATAACGAAGATACTCATATTTCTTGCAAAGAAGAAAAGTCTGTCAAGCCTAAGAATAGTGTTCAACCAGCAGTAATCGAAGAAGGCATTTATGCTAATGTCAAGAAAGCAACAACGTTGAACAAAGACAAGAAGAAGAAGAAGAAGAAGAAGAAAACTCGTCGATCTCCAATGCAAGAGGATAAACAAAAAGGTAACACTAAAACTCATACTTCGTATATTTATACTAAGCATTGCTATTATTGTGGTAATAAAGGACACTTGCAATGGGGATGCAAAGTTCGTAAGATGCAAGATGCGCTTTCTATTGTATCAAACGAATTGGCTAAGTTTTCTCCTCATAAGAGCTCAGATCGGTATTGTCCTAAGTTTAGGCAAAAGAATTATATAATGATAGTTCAAATTTTGCATATCACTCGACAAGGTCATCTCATAAAAGACTCGAATATAGAAAGAGATATAACTTTGTAAATGCAAAGACAAGATCTGATGTTCCAAATTGGAGAAAGGGTGTTTCGCAAAATATTCAAAAGGACAATGATCCTAATGGTATAAAGAAGAAATCTGCTCCTGCGAAACCCAACTTTAAATGGGTCCCTAAGTCCTCCATAGCCAAGAAGGGACCAAAAGTTAGTCACAAGAATGACTCTCAAGTGTTAATTGTTGGTGACAATAATTACAAGAGTCTTCTTGAAAGACTAAAGAAAGACATCATGTCTGAAATCTCTTGTACTAGTAAAGGTTGTGATAATGACACTCTTCATCACAAGTCAAAGGAGAAAAACAAGAGATGGAACAAGAGAAAACAAACCAAGTACGAGGTCAAGAATGATGATTCGATCTTAATCACTCGTGACGGACAAGACAATGATCAACTCAACACAACCTAGTTGTGTTGGAATGTGCATGCTCACCTTTGTGCTCAATCTTATGAAGGGTGAGAAAGCACGTAAAACTGAGCACATGATCTCTCGGGAAATTATATGACTAATTAACATCTTGAGAAGATTTCTTTTCTTCTATACTCATACTTTCTCTATCTATATTTGAGTTTTGATAGAAAGGGTAATTTTGAGTTTGTGATGTTGTATCTACTGATCATATATGTGTAGCTCTTGTTTTTATGGTTAAAACGAGCCAAAAATCACTAAATTCGGACATCGTATGCAAAAGTTATGTCGAAAACAGTTTATTGTTGTGATGTCACAAGTAACTCTTGGGAACCGATCCTAGTACCCTTTCATAGTGAGGTAACCGATCCTAGTACCATGTCATTGTGAGGGAACCGATCCTAGTGAGAGGTCCCCTTACGAAGAAGTGTAAAATTGTTTTGCCCATAACTTCTTCGTCCAAACTCGCAATGACCTCATTCTTTTTGCGTTGGTTTCGCAATTTAATTACCTACAAGATAGAGGTAATTGAAATACTTGATCTCATGTTGAATACTTATGGTGTATTTCAAATTGGTTTATGGGATGTTTGATTTCGGTTTATTACCTTGATATTCGATCTCATAATGTTGTGAACCCTTATGGTTTGGGTAACTTTTTGATTTAGCATGATTAAGTTCTAGCCCATGTTGGTAGGCTTTATCAAAGGATCATGAGGGGTTCTGATAGAAACAATATGTGAAAAAGTCATAATATGTTGAATCGGTTTGGTTTAGCATAAAAGCATATGTGTTTCATGGGTTTTCAACTTTTGCTTGCAATAGTTAAAAACCGGTTTTCAACCTTTCTCTAGTAAAGGTTGGTTGTTGTTATTCTTTTGTTTTGCATAAGAATGACAACATAATGGTATTTCAATATCAATTCTCCCTGGAAGAAGAAGATGCGATCATATTGGAGAAGTTGGATGCGAAATTGAGGTAACAATCTTGTTAGTTAATTGTTTTCCTGTTTAAGAAAAGCTTAATGTTATTGCTTATATCTTTTTGCTTTTGCTTAACAAAATTTCAGTACAATTGATGTTTTTATTCCATTATGTGTATATGGATGTGTGTGTGATTCAATTGGTTACGGTTAATAAAAACTATTGTTATCTTACTTTGTTGTGTGGTATCAATTGTTTAGGCTTACAAAATTTACGGTGCAATTGCGGTGCTTTAATGTTTATGTTGTTTCAATTGTTTCCGTTTGAGGTGAATAATTATGCAAGTTAATTTGTTTTGGTTTGTATGAATTATTTATGGCTTGACAAAAGAATATGTTTACGGGATGAGTTGTTTAGTCCAATTCGATTCCTGATAAGAGAAACTAAGTTAATTCTGATCTTAGTTAGACTTATCAAAATGGAGGTTTCGGTTATTCAAGTCTAATCGAATGCCTTAACAAGAAATGCTAGTTAACTAATCTAGTATTTGCCTTGTTTAAAATCTAAAGGTCTAAGTTATATGGATAATTAGAACCCGATGAGAAAAATAGAGTTATCTTTATTTTGGTCTTATCGAATGAAGCGATTGTATTTGTACAATCGGTTTAGCAAAGGAACTAATATGCTTAGTTGATTTTTGGTTTACTAAACTATTTGGGAAAATTTCTTCGGGAAATTATTTCCATGATAACATATCAAAACATAATTACTTTGTAGTTTCGGTTTTGATATTGGTCATCAAACATGATGTGTGGAACCCTCATGCTTGATTCAACAGGTTGCAAGTCTATTTTGAGATTTGTAAGATCCTTTTCGTGTTGTCCTTTATTTTTTCGTTTCTTTGTCATTTTGTGACAAAAAGGAGGAGAAATATATGGAGTAAACAAGTGATGCTGGTGTCAATTTATATCGATTGGTATCACTAGGGAAGAAGGACATTGGTGCTTGAACGTTTACCTAACGAATGAGGAAAAGCATAGACTAAGGGGGAGTAACATATCATATAATTTTGTATAACAAAGATGTGAGGATTGAAAATATACCTATCTCCTTTAGGGGGAGTATGAGCTTTGTTATTATAATGTCAAAAGCTGTTGCATTTTTAAGGATTGAATGTATGTAGGTTATGTGATGTTGAATTCGGGAATCAAGCGTATGTGTAATGAATTCTTTTAATTTGTTAATCCATATGATTGTAAGAGTTTTGTCACTAAAATTGACAAAGGGGGATATTTTTAGAGCATAGCTCGGTTGAACCCACCAAGCGTTGGTATGTCAAGTTTGGTTGTCATATTTTAGTGAACCAAAACTCATTTAAGAGTCGCTTGATTAAATGTACTAGAGTCAACTTTGTATAGGTTATCTTGAAAGTATTAGGATTTGAGACATTAAAAGTATTGTGAAGACTTGAAGAAGTGAAGAAGTAAGGAGCTACAACCACAACATCATCCTTACACTTGAGGTTAGTGATATTTGACTTGAACTGTTTCATTCCCTAACGTATCTTTCAAGTCGTGCATATTGAAAACAAAACTGCGAAGCATGAACACTCTAGATAGACATAGTATTAAGGAATACAATACGAGGTTTATTGCTTAACCATTAAACTTTGTAGATAAGACATCGACATAATCGTTTGAATGCTATTGTGATTATATATGGGTATGAGGTGAGGATTTCATCCTAGGAAACAATATTTTTACATATGTTTTAAGGAAGTAAGTTCATGAACTTTGTTTATGAATCGAAAAGGAAATCGCCAGGCGTTATTAGGATTGTTCTTCATTGCATATCTTATGAACGACCAATATGTGTGATTAGTATAACCGCTCATGACTTGTTTGTGTTATTGGTAAAACTATTCACATGAGGCATGACTTTTGTATTGGTATGACTTTTATTAGTGAAACCGATCTTAAGTAATCACCTGATGGTATGATCGAGTTTGTGTAGTTTGTAAGACCGAACACTGAGTAAAGGGGAACCGATCCTAGTAATAGGTGCAACACATCACAAAGGGGAATCGATCATTGTATGGGGTGCAGCATTGTTTACAGCAGAAAGGGGAACCGACCCTATGGACATGTGCAACATGTTTTTAGGCAAAGGGGAACCGATCCTATGGACATGTGCAACACATATGAGTTAGACACCATATATATGTGGGGAACCGATCCTAGTACCTAGTCAACCGAATTTTGGGAAGCTAGTGTGACTATGCACAGTACTCACATGGAGGTAGAACCGAAACTTGTTCTGATAGAACTGTTAAACCCATGATTTGTGATTGAGAGTTCTTAATCAATCGCATATCTCTTGAAAGTCAGATGAACCAATTCTAAACTTGTTTGGAAGCGTGGTAAATCGGTTTCAAGTGTGTAAGTATGAAAGAGGACTTACAAAGTAAGGATGTCGACACACTTTGAACACGTGCATTTATGCGTATCTTTTATTGCTCAAAGATATTCCTTAACAGCTAAGAAGGAAGTAAATCCCATGATCGAAATTAAATAAGTTAAGAATCTTTTAATTAAGGTTTTTAATTACGGTCCGCGAGTTATAACCCCAGAGGTGTCACCATCCTTCCACAAAAAACCCATCAAAACAAAAGTAACACAAAAACCCCATCAAAACAAAATTAACACAAAAACCCCAAATTTAAATGTTGGTTTCATCAAATTTTATGATGAAACCAAAATAAAATTTGATGAAACCAACATTTAAATTTGGGGTTTTTGTATCAATTTTTAAAAATTTGGGGTTTTTGTATCAATTTTGTTTACGATGGAGTTTTAATGGATCCCAACATTTGAGTGGGGTTTTTGTACCACAAGTTTGGTCACCTTGGGTTTTTATGACTAGTTTTGTTTTAATTATATATGGAAAATAAGAATTAGTAATGTGCATTTGCTAGTTAAAGATTTTCCAAGGAAATTTTCGGTCAATATTTTTGGACAGAGCATTCTCAGGAATTATGAAAACCGAATATGGAAATTATTATTGAATATCTTGAGAATATTTTCGGTTTTGGAAATTCCTTGGTGTCCAAACTTCCTTGTTTATAAATACTTGAAGTTTGCATTTAGGGTAAACTAATCCTTCGTGACAGTAAACTTCCTCTGTTGTACTGTTACTGGTGAAGCCGCCTATTCGGAGAGGAGAGTAACCTAATTAGGCGAAATCTCTTACGGCCGCTCAATTTAAAGACTTCTTTGGGATTGAGAAGCTCTACGAGTACCGTTGGTGGGAAACTAGATAATTGTGGTTTATCTTTTATTTTCGACTGATTTGATTGACTAACGGTAGTTGAAATTTGATTACACCAAGTTTGTTTATGCTTGAGAATCTTCTGTTCTGATTTACGATTCACTCAAACTAGTTCGAAGTTTCGACAAGGATCTTTAGACTGTTGTTAGTGCTAAATACGATCTTGTGATAATCCATCGTTAACAGACTCCATTCTGTGTGTGATTTATCACAAGAGATTCAAGTAGTTGTGTGCAGGTGTTTACTGAAGATCTAAGAAGATTTAAAGACAAAGAAGAGATAGAATATTTCTGACTTGGTTATATAAATCTTTGGTGTGCACAATACTTGTTTTGGTAAAAAGAGGATCTCACTACAATTGGTTTATCCTTCTGGTAGATTGGTAGATAGTTGAGTAGATCGGCATCAATACGGTTCCTTGGGATTAAAGGTATCGATTGCAAAATATTATGATTACTTTGGGTAATTGAACATAAGATAGATCTAAGAACCTGACGACGGAGTTTATGTTAAGATAAACAGAAGATCCTTTGTCTGACTCATATCACTTGGTTGAAGAGAGTTGATACCAAACAGATTTGTTGTTCCTTTACTGTTTGGAATACGAACCAAAGGAATTGTTCCAAGTATGTGACTTATTCATAAGTTGGAGGCGTGGGAATACAGACGGAACTAGGTGAACTACAAGTTTAGTTGCTTGGTCTCAACTATACGTAGTTGGTTTATTTTGTATAGCGGCTTAATCCTGAGAGTATTCAATTCTGGACAAGGTCCCGGGAGTTTTCTGCATTTGCGGTTATCCTCGTTAAAATCTTGATGTATCATTTACTTTTATTTTCCGCATTATAATTGTTTTATTATAATTAAAGTAAATTACACAAACGTTAATTCCTATTTACTTGATAAGCAATCCTATTGTGTTTGGTTAAGTCCGAACCTTTGTATCAAGTAAACATGCTTCGTTGTTGGATTGTATCGATCCCTTATCCATAGACGATCACACGAAGTGTGAACCGATTAGTTGTATTGTCTCGACTCAGTCCATAGACAATCACTTTCAGAGAAAGGACTTATATGAAGGAAAAGTTTTTAGCTTGAGGTATATTTGGGTACCCTCTCCTTTTCACTATCAATTAGGTCGCGCCCGCGCCACGACTTAGCTATCCATTGGCTTGGCACCCGTATCTTGGTGACTTATTATGGTTAGATATTTACGATGCTATGGCAATCTCAGATCGAGTTATCTCTTAAAGCTACGCCGACAAATTCTGTCTAGCTTAGGCTATTACTCAGTCAAGTATTGTGACAATCTTGACAAGACTAGAAACAAGTCCATGATTATACTAATTCCTACAGGCAAAACACGTTACATGGGGGAATTATTCATGGGTATTGGTCTGGTGGTTTACAACAACGTGCGGCATGGCAACATCCCATGATAAGGAAGTTACAAGTAGTGGGGACGGTTGAGAGCGGTTAAAATAAGTGGTTAAGTAATGGAATGATGATTTACGGGTTTCCAGAAACTTCCCTGAGCGTAACCACACCATTATCCCACTATCTCTATCTCTCCACAACCTCCACTACTTACGAGGAAACAATGAGTGTTCCCTACAACTATAAATAGACTACCTTGTCTATTCAGAAGACAGAACAATCTTATCATTTCCAAGCTATTCTTCTTCCATGGTTCAATAACCTCACACTGAATTCAATCATCACTGATTTCCTCAGCTTTCTTTGCTTTTCCTCCCCTAAGATCAACCCATTTTCTTTCTTTGTAACAGAAGGAAGACGTGAACGTCCAACTTCTTGGTTTAGGCTCGTTTTGTACGATTTTGATTTTCGAACCTAAAGAAAGTACTTTGACAATACATTGTTTTACCTATGAGCGATTTTTGGGTATTAACAATTGGCGACCACAGCCGGAGATCAACCTCTCGGTCACAAAATCAGTTCTTCAACCATTTGAAAAACAAGGGTGGATCTTAGACCTCAATTCAGGTTCAGCTACCAGTCTCAATTTCGGTAATACCAGCGGTGGAATAACATAAATCATTCTTCGAAGCGCTTTTGCCGAAAACACCAAAGTTTCTCTTTAATTCCATTGGAGGCACCATGCGTAGCCAGACGTCACCAAGCCTCTCAAAATAGATGAAAAGACAAGAAGCTCTTGTTGAAACAAAAGGAGGCACAACTACCACCAAGAAGGAGAACCTCGCATATCTGAAGGCACTTACGGAGCAGATGTTACCAGAACAACGCCAACACCAGAAGGAGCCATCCAGGAACACCTCCAAGTCCATCTCTGGTGCTAACACATCAAAATATAACTCACAAGGAGATACACTTCATGAGCAACGTTACCCACGGTAATGTCCAAGATTTCCTCATGTCATTCTCCATTTGGGTCATACCCCAGCTGAAAAATCATAAATTAGCAAAAAATGGTTCAAGCATGGAGATCCAAGTACAAACCATAACATTCATGAACCATGTCCATTAGAAACCTAAACATTCATTAAAAAAAAATTTAGGACATGGCATGTAGTTTAGAAAGGTGATGTATCGTTTTGCAAGAACTCCGTCAGATCGTTTTTACACTGCCCTCTGGAAGAACGGAAACTGGCGCTAATTGGTGAATAATCTGGAGATGAAATATATACCAAACGATTCGTATTGAAGTCTTCTATAACATGCTAAAAGGGAACATCAATCCGATGAATGAGCTATAAATGGCAGCCAAAACTCTAGACTACGTGACAGCTGAAAACCTACATAATTTTTCCTGGAAAGTTCTGAGTTCTCGGTGTCAGATACTTTTCACCTACCAAAAGGACTCTGAATCAAGAAATTCTTTTTTGCAGAAGTTATATCTTCCTCTTATCTAGATAATGAGAAGTCAAACACCTCATTCCGACTTCGGATTAAGATTTCGCGGCCGTTTTGGCAAGAAGAAACGAATCTGCAAATTTTTATCAAGTCAATACATCAAGTTCGCACTTATGATCAGACAAGCAATAATAGACAAGCTTCCAGAGACATAGAATCAAAGAGGAGTTACTTCACCGAAAAAAAGAAGACAAGGAGAAGAAGAAATAATCTCACAGACATGAGTTATATTAAAGGGAGGAATCCTTCTTTTGGGCCATAATATCCGAGCAAAGCCTTTCATGTTACCAGAGTCTATGGCCGTAGCCACCATGCCACTCCTTCCTGCCAAGGTTCGTGCCCGCAGCTTCCACTCCTTCCTTCCAAGGTACGTGCCCGTAGCTGCGACTCCTTCCTTCCAAGGTTCGTGCCCATAGCCGCCACGCCTCTCCCTGCCGAGGTTCGTTTCCGTAGCCACCTAACCTCATCCTTCTAAGGTTTGTGTCTGTATCCATGACGCCTCTCCCTGCCAAGGTTCGTGTTTATAGCCACCACGCCTCTCCCTGCCAAGGTTCGTGTCCGTAGCCACCACGCCTCCTTCCTGCCAAGGTTCGTTCCTGTAGTCACCACTACTTCCTTCCAAGGTTCGTGCCCGTAGCCGCCACTCCTTCCTGCCAAGGTCCGTGGACGTAGCCACCACTTTTCTTCTTTCCAAGATTCATGTCCGTAGACGCCGCACTCCTCCATGTCAAGGATCGTGACCGCAACCAGCCAAGGTTCGTAGTTGTGGAAACTTCTTGTCCCATCCCGCCAAAGCTCGTGGTCGTGGACAGTTTTACTCGCTTGCACGTCCAGCCAACCCCTTTGCTTCCATGGACGCCCATGCAACTCCAGCCAACCTGTTTCGTTCCCACGATAATGCACTATCTTCTGATCAAAGCTGCTGCCAAGAACTATTGTTGCTCGTTTGTTGATACCTCCATAGCCTCACCATAGCAACAAATACTACTACAGACAAAGGTAATCCGTACCTCTCCATATTTTAGTTTCCCATGGAAGAAGTAATAGATTCACCTGTACAGATGCAAGAGGGTGATATCTTTATCATGGTCAACCCACCGACCATACAAGATATAACCACATAAACCACTTGGGTACCGAGGCTCTACACGGAATCCCTTCACTGTCAAAGCTCAGAAGAGACGGTCAACCAAAAAGTCAGCGACAAGGTCATCCACTCTCCAAAGGTGTAGCGCAAGGATATCATCACCTCTCTATCTGGAAGGAGCCTACAACACTTTACTAGATACAGATCCCAAGCCTACTCAGAGAAAACAACTTCAGTAACCAAAGAGAAGTGCGACTGGGGACTGCTCACTGCAGTCCATCCCCGATAACAATCAAAGATTCATGAGATAACTCCAAAGACGAAACATTCTTCTTGAAGACACCGGGGGAGACACGCTAGCAACATAACTCTCTCACCTCTACCTCTTCGTTATCCAGGAATGGCAGTATGGGATGCCTTCACGGCCCTCAACCAGGATCAGATGTCAATATCATCACTGTCAAGGCTTTACGATCCGCAGTAATTTTTCGACATGAAGTCGTGCATGTGCCTGATCAAAAATCCCGAAGGAAGATCCAGAAATACTTATGGTTGTATTACCATTGAGAAAAGCTAAATCCGATGCACCTCAGATGCAGAAGTTACTATCAAGGGACCCGCTTGATGATCAATTTTAAAACAGAACTAGAGCACATGTGAACGTTCATAGACTCTTCAAGAAACAAGAAAATACGCATTGACTGTTGCATAAAGCATAACTGCATACGAAGAATCACGTGAATCATACTTGGGGGATTGAAGATTTGCTCATTGTCGAAAATCTCTCCAGCTCAATGAAGATAGACAACCATGGAGCCGCGAATTTGAGGATCCCTTGCCCTCCAAAAGTACGATGCAGAGATATCTCCACGTATTCGATCACACCATAGGATCTATTACGCATCTACAACTCCTTACTGGGGACTGCTCATCCCATCCCATTCCATACAAGAATCCAAGATTCAGAAGATGGTTCAAAGGATTTCGCTTGGAACGAATTCCTTGAAGACATGATAGCAGCACGTCGGCAACGGAGCTCGTCTACTGCACCCAACGCCTCCGGAAGATTCTGCCCGTACGAGCATTCCAAGTATATCACCATCCCAGTCAGAAGGGCGAATAAGCCTATGAGCTAAAGAGTTGGAATAAACATAATTTCATTCCAGCTGATGCTCAAGAGTTTAAAGAACATTTTAATTGCGACTCAGCAGTCCAGACACCAACAAGGGAGTCAACTTCAAATTCCATCTCTTACTCCAGCCTCGGCGCAACAGAAACGACAACAACATAAGAAGACATCAACCGGCATGTCTTTCCTTACCTGATCACACCCATGACATGGGGACTCCGCCTCTGTCACCGACATGTCTTTCCTTACCTGATCACACCCATGACATGGGGACTCCGCCTCTGTCACCAGAAATTTCGATCACAGTGGTTAATTACGGAAAAGATGTTGTATCAATAATTCTCAAGGTGATACCATCAATCTACAAGCAAGCCTGAGACAAACAAGTACTTGCAGTCACAATACTAGTTTTGGTATACGGCTTACAAGATGCTCTCAGAAGTTCAGAAAATCAGCAACCATCTATGAAGAACGGGACGATGCATCCTTCATAAGACATTTTTGTCTATGTCTCTGCTACGACATACTAAAAGGGTATATCAAACGGATACACGGGATAAGAGATATGGATATTTTACCGAAGTTCATGGAGTTTCAAGAATTGCACTGGATTACAAATTGCAAATATCCATGTATGGAATACCAGACATACAAACTCCAAATAAAGTGATTCCTTTTGCATATGATTGCCTTATCCGTTAGCTTCGAAGGTTGGGGTCAAGCGTCGCAAACCGACATCGTATGAATACTAGAAGCCTCCTGGAGAGAATGATGTGCAAATAAGGGTTTCTATACTGCATTCACTAAACTCGGCAACAAGGAGACCTCATCCACCTACATCCCTACTACTTAGTGTTCGTGGTTGAAATGAGACAAAGCCGATGGATCTTCTATACTTCAAGAGTTTACGTACTCAAATCTACCTCAAAATAAAATGTTGGAGCCCACTGCTAGCCTCATCCAGAGCTCTAGTCTGTCATCGACTACTCATGATGGCTTCCGCTATTTCCAGTCTTGCTACAACGGGCTATGACGCCGGGCTTTATAGATGTTCATCACATTGCTTCCTCGCTGATGTTATTGCTAGTGCCTGTCACTATATAATCAGATGCTGAGCACCAGAGTCTATTACTTGCTCACAAAAGAGTCTAATACTAAATCCCAAGTACTGCCAAGGATATTGCATGGGGAGATAAAGCTAAGTAACTACTCTTTAACTGAGTCTTAAATTTTGGAAATAATTTGGCGTCATTGTCACCATCTAGTACTTACCACGAAACAATATTATTTCGTGCTAAGCAGGGGACTTAATGTTGATGGTGGTTTTTTGACAAGGGAAAAACTTGTAAAAATCGCCCCTGAACCTACATCAGAGACATATCTATAATTATATATGTACTAGGGCTTCACCCAGCTGAACTCTCGGTATTCTGTATATGTTTATACATATGTATAAATCCCTGACCCGGGCATCAGAATTATAGATTCGTACTTCTACATCATATTCCGCAAGAGAATTGAGAATGCGTATCCTGCTAATGGCCATACTGGCCTTCAATATGCCTGCAAAATTTTAGAGCTTCACCCAGCTGAAATCTCATTATTTTATGCACGACCATATGAATTGTCATGCACTGATCAGTCTACACTGATGCTGCAACTATAAATATTCAGAATAAGCTACTACGCTATTCTGAATTACCAGAGCATAATGTTTGGAATATTACTTCGAGTCGCGGAAATTCCACGGCTGAATTCCTCGAATATGTTTTGTATGCTACAAACGAAGTGCCAACACCAACATGGACACACTCCATAGCCAGGCTAATCTGGTTGACTCTCATAACCTAGCCACGACCACCAATGTCCTAGCTATTCAACTAGCTAGCCAGGCCGTGGCCACCAACTTCCTAGCTATCCAATTATCTAGCCAAGCCGTGGCCACCAACTTCCTAGCTAGCCAACTAGCTAATCAGGCCACGGCCTCCTTGTCTTCCTATCTAGCCAACTAGCTAATCAGTCCACGACCTCCTTGTCTTCATAGATAGCCAACTAGCTAAATCAGGCCACAGCCTTTTTGTCTTCATACCTAGCCAACTAGCTAATCAGGCCACGACCTCTTTGTCTTTCTAGCTAGCCAACTAGCTAGTCAGACCACGGCCTCCTTGTATTCATAGCTAGCCAACTAGCTAATCAGGCCATGACCTCCTTGTCTTCCTATCTAGCCAACTATCTAGTCAGGCCACGGCCTCCCTATCTCTCGGTTCGGTCGGGCCCACGACTACCTTGCTCTAAGCTTAGCCTAGCCGGACACGGCCTCCCTGTCATCAGGCATGACCAAGACTGGCCACGCCTCCCTGTCTGGATAAGCCTGGACACGCCTCCCTGTCTTCAGGCCTGGCTAACCGTGGCCACGACCTCTCTATCTTCAATCCTGACCTAGCCTGGTCACGGCCTCCTTGTCTTCAGGCCCGACTTAGCCATGTCTCGCCTAGCCTAGCCATATATCTATGGCCTTCTTGCCTTCTAGTTTGGCCTAGCCTAGCTTCCTATCTTTCCAACTAGCTAGTCGGGACACAGCCTCGCTATCTCTCGGCTTGTCCCATCTAGTGGTCACGACCACCTTATCCTTAGCCTAGCTAACTGTGGACACGGTTTCCTTCCAGCCGGTCTAGCCTGACTTCTAACCAGCCACGGCCCCTTGCTAGCCGGCATAACCTGGCCTAAATCACAACAACGACCTATCTCCTATCCTGGCCATGTCTTTGGCAACGACCTCCTTGCCTCTCGGCCTAGCCTAGCCATATGTCCACGGCTATATTTCTACAAGCCTAGCACCCATGTCCATGCCGACTCGGCTAGCAATCAATTAGGTCGCACCCGCGCCACGACTTAGCTAGCCATTGGCTTTTCACCAGTATCTTGGTGAATTATTATGGTTAGTTATTTACGATGTTATGGCAAGCTCAGATCGAGTTGTCTCTTAAAGCTAGTCTGGCTAGCTTAGGTTATTACTCAGTCAAATATCGTGACAATATATACAAGACTAGAAAAAAGTCCATGACTATACTAATTCCTATAAGAAATCAAAACACGTTACATGGGGGAATTATTCATGGGTATTGGTCTGGTAGTTTACAACAACGTGCAGCATGGCAACATCCCATGATAAGGAAGTTACAAGTAGTGGCGACGCTTGAGAGCGATTAAAAGAAGTGTCTAAGTAATGGAATGATGGTTTACGGGTTTCTATAAATCCCTGAGCGTAACCACACCATTATCCCACCATCTCCATCTCTCCACAACCTCCACTACTTACGAGGAAACAATGAGTGTTTGTTAGAGCATGGCTCGGTTGGACCCACCAAGCGTTGGTATGTCAAGTTTGGTTGTCATATTTTAGTGAATCAAAACTCATGTTAAGAGTCGCTTGATTATGCATTAGAGTCAACTTCGTATAGGTTAGATTGAAAGTATTAGGATATGAGACATTACAAGTATTGCGAAGTCTTGAAGATGTGAAGAAGTAAGGAGGTACAACGACAACAATCATCCTTCCACTTGAGGTCAGTGATATTTTACTTGAACTGTTTCATTCCCTAACGTATCTTTCAAGTCGTGCATATTGAAAACAAAACTGCGAAGCATATTTGAACTCTAGATAGACATATTATTAAGGAATACAATACGAGGTTTATTTCTCAACCATTAAACTTTGTATATATGACATCGACATAATCGGTTGAATGAAATTTTGATTATGTACGAGTATAAGGTGAGGATGTTATCCTAGGAAACAATGTTCTACATGTGTTTTAAGGAAGTAAGTTCATAAACTTGTTTATGAATCGAAAAAGAAATTGCCATGCGTTATTGGGATTGTTATTCATTGCATATCTTGTGAACATCCAATATGTGTGATTTAGTATAACCGCTCACGACTTGTTTATGTTCTTGGTAAAACTATTCACAAAGGCCTGACTTATGTATTGGTATGACTTTTATTAGTGAAGCGGATCTTAAGTAATCACCTGAGATGGTATGATCGAGTTTGTGATTTGTGTATGACTGACTCTGGGTAAAGGGGAACCGATCCTAGTAAGAGGTGAAGCACATCACAAAGGGGAATCGATCCTTGTATGAGGTGCAACAAAGGGGAACCGATCCTATGAACATGTGCAACATGTTTTTAGGCAAAGGGGAGCCGATCCTATGGACATGTGCAACACATACAAGTTAGATACCATAAATATGGGGGGAACCGATCCTGTGGACATGTGCAACAAGGGGGAACCGATCCTTTGACCATGTGCAATCGGCCACAAAAAGTCTCAATCAAATCCGAGCACGTTTTGTGTTTTTAACACAAAAAAATTATCCAAAAATATCTTTTCGAATTTTCTATTATTCTAGAAATATTAGAGATACCGAAAATATATTTGGATAATGTGTAAGGATGTCGGCATACTTTGAACACGAGCTATGAATGTTTATTTCTTTAATTGTTCAAAGTTATTCCTTAATAGCTAAGGGAAGAGAATCCCAGGATCGAAACATAAGTAAGTTAAGAATCTTTTAATTAAGGTTATTAATTTCATATTGTAGGGAAATTCCAGAATTAGTAATGTGCATTTACTAATTAGATTTTTCGAGAGATTTCGATCATTATTTTTGGACAGAGCATTTCCAGGAATTATGAAAACCGAATTTTTGCTTTAATGAATATCTTGAGAATGTTTTCGGTTTTGTGTCCAAACTTCCTTGTCTATAAATACTTGAAGTTTGCCTTCCTAGCAAACTAATCCTTCGTAACAACAGACTTCCTCTTTGTTGTTACTGGTGTAGCCGCTTATTCGGAGAGGAGAGTAACCTAATTAGGCGAAATCTCTTACGGCCGTTCAGTTTAAAGTCTTCTTTGGGATTGAGAAGCTCTAGCGTGTACCGTTGGTGGGAAACTAGATAATTCCGGTTTATCATTTTTTTCGATTGATTTGATTGACTAATGGTGGTTGAAATCTGATTGCACCTAGTTTGTTTATTCTTGAGAATCTTCTCTTCTGATATAAGATTCACTCAAACTAGTTCAGAGTTTCGACATGGATCTTTAGACTGTTGTGAGTTCTAAAGACGATCTTGTGATAATCCATTGTTAACAGACTCCGTTCTGTGCGTGATTGATCACAAGAGATTCAAGTGATTGTGTGCAGGTTTTTATTGAAGATTTAAGAAGATTTGAAGACAAAGAAGATATTGAAGATCTGACTTGGGTTTTATAATCTTTGGTGTGCACAATACTTGTTTTGGTAAAAGAGGATCCAATTAATAATTGGTTTATCCTTGTGGTAGATTGGATTGATTAATTGAGTAGATCGGCATCAACACAATTCTTTGGATTAAGAGTGTTGTTGGCTTAATCTTAAATGATTACTTCGGTAATTGAACATAAGATAGATCTAAGGACCTGAAGAAGGAGTTTATGTTAAGATAAACAGAAGAGCCTTTGTCCGACTCATATCACTTGGTTTAATAGAGTTGATACCAAACAGATTTGTTGTTCCTTTACTGTTTGGAATACGAACCAAAGAAATTGTTCCAAGTACGTGACTTATTTATAAGTTGGAGGCGTGGGAATACAGACGAAACTAGGTGAACTATAGGTTTAGTTGTTTGGTCTCAACTATACAAAGTTGGTGTAATTTTGTGTAGCGGCTTAATCCTGAGAGTATTCAATTCTGGACAAGGTCCCGGGGTTTTTCTGCATTTGCGGTTTACTCGTTAACAAAATCTTGTTGTGTCATTTACTTTTAGTTTTCGCATTATAATTGTTTTATTATAATTAAAGTAAATTACACAAACGTTAATTCCTATTTACTTGATAAGCAATCATATAGTGTTTGGTTAAGTCCGAACCTTTGTATCAAGTAAACATACTTCATTGTTGTATTGTCTCGATTTCATATCCATAGGCGATCACATGAAGTGTGAACCGATTAGTTGTATTGTCTCGACTATGTCCATAGACAATCACTTTCGGAGAAAGGACTTATACGTAGGAAAAGTTTTAGCTTGAGGTATATTTGGTTACCCTCGCCTTTTCAATTGGTATCAGAGCAGGCAAACACGAAAAGATCTAACAATCCGTGTTTGGTGCGATCCAACCTATAAGAATTGAATCTAATGAATGATTCAGTTAACGTAAAGCAAGACATCAAGATTTCTGAATTAACACTTGATGATGGCATCTACGATTCAATATCTGAAGTAATCATCTCTAGAGATTATACGAGACAAGTTAATCGTGTTAATAATGTAGAAACCGATGACGACTGGAAAATACGTCTACAAGAAGTGTTAGATGAAATTTCCGATGATGATGACTCAAATTTTGAACAATAAGTAGAAGATGATATCTCAAAATACTCTAAACTGCTGGAACCTTTGAAAAATGAAAAGCTGAGAACTTCAGATTTTCTTGGTTTTATAACTCCTCTTTGTCGTGAGAACAAGAAATTGAAGAAGGTTTTTCAAGTATATTATATTGGCTACCAAAACAGTGATTATCTTCTTAAAGATCGTACAAACGATCTAAATTCTGAGAAATTATAATGTGAAAATCTTCGAAGAGAACTGTTTTTGTCGGAAAAGAAACGCGTTGAATCGGAAGCAATGTTTAATTCTCGACAAGTACAAGGTCTTGAAGAAAAATCCAGTGCTAGTCTCTCTCAAACAAAACTGTTAGAGAAAGAGCGTGATGTTGCTCTTGAATAAATTCACTTGTTGAAAGAGAAACTTGTTGAATCTGATGCAAGGATTAACTCTCAACAAAAGAGTTTGAAGATAAAGAAGGTGTATATCTCTCACGAGAAAAACGCCTTGAGTCTGATCTAGCCGGTGCTCTTGATAAAATCAAGATGTTGGAAGAAGAAATTTGGAATTGAAAAAATCCAATGAAAGCTCAAACAAGTTAACCTCAATGTTAGAAGCAAGTAGAAATCATCGTGATACAAGAGGATTGTGCTATGAGGGAATAGATGCTTCAAATATTAGCAAAGAGGTAAAATTTGTTAAAGCTACAAATTCTTCTCAATCAGAGGCTTCCACTGATGACAAAGATGCTCATATTTATTGTAAAGAAGAGAAGTCTGTCAAGTCTAAGAATAGTGTTCAACCAGCAGTAATCAAAGAAGGCATTTCTGCTAATGTCAAGAATGCAACAACGTTGAACAAAGAAAAGAAGAAGAAAACTCGTCGAGCTCCAATGCAAGAGGATCCACAAAAAGGTTACATTAAAACTCATACTTCGTATATTTATACTAAGCATTGTTTTTATTGTGTTAATAAAGGGGACTTGCAATGGGGATGCAAAGTTCGTAAGATGCAAGATGCACTTTCTTTTGTATCAAACGAATTGGCTAATTTTTTTCCTCATAAGAACTCAGATCGATATTATCCTAAGTTTAGGCAAAAGAATTATTATAATGATAGTTCAAAAAGTGCATATCGCTCGACAAGATCATCTCATAAAATACCCAATTATAGGAAGAGAGATGACGTTTCAAATGCAAATACAAAATCTGATGTTCCAAATTGGAGAGATGTTTCGCAAAGTATTCAAAAGGACAATCGTCCTAATGATATGAAGAATAAAGCTGCTCCTGCGAAACTCAGCTCTAAATGGGTCCCGAAGTCCTCCATAGCCAAGAAGGGACCAAAATTTAGTCACAAGAATGACTCTCAGCTGCTAATTGTTGATGACAATAATTACAAAAGTTTTCTTGAAAGACTAAAGAGAGACATCATGTATGAATTCTCTTGTACTAGTGGACGTTGTGATAATGACACTCTTCATCACAAGTCAAAGAAAAAAAACAAGAGATGGAACAAGAGAAAACAAACCAAGCAAGAGGTCAAGAATGATGATTCAGTCTTAGTCACTCGTAACGAACAAGACGAGAATCAACTCAACACAACCGAGTTGTGTTCGAATTTGCGTGCTCACCTTGGTACTCAATCTTTTGAAAGGTGAGGAAGCACATGAAAAACTGAGCACATAATCTCTCGGCTATTATATGACTAATTAACATTTTTAGAAAGATTGCTTTTCTTATATACTCATACATTATCTTTATATATTTGAGATTTTTATAGAAACAGTAATTGTGAGTTTATGATGTTGATATCTACTGATCATATATGCGTATCTCTTGTTTTTACGGTTAAAACGAGCCAAAAATCACTGAATTCAGACATCGTTTGCAAAAGTTGTGTCGCAAACATTTTAGTATTGTGATCTGTAACAGATAACTCTTGGGAACCGATCCTCGTACCTTGTCATAGTGAGGGAACCGATCCTAGTACCATTTCATGGTGAGGGAACCGATCCTAGTAAGAGGTCCCCTTACAAAGAAGTGTAAAAACTGTTTTGCGCATAACTTCTTCGTCCGAACTCGGAATGACCTCATTCTTTTTGCGTTGGTTTCATAATTAAATTTCCTACAAGAATGTGGTAATTGAAATAATTGAGTTTATGTTGAACATTTATGGTGTATTGCAAAGTGATTTATGAGATGTTTGATTTCGGTTTTACTACCTTAATATTCGATCTCATATATTATGAGCCCTTATGGTTTGGGTGACTTTTTGGTTTAGCAGGATTAAGTTCTAGCCCATGTTGGTAGGATTTATCAAAGAATCATGAGGGGTTCTGGTAGAAACAATATGTGAAAAAGTCACAATATGTTGAATCGGTTTTGGTTTAGCATAAAAGCATATGTGTTTTGACGGTTTTCAACTCTTACTTGCAATTGTTAAAACCGGTTTTCAACCTTTCTCTGGTAAAGGTTGAGGGTTCTTGTTATTCTTTTGTTGTGGCATAAGGATGAAAACGTGATGATATTTCGATATCAATTCTCCCTGGACGAAGATGCAAACATATTGGAGAAGTGGATGCGAAATGTGAGGTAACAATCTTGTTAGTTTATTGTTTTCCTGTTTAAGAAAAGCCTGAGTTTATATTATATATTTTTGTTGCTTTTGCTTAACAAAATTTCGGTACGATTGATGTTTATTCCATGATGTGTGGATGTGTGATTCAATTGGTTCCGGTTAAGAAAAACTATTGTTATCTTACTTTATTGTGCGGTATCAATTATTTAGGCTTACAAAATTTAGGTACAATTGATGTTGTGTGTGATTCAATTGGTTCCGGTTAAGAAAAACAATTGTTATCTTGTTTTCGTACGGTATCAATTGTTTAGGCTTACAAAATTTCGGTGCAATTGCGGTGCTTTTAATGTCTATGTTGTTTCAATTGCTTCCGGTTGAGGTGAATAATTATGCAAGTTGATTTATTTTGGTTTGTATGAATTATTTATGGCTTAACGAAATAAAAAGGTGTACGGGATGAGTTGTTTAGTCCAATTCGATTCCGGATAAGAGAAACTAAGTTAATTTTGATCTTAGTTAGACTTATCGAAGTGAGGTTTCGGTTATTCAAGTCTAATCGAATGCCTTGACAAGAAATGCTAGTTAACTAACCTAGTACTTGTCTTGTTTAAAATTGAAAGGTCTAAGTTTATGGATAATTAAAACCTGATGAGAAAAATAGAGTTTATCTTTATTTTGGTCTTATCGAATTAAGCGGTTGTTTTTGAACAATCGGTTTAGCAAAGGAACTAAAGTGCTTAGTTGATTTTTGGTTTGCTAAACTAAATTGGAAAAATTGTTTCGGACAATTGTTTCCTTGATAACATATCAAAATAAAACTATTTGTAGTTTCGATTTTGATATTGGTTATCAGAACATGATGTGTGGAACCCTCGTGCCTAACTCTACAGGTTTGCAAGTATATTTTGAGATTTGTAAGATTCTTTTTGTGTTGTCCTTTTTTTTTTTGTTTCTTTGTCATTTTTGTGACAAAAAGGGGGAGAAATATATGGAGTAAACAGGTGATACTGGCATTGATTTTATATTGATTGGTATCGCTAAGCAACAGAACAGTGGTGCTTGAACGTTTATCTAACGAAAGAGTGAAAGCACAGACTAAGGGGGAGTAACATGTCATATGAATTGGTATAACAAAGACATGCAGATTGAATATCTACATATCTTCCTTAGGGGGAGAAATAACTTTGTTATTATAATGTCAACATCGACATTTTCAAGGATTGAATGTAAGTAGTTTTACTGTGCTGTTGAATTCAGGAATCAAGCGGATGTGTAATGAATTCTTGTAATTTGTTTATCCATATGATGTAAGAGTTTTGTCACTAAAATTGACAAAGGGGGATATTTTTAGAGCATGGCTCGGTTGAACCCACCAAGCGTTGGTATGTCAAGTTTGGTTGTCATATTTTAGTGAATCAAAACTCATGTTAAGAGTCGCTTGATTATGTACTAGAGTCAACTTCGTATAGGTTAGATTGAAATTATTAGGATATAGACATTACAAGTATTGCAATTCTTGAAGATGTGAAGAAGCAAGGAGCTACAACGACAACAATCATCCTTCCACTTGAGGTCAGTGATATTTAACTTGAACTGTTTCATTTCCTAATGTATCTTTCAAGTCGTGCATATTGAAAACAAAACTGCGAAGCATATTTGAACTCTAGATAGACATAGTATTAAGGAATACAATACGAGGTTTATTGCTTAACCATTAAACTTTATAGATAAGACATCGACATAATCGGTTGAATGGTATTGTGATTATGTATGAGTATAAGGTGAGGATTTCATCATATGAAACAATGTTCTACATGTGTCTTAAGGAAGTAAGTTCATAAACTTGTTTATGAATCGAAAAAGAAATCGCCAGGTGTTATTGGGATTGTTATTCATTGCATATCTTGTGAACATCCAATATGTGTGATTTAGTATAAACGCTCACGACTTGTTTGTGTTCTTGGTAAAACTATTCATAAAGGCCTGACTTATGTATTGGTATGACTTTTATTAGTGAAACCGATCTTAAGTAATCACCTGAGATAGTATGATCGAGTTTGTGATTTGTGTATGACCAACTCTGGGTAAAGGGGAACCGATCCTAGTAAGAGGTGCAACACATCACAAAGGGGAATCGATCCTTGTATGAGGTGCAACAAAGGGAACCGATCCTATGAACATGTGCAACACGTTTTTAGGCAAAGAGGAACCGATCATATGGACATGTGAAACACGTACAAGTTAGATACCATAAATATGTGGGGAATCGATCCTATGGACATGTGCAACAAGGGGGAACCGATCCTTTGAACATGTGCAGTCGGCCACAAAATGTCTCAATCAAATCCGAGCACGTTTTGTGTTTTAAACACAAAAAATTATCCAAAAATATCTTTTCGAATTTTCTATTATTCTAGAAATATTAGAGATACCTAAAATATATTTGGATAATGTGTAAGGATGTCGACATACTTTGAACACGTGATATGAATGTTTATTTCTTTAATTGTTCAAAGTTATTCCTTAATAGCTAAGGGAATAGAATCCCAGAATCGAAACATAAGTAAGTTAAGAATCTTTTAATTAAGGTTATTAATTTCATTTGTAGGGAAATTCCAGAATTAGTAATGCGCATTTACTAATTAGATTTTCCGAGAGATTTCGATCATTATTTTTGGACAGAGCATTTCCAAGAATTATGAAAACTGAATTTGTGCTTTAATGAATATGTTGAACATAAGATAGATCTAAGGACCTGACTGTAAAGACCCTCAAGCTCGTCAACGCTATTAGACTAGTCAAGAGACATATTAGCCGACAATTACTCGATTAGCGTAACTCGAATGTTAATTAATAGGAATTAATCTAACAACGATCTAGATATGAAACTGACACCGTTAGATAGAACTCGAGAAGTTATGCAAAATGGACTACTTAAACGTGTCATTCGGACACTGGACGAAGAAGATATTATTGGATAAGTATGAAGGGTAAAAGAGTCTTTTTTCATTTAACTGACCTGACTCCCCTTAACGTTTGGGTGGGTTCCTTTATCATGGGGCATTGGCCTTATCACCAAAACGTGTCGAGAGAAGACTATCACTTTCTCTTTTCTTCTTTCCTCTTCTTCTCTGCTATTCCTCATTCTTTCCCCTGTTCTTCTTCCTCTGCGAGTTTGAGAGTTTGTTTGAGAGCGAGATACAATCGATGAGTTAAAGCAGATGAATTAGAAGATGTTGCTGATGACTGATGAAGAGATGAGAGTAGTGTTAATTATTGGTTATCGGTTGAAGAATTTAGGGTTTCTGAGATTTGATTCTGATATGAATTCGATGAAAGTAAGGTTATAAAGGGATGATTAGAGATGGGCTTAAACTGAACTAGAGTTTGAAGTTGAAGAATTACTTGGACTTCATAAGTTAGGGTTTCTCTTTGAATCAATGAAGGTGAGGATGATGATGAGATTAAGATCGAGAGATAAAGAATAGAGTTACGGGTAGATGAAGAAGCAATGGGTTGAGGTTTAATTGTAGTTTTGGAGTGGATTCAGTGATGAATTAGTGAATTAGAGTTGTGTTCTGTTTTTCCCCAAATTAAGAAATAGGGTTTGAAGATCGATTAAAGCTCATGACTGAGGTTGTTAGCAGAATTAGGGTTTGATTATGATTGTAAGAGGATGGTGGAGTTATTATGAGTTTTGAATTGGCTGGTACTGGAGAAGAATTTATCTGAGGTAATCTTTCTTTATTCAATTAAGTTTTTTTTCTTTACTTGAAGTGTTGATGTGTTGCTATCTGTGGGTTTTGGGTGTTATGATTGTTGGTGTTGAAGTTGATTGAGATATAATGGGTGATTGTTGTTTGGGTCTGATGTTGAGAGGAGTTGGATTTGTGTTTACTGGAATTGTTATGGGGATGTTATTTCTTGTTAGGTTTGTCCTTAACCAAAATTGAAGATGCAGATTGATGTTGTGAAGAATTGAATAAGGGTGTAGAAGTTAGGGGTTGCTGATAAGAGACAGAACCAGGGCGAGACTCAAGATTTGGTTATGGTGTTGAATGGACATGAAGTAGATTGTTAGGTGGTAATGAAATGATGTTTCTTAGCTGATTGTGCTGAGAAATGTGGGTAATGTTGACGTGGTTCAGCCGTAAACTGGGATGAATGGAAGTATTTGATGATGTTGTTGGTTTGTGGCTCAAAGTAAAGATTATGGAGTTCAGATTGTAGACATTGTTGCAACTGCAATTGGGTTGTACTCTGGGTATGCAATTGCATATTGAGGTATATAAGCTGACCTTGTGATTTCAATGAATTGTCGAGTTTGGTTAAAGTGAATTTGTAGTGTTGTTTGCAGATTGTGCAGACATGAGTGCAATGAGTTGGAATGGGATGAACTGTGATAATGAGAATGAAGTTACAGATTATAATATTTAGGTTGATTTGAGTATTGAGGTAGGTGGTGCAGATTTTCCTGAGTTGGTAGTTTGTAGAAAGGGAGAAAGCTTGCAACTTCTGATGTTGCAGGTAGGTTGTGTTATCTTTTGTAAATCAATTTTTAAGTTATAATTTGAATGAATGAATTATTGCAATGAATAGATTGAAATTAAACTTGAATAGAGTTGTAGAGTTAGAGATTTAGAGTTACAGATGGGTGAGAAGGGCCCTTGGCCTGTCTAACTGAGCTTATTCAGTCTGTTTCAGTATTGTTTAGCTGACTCATTTAATCTGACTGAGTCGAGTTGACCCTGATAACCCGAGTTGAACCTTGTTGACTCACCGAGTTCCCTGTATTGACCCGAGTTGACTCGGTGGACCGAGTTGGACCTTGACCTTAGACTTTGACTGACGTGGACTGTTAGTTGACCCTTTTGACCGTCAGTGGCCGTTAATATACTCATATGGGTCAGCCCTTAGGGTAATGGGCTGGTTTGATGGACTTGGCTTAGGTTTAGTTTTCCTATTCACTTGTATTGGACCCTTACGGTCCGATTTAGCCTTAGATTCCTTCAACAGAGTTGTAGAGATTCTTAAGACTTAGCTAATGGACTATATAACCAATCTAATTGAATTAATAACTCTTAGATATTCTAAAGATGGATAATAAAAGGTATAGAACCATAAATGGATTTAGAACCATTAGATAGACTTGTATGATCCTTGTCTGAGCCATTTTGGCTAGATTCTTAGACTTCTTGTGTGATTAACAGTTAGTCTATATTAACATCGATCGATTCAAAGGATGAACCAGTGGATCGTGGATCTCGAGGTAGGCGTGACTTGTCATCAAAAGAGGTGGGAATACATTTGACTCTTTTGTAACCATTGATGTTTTCTTTTACAAAGATTTATGTTTATCAAATTCATTCATTGTCTAGTTGTGCATTCCATGCTTTGTTTAAATTTCATTATGTTAATTCTGTTGATTCTGTGAATCTTTCCACGATTTGGAAAGGACTTGTAATGTTTCGTTTGTCATTATGAATTGTTATAGGAAATGAGAATTTCCATTTGTGGTATATAGGACACGCTCCTTCACAATTATATCTACATGAATTCAGCTTTTATGCTTAGAGTGGGTCATCATGGTCTTGGTGATATCAATAGCCAATGAGGGTGGTTAGCACGAATATTATACATTGTTTGAAAGAAGGAGTTTGTTCCATATACATATATGTTTATTTCAGTGACTTAGTCACTGTTTAATGTTTCGGAAAAACATGTATTGTTTTTCAACTATTGCTTATGATTACTAGAAAGTTAATGTTATTCCTACTGGGCACCCCTTTTAGGGATGATGTGCTCACCCGTTCCCACTTTCAGTTTCAGTGACAGATCAGAATTGCGCAGCGAAAGCTTCAAGGGTTGAGTTCGCTAGTTTAACTTCTGCTATGTTTATTATGTTGTATATTTTATTTGTAAACTAAATGACTATTGTATATGTATCATTTGAGAGGAATCCTTGCATATATATATTTCTGAGCGGGGTTAGTTTTGGGTTAGGTTTTTGTAGGAGATTTCTAAATTGAATGTTTAAGTAAATGATTTAGATTCTTAGTGCCTCTTTATTTAGCTAATCTCTTGGATTAGTCAGCTGCTAGCTTAGGGGGCGCTACACTGACGAAGGATTTTATGTTAAGATAAACAGAAGAGCCTTTGCCCGACTCATATCACTTGGTTGAATAGAGTTGATACCAAACAGATTTGTGGTTCCTTTATTGTTTGGAATACGAACCAAAGGAATTGTTCCAAGTACGTGACTTATTTATAAATTGTAGGCGTGGGAATACAGACGGAACTAGGTGAACTATAGGTTTAGTTGTTTGGTCTCAACTATACGAAGTTGGTGTAATTTTGTGTAGCGGATTAATCCTGAGAGTATCCAATTCTGGACAAGGTCCCGGGTTTTCTGCATTTGCGGTTTCCTCGTTAACAAAATCTTGTTGTGTCATTTACTTTTATTATCTGCATTATAATTGTTTTATTATAATTAAATTAAATTACACAAACGTTAATTCCTACTTACTTGATAAGCAATCCTATTGTGTTTGGTTAAGTCCGAACCTTTGTATCAAGTAAACTGTTAGAGCACTGCTCGGTCGAACTCGCATGCCTTGCTATCTCAAGCATGTTTGTCAATGTTAGTGATCAAAACTATAAGTCTTGATTTCTAGCCTACATAGCTAAAGGTCTCGGACTAGGATAGAAAGTGTAGTTGAGCTCAATAACTCCATGGAAATCATCATACAAGACGAAGGACTACTCAAGTAACTGGTGGATCTTCATCGACTAAAAGGTATGTGGAGACTTGAACTTATCTGTCACTCAAAAGTCTATCTATTCTATCTCCTACTCTTGCGACAAAAGTCGTTTTGATATATAGACTTTCATTATGTGCATTTGCTATTTCGAGCCGAGTTTATCTCGCCTATCTATTTCTCGAAATATGTGTTGGTAAGCTTTCGCTTTAGCAAAATTCATCTTTACCTAGTGACGAAAGTCATGTTATGTTTCAATGACTTTGAAAACTACTCTGACGAAAAATGGTCTGTGAATAACGGCTATATCCGTCATCTGAGAATGTTTCAATGATTGAAATGAGAGTTTAGATTACATAACCATTGGTAAGATATAAGCATTGTTGTGGAAACACATATATGTATAAGTCCTTATTCCTTGAACCAAATTTTGCGAACTTTGTTGATCAAGAGAAATGGAAGTGGCGTGAGCCAGTCTGTGAACTAAGTCCGCGAACTGGCGGAAGTTATCGACCCGAGAATTTATGCTGGAGTTTGTGAACTCCTTCTATGAGCTTAAGTCCGCGAACCCAGTCCGCGAACTTGAGCAGGTTATATCTAAAACCGGTTGTTCTTGAACTCATGTTTATTTAACTAAGGAATGCTTTTGCAAACCGTGGCTATAAAGTTCATGAACCGATTCGAGTGAATCAAACCGTTTTTTTTTGCTTCGATTGTGTCTTCTGTAGTTACATAAGATCTAAGCAATTGAACAACTCTCTAACTAGTTCATTTGAACTAGTTATGGTGAAGAAGTATATGGTTGATATGGAAGTAATCATATGGTTAACCATTTGGTTGACTTGTTGAACCAATAAATGTTAATATTTGGGTACGGTTCATAAACCCAAAATTGGACATTTCATTTGTGTGTGACAAGCTAAGTTTTCGATCTAACAGTTGAGAAATATTAGCTTGAATCTAATCAGGTTTTCATCTAACGGTGAATATTAAATGGTTTGTTACCAAGCTAACATTGATTGCAAACCCTGATTTGAAAGTGTATATAAGGGAGAACTCTAGCAACTGGGAAACCTAATCCCCACACATTATGTATGATACTAGTTGTGCTAAGCTAGAGTCGATTCTCCTTTAACCTTTGGTTTCTTCTTCTAAACCAGATTAACGACTTAAAGACTTCATTGGAATTGTGAAGCCAGACCGATACTATTTTTCTTGTAGTTGTGTGATCTGATCTTGCATCTTCTATCTTTACGAGTACGATTGTAATAATTGGCTCGATATTTTATATCTCCGATAGGGAAGATAGAAAAGAAGTCACAAACATCTTCGTTTCATCGTTTGTGATTCCACAATATCTTTTTTCGCTGCGTCGATTAAGATTATTGTGAGGTCATGATAATACTAAGCTGTTCTTCGGGAATATAAGTCTGGTATTATTGATTGGTTCTTGTTCACCTTGATTTATCAAAAGACGGAACAAAACTCGTAGATATATTCGTGGGAGACGAATTTATCTATTACCGTAGACTTTTCTGTGTGATACAGATTTTTTTATTAAAGTATTCGACTTTGGGTCGTAGCAACTCTTAGTTGTGGGGTGAGATCAGCTAAGGGAATCAAGTGCGCAGTATCCTGCTGGGATCAGAGGCGTGGGAGCATAACTGTACCTTGGATCAGTGTGAGATTGATTGGGGTTCAACTACAGTCCAGACCGAAGTTAGTTTGGAGTAGGAAAGTGTCTGTAGCGGCTTAATACAGTGTGTGTTCAATCTGGACTAGGTCCCGAGGTTTTTCTGTATTTGCGGTTTCCTCGTTAACAAAATTTCTGGTGCCTGTGTTATTTCAGTTTCCGCATTATATTGTTTTATCTTTATAATTGAAATAATACAGGTTGTGCGTTAGTTCAATCAATTAGAATATCCGACCTTTTGGTTGTTGATTTAAATTGATTGACACTTGGATATTGGTCTTTGGTACCATCCAAGTTATCTCTCTTTGATAAAGACTCGTAGGTTTCTATTTGCTTGAGTAAAGATCAAATCGAGAGATTGAGATATAAACTCTTTGATATACTTTTTATTGATTGAGTCTGACTGTCTAGTTGATTCTCATAAAAGTATATTGAAGTTTTTCCATACATATTGCTAAGCGAAATATTGGGTGGTGTTGTTAGACCCTCGCTTTTTCATAAACATACTTCGTTGTTGTATTGTCTCGATCTCGTATCTATAGACGATCACACGAAGTGTGAACCGATTAGTTGTATTGTCTCGACTCTGTCCATAGACAATCACCTTCAGAGAAAGGACTCATAGGTAGGAAAAGTTTTAGCTTGAGGTATATTTGGGTACCCTCTCCTTTTCCGTGTTCTCTACAACTATAAATAAACTACCTTGTCTATTCAGAAGACAGAACAAGCTTATCATTTCCAAGCTCTTCTTCTTCCATAGTTCAATAACCTCACACCCAATTCAATCACCACTGATTTCCTCACCTTTCTTTACTTTCCCTCCCCTAAGATCAACCCATTTTCTCTCTTTGTAACCGAAGCAAAGCATGAACGACCAACTTCTTGGTTTAGGCTCGTTTTGTACGATTTTGATTTTAGAACCTAAAGAAAGTACTTTGACAGCATATTGTTTTACCTAGGAGCAATTTTTGGGTATTAACAACGAGCATGGAGTCTCATTACTTACGATGCACCAATGAAGGAAAAGTCGAACCAACAGAAGATATTCAGATCCAAGACGATCAAACCTAACAAGTTTTATTTAAGATATTCTGTTCTTAAAGAAACTATGCGCAATATCCACTCTATGACGAGCTCTGACTGGGAGGGGCCATTATGATTACCAATGCTACCATTGGTGGATACTACAAGTTGGTTTTTGCAGACGACAATACAGTATAAACAGAAATATAACAGAAGTGGCTCAAAATATTTGACTCATGAGGAATTGGACATTCGAGGGATTTGATACTCAAACCTTTCGAGGTTCAAGACATCTGAAGTTTAAAACATTTAGGATTTTCTTAATTAGTTTGTATTTTCAATTCCTCAAAAACGTATGCAGTACTTGCGTTCAGTAATTTAAATCAAAATTTATGTCAAACCAAAAGAAAATCCGTACACCTGTCAATCATTTACATGTCCAAACGCCAACAAAAATAAATTAAATAAATCAAAACTAGATAAAAACCTCCCATTTATCCAAAGTCTAAAGTATTCTCTTCATGCTCTAAAGATCCTTATTCTCCAACTCTAATTCTTGGGCCAGCCTTGCAATATTTGCTTTTGCTTCCACAACAGCGTTGCTGGAAGGAGTCACACTTTTTGCTCGGATCCTCAATTCCCTGACGAAACCACTTCACATTGAAGTCATAATGATCAGCAATATTCAAGTTTTATGCCCAATCAAAGAGTACACCTTCAGTAATGATGCCTCTAGCTTCTGTACGCATAGCATCGACGACACGCGGAATGTTGAATCCACTAACTAGTTCGTGGTGGAAAGGTCTCACCGGATGAAGGACTAAAGACTATGTCGGTCGTCATAGTTTTAGCTCTTTTGGTCTTTGAAGCAAAACCAACCATGGTTTCAGCATCAACGACGGTCTTAGGAACAACATCCTCATGACTGGCTTCATCAACTGTCCGTTCTCTACAACCTAAGTTTGAATCTTTTACATGATGGATCAAACTTCTCCAAGCACAAAGTATTCACATCAAGATGTGCGTATATGAAAATACATTAATATAAACTCATCCCAAATCTTCCAAAATAAACGAGCACAAGTCAAAGTATTCCACAAGATGTTCTCACAACCTCTATAAATGGGATGCAACACACTTCAGGCTATTGATTCAGAAAAACGTACCAACGGGTGAGGAATGAGACAATGATTTCTTAACAAAATATGTTCGTCTATGTTTCTTATACAACATACCAAAAGGGTGCATTAACTGGACATACAACCTGAGAGATATGGCCTTTACACTCAAGTCTATGGAATCTGAATTTTTTTTACGGGATTACAAATTACAAATATGCACGTGTCATAGATTGAACTAGCCAACTCCAAATTGAGTGATTCTTTCTGTTTATGATACCCTAGTCTCTTATTTTCAAAAGTGAGGGTGAAACACATAATTTCGATATCATATGAAGTTTCTACAGCCTCCAGAGCAGATGACGTGCAAACAAAAATTTCTAAATGGAATTCACAATATTCACAGTCGATCAACATCCACCTAGGTATTTTCACCAAGTCCTTAAACCTCGATATCTCTACCTTTATAAAAAGAGGAAATAATAAAGAAAAGTAACGAAGAGAAGATCCCACTAATACTGGAAACCAATGGTCCGGCTACGCTAATGCTAGAAAAGGAAGAAAGGAATTCTAAAGCGCATGACCAAAAGCTACTTGACCGTTAATCTTATCACTCAGCGCTATCCTCTTTAGACCATATGAAGACATCACCATGACAAAATTTTCAATCATGGTCGTTACATCGTAAACTCCTCAAAGCTTCATCATTTGCAAAACAAGTTCAAGAGATGATCTTAGCTTTGCTCTCCTTTATTTCGCTGTTTTGGACCTAATACGACAATTTTATGAGTTAGACTGCTCCAGGCATGAAATTCAAGTGAACTAATAACATCAAAGCCCTTCACCAAGCAACGAAGAATCAAGCAAATGGTGTAACAACTTAAGAAGACGTTTTTGCGACAAGCTTATCTAGAGCAATTTCACATTGTCCTGTACAAAGTGACAAGCTGGGAATAATTGGAGAAGAATATAGATATGGGTAATATAACATTCTCTTCGTATGGGTGTCCTATAAAACATATCCAAAATTCATAATAATTGGATAAACAAGCTAAGAGATGCGGGAAAAACATAAAAGTAAATGACAGATGAAAAGTTCCTGAAGACTTCCTGAAAGTTTACTAATTCATCATTTTTCACCACTAAACAAGCTCAAAACTCTATAAGATTCTTTACAACCATCTAGGAAATTTTATGGGCATCAAAAAGTTGGGGTAGATCATGAAAAACGGACATCGTATGAAGATTCTACAACATTTTCAATAAAGACCTAATTTTTGGATTTTTAAATGAAAAATTATGACAAAATTCCTCATTCATCCATTCAACCATCAAGTGAAGAGTTCATTTAGCTATGAAGATGATGCAAGTTGAATACTTATTTGGGTCCTCCACAAATCATTTGGGAGTTAGAGCAGCAACAAAAGCAATTTTACTACAATTGGTACATAGTTGGTGCTTCGAAGACCAACCACTTGGTGGAACAAGGATTTCATCTTTCAAGAAGCAGGCTCACGAGTGTTAGACAAACCAAAAAATTTCATTCGACCGTCCAAATCAATTTTGATTCGTCAACTTATGCTCTACAGACGACACTCTTTCATACTACCAAGATCATTATTCCAGTTATTGCTCGTCAGACGATTATGTGACACTGTTGGAGCGCGAATCGAGGTTACAAATAAATTCTAACAACTAAGTTCAATTACTTATTTCGTTAATAATTTCTCAAATTACCATCCACTGCTTACTGTGGAACATGACTGTCCCTACTAAGCAGGGGACTTAATGTTGATGGTGGATTTTCGACGAACACTAAAATTATAAAACCATAGTTTCGTATGTCTCTGGTCCAACTTCAGAAAGTACATGAAATTCATATTTTTTGTATTTATATTGTGTTAGAGCACTTCTCGGTTGAACCCACCAAGCGTTGGTATGTCAATGTTGGTTGTCATACTTTAGTATAAAAACTCATAAGTCGCTTGATTAGATTACTAGAGTCAACTTCGTTAGGTTAGACTAGGAAGTCTATAAATGTTGAGACATACAAATATTACTCTGAAGACCTGAAGATTACGAAGACGTATCGAAAACGAAAATAACATCATACATCCACTTGATGTCAGTAATACACGACTTGTTTACATTTTTACATCGTTTGATTTCAAGTCGTTTCTGGTTGAAAACATAACATGCGAAGTCATATACGAAAAACTTTAGTATAATAGACCGACTCATCATATTGTGATCAAAGTGTCAAGGAAAAATATATCAATAAGTAATAAGCACTTTGTATTGGTATATTGAATTACGAAGCATATGCTTATATCTTGGACTTCGTAATTAAGTTTGTTATGTAATTAAACATAGATTCTCTAGGTATGGAATCAAACATATGTTCACTACACAATCTAGTAACGAGTTACAAATATTACGTCGATGTCGCAATTAATTTACTTCGTAATATACCAATATAAAGTGCTTATTACTTATTGATATATATTGTTCCTTGACACTTTGATCACAATATGATGGTCAAGTCTATTGTACTAGTGTTTCACATATGTAACTTCGCATGTTATGTTTTCAATTAGAAACGACTTGAAAGCAAACAATATAGAAATGGAAACAAGTCAAGTCATGTATTACTAGCCTCAAGTGGTAGTATGATGTTATTGTCGTTGTCGATATGTCTTTAGAATCTTCAGGTCTTCAGAGTAATACTTGTATGTCTCAACATTTCTAAACTTCCTATTCTAACCTAACAAAGTTGACTCTAGTAATAATGAAGCGACTTATGAGTTTTGATACTAAAAATATGACAACCAATCTTGACATACCAACGCTTGGTGGGTTCAACAGAGCAGGCTCTGACAGTGGTGTACCTGGTACCCTCGTCATTTCAATTGGTATCAGAGCAGGCAAACACGAAAAGATATAACAATATGTGTTTGGTGCGATCCAACCTATAAGACTGAAAACTAAAATGGTTAAGGAAGAACCTAGTGATTCGATTAACGTAAAACAAGATATCAAGAGTTTTGACTCAAAACTAGATGAATAATCTCTGTTAAATCAATGTCTGGAGATCTTCATGATATCACCTCTTATGAATCTGCTAAACAAATTAGTCTTGTTGATGATGTAGATACTGACAACTGGGAAATATACTTACAAGATAAGTTGGATGAAATTTCCGAAGATGGTGATTCATATATTGACCGAGATGTAGAAGAGGATACCTCAGAGTACTCCAAGCTACTGAGTTCTTTGACAAAATCGAAAACTTCTAAACTACTTTCTTTCTTTACCCCTCTTTGCCGAAAAACCAAGAAATTGAGAAAAGTTTTTGAAGGTATTACAGTGGTTATTGCATCACTGATTCTCTTCTTAAATATTATAGAGAAGAGTTGAACTCCAAGAGTCATGAATGCGAAAAAATTCGAAGAGATCTTCTTTTGTCATAAAGGAAACTTGTTGAATCTGAAGCAAGAAAAAACTCTCAATAAAAGAGTTTTGAAGAGAAAGAAGGTGAATATCTCTCTCGATAAAAACGATTTGAGACTGATTTGACTGGTGGTTTTGATAAAATCAAGATGCTAGAAAAAGAAAATTTTGAACTTGAAAAAGCTCAATGACAGCTCACATAACAATTTAACCTCAATGCTAGAAGCAAGCAGAAATCATTGTAATACACGGGGATTGAGCTATAAGGGAATAAATGCTTCAAATATTAGCAAAGAGGTAAATTTTATCAAAGCTATGGATTCTTGTCAACCAAAGGTCTCCATTGATAATGAAGATGCTCCTAATCATTGTAAAGAAGCTGAGATTGTCAAGCCTGCAAATCATGTTCAACCGAACTCTTCTTATACAAGTCTGGATGAAAACATCTCTATCAGTGAGAAGCAAGCAATGCTTATAAAATACGAGAAGAAATATCCCCATCGCAAGCAGATCCACAAAAAGGTAATATTAAAACCCATACCTTTTATGTTACTAAGTGTTATTAGTTTTGGGGTAATAAAATACACTTTCAAAGGGGATGCAAAATTCGTACGATGCAAAATGCACTCTCTTTTGTATCAAATGAATTGGCCAAGAACTCAGATCACTATTGTCCACAGTTTACGCAAAATAATTATTACAATAATAGTCCGAATTTATCTTACCACTCAACTAAATCATCTCAGAAAAGACGTCATAATATAAGAGATGTTTTTTCCGAGACAAGTATCAGATCTGATGTTCCAACTTGGAAAAAGATGGATTCACAGGATTCTCAACAGGTTATTCATCCTAAATCCATCTATAAATGGATTTCCAAATCAGGTATTCAAACCACAAAAGAGATATCTAAAGTTGATCTTAAGAGAAACGATCAGCTTTTAATCTTGGTTAACTATGGTTATAAGTGTTTGATCAACAAACTCGGAAATGACTTGAAGATATCTTGTGGCTACCATGTAAGTGGTCATAATGATGACTCATTTCATCATAAAACAATAAAAAGGAAATCAATAATTTATTATTTTTGGATCCATCTATGTATGCCTGCTCACTTATTTCTAATGTTGAAGAAATTTTCCACTCAACGACATAATGTACTTTTGTAAATCTATAAAAGTATAAAAGATAAGTTTCGGTTATAATGGGTAACCCTAAAAGAAGAATATTTTCCTATATACTTGTTTCCGAATTTAGGAGAATATTTCCGAAGATCCAATGATTTGCTGTCTTCGAATTTACGAGACTGCTGTATTTTCGAAGATTCACATATAAGTTCACTCCTAGTGATCTCCAAAAATACTTCTAGTGTTTTATTTACCATGAGTTTTAAAGAAGAATATGTGGAAGATCTATGCAAAGAAATTTCGACTATGATAAGCTCATGCAGATTTCGAGGAATACTGTCAAATAAACTTCATTAAATTCTTCTTATTGAGAATGAAGAAGAAAGTAGTGTTTTTGTTGGAGAATACTGTATTAATCAAGTAGAAAGTATTGTTGAATCAATCACCACTGGAACGGAAAGGTTTGAACTATGTTCTGAATATTGTTCATTCCCAATTATGCTTTTTCCTAATGAAGTTAGAGCTTCGAGCCTCTTCGAAGGAGTACTAGAATTTATTGGAAGAAAAGTACTTCAAAGAGACTTAATCACAGACGCTCTTAATGGAATAATCTTTTATACTGTTAACTAGGCATGCTACCGATATTTATACGGTTTGCAAATCGTGAGTTACTGCGAAAATAATCCAACCGAATTTGAAAGCGAACTTGAAGAAATTCCTGGGCAAGATAATGACGATTGCCAAATTATCTGGTTAACTTGTTTAATCCATATATTGGAAGATCTAAAACCCGACAATGGAGTTTAATCCATTTTAAACAGAATAGCCTTTGTCACACTCAACATACATATCTCTGATTGACTTCTTGAGATAGAAGAGTGGTTACCAAACATATTAGTCCTTTAGTGTTTGGAAGACGATCCAAAGGGTTGAGTGCTTAAAGTCAGAGAGGCTGAGGCCACATAAGATAATGGACTTTATCTTATAATTCACGTGCATTGGCCAGATTGGTTGTAGGTGCAGGGATAATGAGGAAACTAGGTAACTATGGGTAGTTTACTTGGTATCAACTATACGAAGTTGGTAGTGTCTTTGTGTAGCGGCTTAATTATGAGAATATTTAAAACTGGATTGGATTCCATGGGTTTTCTACATTTGCGGTTTCCTCGTTAACAAATTCTTGTTGTGTCTTTACTTTTACTTTCCGCAATTACAATTATTGGTTTAGTTATAACTAAAAGTAAAAACATTGTACTTTAATCCAAAGCACTTGATATTGATCCTATAGTTTATATATTTCTATCATGGAATAATCCTCATTACTATAGTTATGCTAAGAATTAAAACAAGACAAATATGACAATCCAGTCAATTACCTCAATTACTCTTATCACGAGAATTACCTCAAATTCTTTCATAGCTGCATTTCGCATGATTAATGATTAAATGTCAATAACGAGTGTTGTATGTAAAGATATTACTAACATGAATTTGGTTAATGAAAAACTCCAAGGGATTTTATTTTCAAGTTTGATGTATGATCTTCACCTACAAACGATCAATAGTTCGATCATTGTGGAATTGACAGTATATGCAAGTTTTACGATAAATCTAAATTTGTCTATGAGTTTTTTTCATTTGAATTACTTTAATAACCAGTTGGAGTTTTTAACTCTCTGCTTTGATGTTATTACTATATTATTTTTTTCAAGATGATTTCTTGATTTAGTTACGGTTGGTGATAATTAAACAAGTAAAGATCGAAAAGGAATAAGATACTTAAGAGAGAAGAAAGTATTGACCTGAAAAATAAGTTAAACCAAATGGGTCAAAAATTGATATGTGAAATTTCGGTGACTAATCTGATGATGTTGATGTATTCAACAACTATGAGGCATTGTTAGATCTTGTAAAATTGGATCATTATCAATGGATCCATCCTCCTTACATAAAAATAATCGTTAATGTTTTATTTCTCGATTAATGTGTATTAGTCCCGGAGTTAATTGATTTAAGTAAAAAGATTAGGCTCTTCACTAATATTAAAAAAAATAAATCAAATTTGTGGTTTTTATCATTGAACAAGGAGATATTTCTAAAATTATCCTTTTAATTGATTACAAAAAATATAAGAAATATACATAATTTGATAGACATGTTTACATTGGTTACGTAGCTTTTAAAATGTTTTTTAATGGTACGAAGTTTCCGACCATCCGTGGTGTAGCTTGAGAGATAAATCATTTTAAAACTTCACTAGTTATTATCCATAAAGATATGACTGTAAAAAATGCTTAAAAGTATTCTGTTCCCTTACTTGCTTTAAAAATTGTACAAACTTGAATTAAGTCAATTAATAATGAGACGGAGGAGCGAGTATTTAGCACCATCCCGTATCAAAATCCTGGCAACCACAGAATTTGACCGTGTTCGGAACCCTCTCCCTTTGGTGGAAGTTCAGTTCGGACTTGGGAACTCAAAGTGGACTAACACCAGAAGACCCGGACTTTACTCAGGTCGGGTAACACGTGTCAGCCTGGTAGAGGAGCATGCCACTATAAAGCTAGTTTGGCGTTTCCTCTGATTCTTCATCTGTATATATATTCCCATTTCTAGTATCATTTCAGAGAGAAGGAAGACTTGAAAGAAAAAGTAAAAAAATACAAATACAGAAATTATCTAAGAAAAAATCAATCTTTGATTTATTCACAAACCCTAAACTCTTCCTATCAAAACCCTAACTCTCATTTTCTTCAGCCTCCACCCTCTTCTGTCTCTACTACATTATCTTTTTCCTAAAAATTACTACTCAAAATATCTGTAAATCTGATTTTAGTTAGGAACAGGATGTTAAATAGGTGTGTAGCAAAGAAAAGACGGTATGCAGAGATCTCAAATGAAAAAAACCAAGAAGAAATTAAAGTTTATAATTTTAAAGTTTTGTTACCAAATGGTACCAGTGTTGGTTTAAGATTGGAACAACCAGGTGATCAGATGCATATAAATGAGTTTTTAGAGCTGGTAAGAGCTGAGCATAAAAGAACTTTTAAAGATTTTGATTCTTCCAAATCCAGAAGAAAGATCTTTTGGAATAGTGAAAGTGTTTACTTGGAAGATGCTACTGGATGTAAGATTAGATACAAGATCTTGTTTTGTCAGTTCCTACCTAAAATATGCCATTTCTTAATACTTCATGTAAGTCTGTTTGGGTAAAGTTTAATTTGGCTTATTTCATCTGTTACGGTTTTTCGTCGAGGATGTCGTTAAAATTTGATAGTTTTGTTTCCTTCGCTTTTGGTAGGATGGGCAGGAAAACATGGCTTCAAGTTACGAGGTATAACATTCTTCATGTGTTTGTTTACTTTGGGGGGTTTTGTTTGTTGTTGGTCTTTATGTAGACCTTTCTAACCCTTTAAAATGAATGGCCATTAGACATAGTGCAAAGTGATGGGAATAGTATGTTGTTCTCTTACAGTACCAATTGTGTACTGTGTTATGCAAAAAAAAAAAAAATTTGTTATGTGGATTTCACGGATGATATCTGTAGTAGATTATAAATGCAGAAAAAACTTCAAATTTGGCACCAACCACCTTCATTGATAGATAGAATGCAAGTATTTCGTTGGTTCATTTCAAGTGGGTGTGTCATTGTACTTGAGATGAAAAAAAAGGGTATTCTCTCTGATTTTATATGCTTGGATGTTCTTTCTAATGAGTGAAGATTTTAGGATTAGTCATCCTAACTTGTATCAAATTTCGCACATCAGCTTTGAGCATTGTTTTAAAATCACAATCTGGTGAAAACAGATTCATTTAAACAGTTTGTAAACTAATCAGGGGGCAAAGCAAAGTAATTTTCTCATCTAGTTTTTGGGCTTTCTCAACCCAATAAAGAAACTAATAATGCTTCTTAGAATTGTGCAAGAGTGTCGCACTATGATAGAAATGTTTATTCAACTCGATACTGGCCTAAATGAACGTGATTGGGATCCTATCCCCAATCTTTTCCAAGAATATAGAGTGTTTCTAGAGACTAAGCTAACAACCCTTCTCTTGAAGTCATAAAAATCAAGCATATAAGCAAGTCACCGTTCTCTTTACAACACTTCATGTGAACAATTTAACTGATAATCCTTTTCTGTTGCAGAATATGTGGGATTTGACTTCCAGTACAAATTTGTTAACGGAGCTTCCAGAATCCTATACATTTGTGACCGCTCTTGCTGACTTGATCGTAAGCCCTTAAGCTCCCCGTGAAAGGGATGCATTTAATAGCTTATCAGTTGATGGTTATATTGCATGATCTCACTTACCTTGTGATTCTATTGATTTACCAGGATAATTCATTGCAAGCAGTATGGTCAAATAATACTAATGAGAGGAAAATGATTAGGTAATGCTATTATGGTTTCTTGCTTCTGTTGTTTGGTAATCGCAAACTTAACTTATGCGATGTTTTGATTTGAAATATGTACGCAACAGCATATTAGTATCTAAATAGGGAATTGTTACTGGTAGAATTTGTGATCATATAGAACAACTTGTATCTAGATGCTTAAAAGAAGGTGATCACCCCTAACAAATTTAGAACTAATATCTGATGATGGATGGCTTGTGAAAAGTTGGAGAAGTGACAAACTTATTGAATTGAAATCACAACAAGAAAATTGAAAATGGGTATAAGAGGTTTATAGTTTATACTGAGAGATATTGGTTTCAGTAGCTTCAACACATGATATGCATATGAAATGATGGTGAATGCCATATTACTCATGCTTCAGTTACTATAAAAACATAAGAACTATAGCCACTTGAATATGAGGCATTAGCTTGCTTGATAATTAACAAAATGTGAACTCTGCACTTTTGCGTCTTGCTATCTGTATTTAACTTTTTCTAACTGTTGAAATCTGTGGGCATCCAAATTAGAACAATTAGGAGTTTTTCACTTATGTTGTTGTGGTATTATTTTTATTTTTCAACGCCCAACACCCATGTAGTAATACACAGTGATTCTATTTCTCAATAGGCTAGACTTATTTTCCTGAACCTCAATATAGTGGTATCATAATATTTTACCTCTTCAATTTTTTATTTAGTGTGACTGTCGATGAAGCTAGGATTTCAATATTTGATACTGGGCCGGGCATGGACGAAACTGAAGAAAATTCCATAGCAAAGTGGTAAGTTTGAATCAACTTTTACATCTCAATCAGACCTCATTTTTGTTGAATAATCAGGTCTCAATGGGTTAAAATCTTTGAATTGTACCCCATGACACACATTGCAAACTCTGCACAACACAGGACACCAAATTTTACATCTTGAAAGTCAAGTGTCATCTACGAGTAATATTTGAGATGTCTTCAGATTATTTTTCTCTGATGTATTACTTGAAACCTCATCTGTTTCCATGTTATAGTTTTTGTCACATGATGGCGCGAGTTTCAAGTTCAAACTGGTTCAAATATCTTTAAAAAAATATATATTTTTCTACTTCATGTAAGTCACTTATGAAATGTTTTTTTTTTTTTTTGATCGGCAAAGACTTATGAAATGATAGCCGAACATTTTCAAAAAATATTATGGAACGCATCTTTTGTTTGAAGGGGAGCCATTACATTATGGACATATTTCGGCCGTGAAGAAAAATAATTCTTGCTTTCTTTCTATTCATGCCAGATCCTATAGTGAGAAAATGCGATAAATGGTGACTTGATGCCAGATCCTCATAACATACCTACACCATAGTTTCTATTGTAGCAACCGTGTTACCAGTCAAGCAAAAAATGTGAATTTTTTTCTATTTTCACTTGGTTCACAAACATATGTTTTCTAGGATGATAAGGAGATTTATCATCTCTAAAAATGACTTAGATAAGCATAACATGCTTACCAAGTGTAGTTCATTAATTTACTCTGGATTACAGTTTCGTTTCGTCAGAGCGGTACTGTGCTTCTTATAAAGTACTACGTATTTATTTATTTTGTCTAACCAACAATGGTTATTCATGGCTGGTGACCGTGTTTCATGGAATTCCTAATGAGTAATGTCTAACTTTGTTCTTTAAAAACCACATTCTATTTAGGGGGGAAATGGGTGCATCGCTTCATAGGTTATCCAAAAGACAAGCCGTAGGAGGAAAGCCTCCTTATTTGAAGGTAATGTTTTATTTTGGATCACTGTTCTGTATCCTATTAATCTGGTAGACTCAACATCGAATAGGAATAAATAAGTAGATAATAGGAAAATGTAATCAGTATTTCTTCTATTCAGCTTCTTATACTTGGAGAGATTCTTGTGTCTACTCTGATATAGTTATGTTCCAGACAATTCTAGGATATGGTTTTTTATGCTTCCATGATGTAGCGATTTTGATTTTATAGCTTATTCTTGTGGATTTATGCATGTTTTCTGAACCTTCAGCCCTTTTTTGGTATGTTCGGCTATGGAGGACCTATTGCCTCAATGCATATAGGGAGGTATGACTTCACTACAACGCGTGTTTCGTGACTTTCCTTCTGATTACAACCTCAAAGTCCCGCAAGCCTCATCATGACATCATTTATTTGTAACAGGCATACTGTGGTTTCATCCAAGAGGAAAGAGTCAAAGAAAGTGTACCATTTGCATTTAAAGAGGGAGGCTTTGCTGCATGGGTCTGGTGGAGCGAGCTGGAAGGTATTCTCGTTCTTTTCTCAGCTAAAACAGCATGGTTCTGCCCTGTACAATTCATCCTATAAGAGTAACATAACCACCTATGAGTCAAGATTTTCTTGCAAATCAATAGTGAAAATCACTTTTATTAATTTCTCAGCGACTTCTTTTGAGATTGAAAATGTTGGATTTATGTGGTTAAGTTACGACTTGCCTTATATTTTTAATTTTTTCAATGTTTGTTAATATATTCCTTTTTGGCTTAGACCGGTGGTGGTTTAAGGGATCCCTTGGAAGATGAGAAAAAATCTTCACCTCATGGGAGTTTTACAAAGGTATCATCCACTAAACTTGCACCTTTTTTTTCTTCTTGCATTTGGTAGATATATCATCCGCTCTTTTTCTTCTAATATTCACTGCAAGAGCTGCATTTAGTTTTGAATTTCCAACAAAAGCTCTATCTGCCCAATACAGATTTTCTCTCAACTCCTTCCATGGTTTATAAGGATATTGTGTCATTTCCAATGATGTATTACCAACCTTTTCATAGTGCATGGTCTGATAGAAGTGTTATTTTGCATTTACTATACTGAAGGTTATTTCGTCTGTGCGCCCCGCAGGTAGAGATCTTTAAACCAAAACAAAGACCTATGGATGTTTTCAAACTCCAGTGCAGATTAAAAGACATATACTTCCCATATATTCAGGTTTGTTTATTTCCCCCAAATCCTATCATAAGATTGACCGGCATTATTATGGATCTCTTCTTTTTCCATATCAATGTATATCATTTGCCACTAAAGTCATTGGTCAATAACCTGTATATGTATTGTAGATTAATGGGAAAGAGTTGTAATATTCTTCGTGTAGTATTTTATGCTTTCCATCTCTTTTATTTCTTAGTCAAGTGAAATTCCTTGCACGAAGCAAATGAATTAAATTAATAATGTAAAAACGCTTTGCTTCATATGTTTCGTTCTGGATGTGATTGTACAACTCATGTTTCTGCTTGCTCTTTGGGCGTATAATTGTCAGTGTATGAGACGTTTCCTTAGTGGCCTTAGTAGTAGCTATAGTATCAGGCTTTTGGTATGGTCATCCATTTGTCCATCCTTCTTCTGTTATTACCGGCATGTTTTATCTTTTTTTAATAAGATAGAACAGTGGTCCCTAGAACTACACCTAGGTACATTAGCCTAGGATTACAGGGGTTCGATCTCCTACCTCCCCTATGGGAGGAAGCTTGAGAACCCGGCATGTTTTATCTATATCCACAGTCTTTTCTTCTCTAATTCCATTCCTTGCTACAGTGAGTATTTTACAAGTCCTGCAAATTCTTTTCTCGTTTACCATGTAATTTAAGCCTAACTGAGGTCCTCCCTTGCTTACCAAACTTTACTTATTGAATTTTTGTTATCTCTTTTTGAATTGCAGTGTGACGAGCTTACAACAGGCAAGACTAGTAGGCCTGTTGAATTTCAGGTTTGATTAGGGGCTTTAATTTTTATTTTATTTTTTCTCAGTGAGACTGCCTGGTTTGTGTAAGGCTTTTATTTTTTATTAGCCTCATGACATCCAGCAGGTTCCTGACCTTTGTGCATTGTTTTTCTCTTCCTCCCCACACTTCTAAGCTTTACTTCGGTCATAAGCAACCTTTTAAGTCTCTGTTGCACTGATGTAGGTGAATGGTGAAGATCTCGCTGAAATCGAGGGTGGAGAGGTGGCTATTACAAACTTGCATTCATGTAATGGTCCTGAGTTTGTCCTCCAGGTTCATTTATTAGATGAGCAAAGTGGCACTTTAAAAAGCCCAGGTAAATTTTGCAACATCTTGGACCTTTAGAAGTGTGTATATAAAGAGTCTTTAACATAATGCACAAAAATAAAGCAACTGAGCTTTACATAAGTCAACAATACTTGACTTCATCAGTATTCTTTAACAGCAGGACTTTCTTCTACTCCTTTTTTCTTCCACAAAAGCACATGTCTGGACAAACGTACTAAAATGTCTGATTTGGTACTTAATACTTTTGTCTATCAGGTTCAAGGGCAGTGGAAGCTAATGCTAGGCTGAAATGCGTCTATTTTCCTGTTTCTGAGGTTTGTGACTCAACATTGATACTGTTATGGTTCAGGTTGATAATTGCTTTACAATTTTATCATTCCAATAACTCGTTCTGAATTTTGTTATTTAGGGTAAAGAGACCTTTGATAGAATTTTGGAAAAATTAGAAGATGAAAGATGTGTACTCACAGAAAACTTCAACAGTTTCTGTCGTGTATCCATTCGGCGGCTAGGTCGTCTTCTTCCAGATGCTCGTTGGGTGAGGCCTTTATCTTGTTATGTTCATTTTTGTTTTCAGTTTCTTTCTTTCCTTGTTTCTTTCTTTACATATTCTATTTGTATTGCTTTTTCCTCTAATCATTCCATTTATCAAGTAGGAAAACAATCCATTATGTCCACTAAGGTTTGATACTTGACGGCTACAAATTTAGCTAGTGAACTGCGTCATTTTTATCAAATGGGATTAATATTAATTGCTTGGTCAATGTTTCTTCCTTGCAATTTTTTGTTTCACAGTTGTTGTTACGTGACTTTTTGGTTCCTGGTTTCTTTAGCTTTCGGGCAAAATGTTCCTGCAAAATAAGGCCATTTATTAAGAGTTGTTTTTCTTTTTTTCTTCAGTCTTTAATGTTCTCAGCAAATACTTATTTGTGTCTAGTTGTATGCTTAATGTGATAAGTGCCAACATGAATGGGTACATGGAAAGGGATTTCCAAAGACTGATCAGATTTATCTGCTTCTCAACAGCCAAGGCTTCCTTTCATGGAACTTAAACACAGAAAGGGAGATAAGGCCCAATTGTTAAAGAGATGTTGCTTGAGAGTTAAATGCTTCATAGGTAAGTGATTGCGTTGCGTTATCATTAACATGAAGCTTGTCTGTTTTTAGATCATTTTCATTGGTTTTTTTTAATTTTCTTTGGCAACTTTCCTCTGTTTTCCCAGATACTGATGCCGGGTTCAATCCTACTCCTTCTAAGGTAGTTCATGCTGGAGCAACTGCAATTTAAATACAACACAGTGCTATATCCAAAATTAGAAGATTTCCAGTTTTATCTTTTGTGTCTCATCTTTTATTTTATTTTCATGCTGTGGGTTAATCACATAAAATTTGTAATGTGGATGTGGTAGTGTCTCCATCCTAGTAGAACATAGAACCTGTTCTCTCGTTAAATTACCTTGGATCCACCTCCTATCTCTGATTATCCATGAATTTCTTTATAAGAAATTATGCTCGTCATCTACAGACTGATTTGGCGCAGCATCATCGATTTACGACTGCCTTGAAGAACATCGGTAGTAAGCTGCTTGAGAAAGATGATGGTATAATTTGTTTCTCATGCCATCTAAGTGACATGTCAAGTTAAGATGCCTTCATATTTTCCTTAACATCATTTTAATTTTAATTATTGTAGGTGTTACTGTCGAGATACGCAGGGATCAAAGGTCACTGAGTCTTTCTCAATTAGAGAAGGAGTACGAAGATTGGATATTGCAAATGCATGATGCATATGACAAGGAACTTAGTCGTGGTCAAGATCCACCCATTCTAGTGGTCAATCCATCCTATAAAAAGGGACTTCGTATCACTTCCGAAGGTGAGGTGTTTTGATTTTGTAGTAGCTCTAATACATAATTATCAATTTATATTTTTGTCTACTGTTTCTGAAGAACTTGTTTTGTTTTCTGGTGTAATTTTTTGAGTTGTACTAAGACTTCTTTTGACTACGGGCTGCTTTTCAATTATCATAGTTCTCTTTATACGATGTAGTTGTAAGAGTGCACAAGTTCATAAAAAGGAAAGGGGAATCTTGGAAAGCTGGTGATTTGCTCAAAATTATTCCCCTGAACAAGCAAAAAATTATTTATGCAACTTTAGAGTTTATCTTGCTAGAAGGATTTCAAGGGGATTCTGGTGGTAAGTATACCTCAGAAACTAATTAATGCTCAGACAAGATTCAGTGGCTTTAAAAATATTGACATTTTGCTGTTTTAATTTTACAGGAGAGGCACACCTTATATGCAGGTATACTTTCTTATATATAAGGTTCTTCAATTAATTATGTTTCCTAATTGAGATTCTTCTTCTTAATATTTAAGTGTTTATTGTGTGGTGAAAGGCCAATTGATCTCCCAGCTGACAAAGGCTGCTTGCTAGATGTTGATGGTGAAAATTCCTGTTTAGATGTTCAAGACTCATTGTCGTTCCCCATCAATGTGATCGACAGTGGGCAGGTTGTGCATTTCGTTTACTTTTCAAGTACTATTATCATTTCCAGCGAAAGGTTTCGTCAATTAACTCGTGTATTTTATTAAATTAAATGTCTTTTTGCTAGTGTTCCAAGATAGATGCTGTTGAGTGGCAATACCAACTTGACAGGTTGAAGCCAAAAGCTCCTTCCAGAATTGACCTACTTAGTCCTCAACAGTGCCAGCAGCTGCAGATTGATGGAGTTAGTTTATTTCATCTCTCTCTCTCTCTCTCTCTCTCTCCCCACAGGTGTTTTTTAGTGGGCCAATACCTTTTTTGATTGCTTAGTTTTGAGTAAATTGAGTTTGTGCTATTGCATCTGTTTCAGGCATTACCTGTTGAAGCTCATGTTTTAGCTGGGCATGCTACTCCAGAGCATATTATTGCAGTTATTAGGCCTGCTAGTTTTACTTCATCAGGTGCCTGCAAAACACTTGAGCAGAAGTTTATACTGAAACAAGATTTGGAGATGTCAATGGAAGTTAAATGTATCGCAACCTATAAAAATCTTTGTGATGAGAAGCATATATATTCAGAACGTGTTAGACCTTCTTCAAATGAAGGGTTTCATGGTTTGTACATCTTTTCACTGGGATCAAAGTTTCCAGGACTTTTCAGTGCAGCTGGTGCTTATACATTTAAATTCTCTGTAGTAAGTATTCTGAGGTTATAACTTGGTATTGGATTATAGTTCACGATTTGACCTGATCAATTATGTCAATATCCTTGGATTTGTTATTTTAGATCTGTACAGGCTCAAGGGAGATTAATGGCGAGAGAAAAGTACTTGTGAAATCACGTAATAGTGCTTCACAGTGGAGATTAACTGATAAAAGTAGTCTGTCTCCATGCAGTATAAGGTAAAGGATCCTTCTTTGGATCAGGTATTGCAATAAAAAGTCATTACATGCCTTATACAATTGTAATGACACTGGATCATAAGGGAGGTTGCAATTCATTCTGAAATCCTAAGAAGCCCAAATATATCTAATTCTGTAAAGACTTCCCTATGCCTTGCATGTTTTTTTTTCTCCGCGAGTTATTGTACAATGTAGTTAACTCACTAATATCTGGAGCATCATCACCTGCATATTTGGTAGTCTAATTTCCTTCCGTAAAAAATACTAGGCACACAATTCTCACAACTAAGTTTTGGGGTGTAAAACCACAGACTGACTACTACAGTTGAGAGATATTATTGTAAGACCTTGCTTACAGTCTTACAGAGCTTGACATGAGTGTTCTAGTGAACTAGTTAAATTAATAAATAAGTGCCGCAAGTAGCAATTGTTTCACCAGGTCTCAGGTAATACATCGCCGTATATATCTTTATTTCCTAAAAGAGGTGTGGAAAACTCGAGATTACTTCTGTCCTTATTTGATTGGCAACGGTACATTTTAGAATCTTGATGTAACTTACTATTCTCATATCCAGATTCAAAACTCTAAATAACTTTTTGTGCAGTGATGATTCTTGATTTTTTTGCAGGGTTGGTTCATGTTTACCACCACTTGCCATTGCGTGTTATGACAAATATGATAATCACATGCCATTCATGTCTATCCCTGAATTGGATGTTGCAATAAACATGAATGGAACTGCGATTCTCCCCGTGGAAAAACTGAAGGTGGAGCTGTTATCCAGTAACATGATTCTCCAAATCTCGGTATGATTGTCTCCTGCATTGAACATCCCTCATAGTGCTTTTTTATTTGAATAGCACTGACCATCTTTTATATGAATTTGCTTCTCTTTTTAGGATATTTTGATTGAAAGCGGAGAGCTGGACAAGATCCGCCCCCAGTATGAAGCATCTCTGGGGATAAGTTGCTCACATGATAAACTGATATCTCTAGCAATCCCATTTCTTGGTACATTGCACTATATTAACAGTTTTGAATGCTCTAATCCATAAATGAAAATCTTTTCCATTTGTAACCCAGTTAATGTAATTCTCGTTTTTAACATGGTTGACTCCGTATTAGTTTTCCCTGGATCGCTGCAATCTGTCAAGGCATTTATCCCTGATCTAGAGAAACAGTGGCTTCCTGGAGATGTAATCAAGGAGATGCTTTTAGAGGTAGTTATCTACATAGTTAAGCCAGTTTTTTTTTTTCAAAGTCTAACATGCTATTCATCACTTTCATGTTCAAAAATCTGTCTTGACTCCTGATAAGCATTGTTTCTTAATAATAGTTTTTTTTTTCTGTAGAACTTTTTCTTTTTAGGAAATTTAGTTGCTGAATTAGCATGTAATTGTTCTCAGTCTGACTAAAGTGATGAACTGGTGGAATTATGTGTCACAGACTTACAGAATTGCTCCCACTCAATGTTTTTAGACTGTCACAATTATAATTGTTTTAACATAATGGGACCAACATAACGGTGTGGGATTCACCAAAATGATAAAAGAAGTGAAAAGTAGCACATAGGGTTTTTTCTGTTTTTGGGTGTTATGATCAGTTCTTACAACATACACAGAGCTTCTCAGAAGTTTAGATGCTAACTCGTGACGGTTTATAACTAGGGTCCTCTTGGTGGGAGGATTTGGTTATACTTCCTAGTATTGGTTGGAGTTTCTGATTTGGGCCATAGGCTGACTGCTTAGATGTTGATGACATCGTAGTGGTCGCCACTAAACATGAGTCTGTACTGCTATTACAGATTTGCAAAAAAAGCATATTATGTAACTATTCTTTTTTTTTTATCATCTATGGACAGACTTCGCAGTTCATACATTTAACCATCAAAAGACATCTCATTAATTGCCATGGATAGTAACTTAAACCCTACAGTTAACCGTCCTTAAAACCTTCATAGTTCATCCTTATTTTCTTACCGATAACGTGTTTGTTAGAACTCTTAGGGCCTACAACCAAAGTTTTGGTGTCACAATATTGTTTGATTCCTTTCTGTATCTTGTATTTCATTTTCTCATTGATAGTTTCTTATTCTACTGTACTACATGCTGATGTTGTAGCATTTGTAATACTTTAAATGCTTAGGTATATATTTACAACGCTTTATTGATATTGACTTTCCTCTAGATGTACGATAGTTATGGTAATCATGTCCAGCAAGGGACTGAAGTTCTATTAAGTCTGGATGGATTTTGCTTTCAAGATAATGCTGGTCCTAAGCGTAAGGTGAGGATCCTTTTTAACAATGTTATTTTGCTATGCTTACATGCCTTCCTCCAGTCTACATGATCACATCGAAACATGTAGTGGCACTTCCAAATCAGCTCCCTCATGTTTGTGGATTCGTGAAATTGGCTTTATTCTTAGCCTAATGTATTCTCTGTATCCAAAACTTGAGGTTATGGGGACAATTTCGTCTTGGGTTTAGCTATGATCCTCAGATTGCATATTGTGTATATTTCGTGCTTACTGCTTACAGTAAGGAATGTTTTCAGGTGGATGCTGAAGGATGTATCAACCTTAATGGAATCTTGAAGGTCATTGGGAGCTTTGGGAAAACTGGTACATCCTTCCCATCTAACATTTTTATGGAACTTCTGCATTAGCATGTGGACCTCAATTTAAAAATGTTTAGTAGTATTATCAGATTATAATTGATGCAGTTCTTATACTGCATGCCATATTTGCATTGAACAGTTCTCTAGTTGACTATTTTGTTATCTTTGTATATAGTTCCTTCTAATTGTTTAATTTTGAACAGTTTCATTTTCTGTTGAGTATGACGGACAACTGCTTTTAAGGAATGAAATTCAAATTGGCGAAAGAGAGCTGAGAATCCTGACAACAGTTAGTGCTTGTTTTTAGCTGTTTTTCCCTGATTCCTGTTTGAGAAATTTTTTTCTTGTCGATATTTTACTTCTGGCCTGAATTCTTTCAGCTACCTGACAATTGTGCTGCTGGTTCACTACTAGAAAACATCATCTTTGAGGTTGTTGATTCAAATGGCACCGTCGATGAAACCATACATGATATGAAATTTGGCCAATCACATATGCTGACAATAACGTCAGTGTCCTCAGAAAAAAATGATTGCCTCCGATTCATGTTTAGCCATGGGAGATGTGTTGTGCCGTTTATTTCTGTTCCTCGAGAACCAGGGATTTTCAGCTTTGTGGCTGCCCATTCTTGCTACCCGGAGCTCTTTGTTGTTTGTAAGGTAATAAACTAAATGTATGGTTATTAAGACATGAAGATTCCAACTGTCTTGCCCAAGCTTATCTTCTTGCACAATTAATTTGAATCTAAGAAGATGAATTTCTGATGCCTAGGTAAATGTTATGCAATACCCAAAGATGGAGATGAATTTGGTTGAGCATGATACTGTGCCATTCCAAAGTCCCGGTGGGAAAATGGTAGCCTTTCAGGAGGAACCTGTCTCTGCTTTGTGGAAATACAATCTTGACGACATGAAGGTATAACCTTAAACAAAAAAGTTATATGCAGAAATATGTAGAGTAAGAGAATGAAGATGGGGCATAAAAGCAATGGACAAATTTTCTTAGTAACTACCTAGATATTTTGTAGGTTAGATAAAAAAGCAAGTATTGTTGCAAATTATGCACACTATCTAAGGGTTAAAACTATAAGCATTGTAAATGATGACATGAGAATGCTGGTCCCACAACTTAAAATAAGGCATTAATAAAGTTCAGCCAATTGAAGTAGTTATCCTCACAAATAGTTCATTTTGGCTTGACAGAAAAATGAAGATGATGTTAAAAGGATTGGATCACTGATTAAAGTGCTGGAGAGTAATCTGAAACTGCTGACAGAAGAGAAGGCATCTACAGAAAATGAAATATCTCAACTGCAAGGTTGTCATTCTTTCTTTGATCTCTTAATGTTTTATTGTTCGATGTGTCTTAAGGAGTAATGGCCTCCATCGACACCTGTTCCATAGAGATGCTTAACAAATGGTTTTCTAATGATGATGCATCTCCAGATTTGTATAGGCATCAAACAAATAGCCATATGCACGACTTTGTGACTGATAAAGAGGTTGTAATCAAACAAATTGAGATGAACAATACAGCTGCTTGTGTTTGGTGCAATATTCCAGCTGACATTCAGTCTCAAGAGTTGCCAGATGTAGTAGGCATTGTTGCTCTCCTTGGGTCAGTTAGCACGGAAAGCCTCAGTAGGTAATATAATATAATTCGTGCTCCTGTTTACATATGTTGTTACCTTGGGCATCTTATAGATTCTAATGGGTTTTGTTTGTGCCCCAATTTGATGCATCTTTCTGGGTAGAAGAGGTGCAAAAAGTACTCTGAATATGTGTTTGATACTTTGAGTAGGTCGTGGCAATATACTTGAGATTTTTTTGGTAAAAGGCAATATACTTGAGAGCAGCTCCAGATACTTGTATTTTCCTATCTACCTTTGCTGGTTACTGTAATTCAGAACCAATTTTCGGATTTATTACCAATAACGCATCAGATAATATTGTATCTTTATTTACCCAAATATTTGGATTGTACTTCTAGTTTCCTGGAGCATGTTTGAGAACAGGAACTGGCGAAGTTTGTATTGTACCTGCTTAACTGGAAATTTATTGATTGCAGGATGTTAGCCAAATATCTGGGCAAAGAACTCATGCTAGCAGTTGTGTGCAAGTCCTATGCTGCTGCTCGTCGTCTTGAAAAGTATGGTGAAGGCGGAGAAGTTGATCGCTCTGACGGTCTACATGTAGTGGCAGCTCAGCTTGGGAGGCCGATAAATTGCGGGTTTCTTGTTATATGCCTCGAGGACCTATGGTATAACTAAAACTGTTAAAACAACATTGCAGTCTCGAAATATTTACAATTATAGTGATTACAATTTACAAACGTAAACTTTGTACATGGTAGATGTAAATCTTGAGAAGAAAAATCATTTAATTAGTATGGTTTTGTTGGCAGTCCATTCAGAGGAAAGTTTAAAAGCGATGAAGATCCACAGAAAAAGCTGTCCTTGGTAGATCCGATTTTGCCAACGGATGAGATCCCATCTGGGTTCTTAGGGCATGCAGTTAATATGGTCGACATAGAAATCCAACACTTGCATACAAGGACAAATAAAGGCTATTATCTTCGTGAGACGTTGTTCTATCTTCTTTTTGGAGAGCTGCAGGTTTATGGAACTAGAGAACAAATGAACCAGGCACGTGCTTTCATAAAGCATGGGGCTATTTCTCTGGATGGGGGTATTTTGAAAAGCAATGGAATCCTTTCGCTTGGCCCACAGAGGTATGTTTGTTAGGCTTGAACTTTCATGTAGCTGAAGAACTTAGGAAAACCAGACTTGCCTTAAACATGGAGATGACTGTTATCTGGTCGGTATATCCATCAATAGTGAATTCACTCCCATATTTGATTTAAGCTTTTGCAGTATACAATCAATGCATTGGATTTGTGCCATTTACCAGTATTATGCGTCGTCTATTTTCAATTCAGGGAACCCGAAGTCAGATTTCCAGTTGTAGCATTTGAAGGTCAGCTACAGATAGCTCCTAACATCAAAGACATTGCTAAGAAGATAGAAAAGAAAAGGTTGGAATTGGGAGAAATTTCTGTTAAATTTAATAAGGTGTCTAAAGAACATGGTAAGACAAAGAAGAGGTTGGGAAAGAAGATGCAACAACTAGAAAGGCAGTATAATGAGTTAGGGACGTTGCTAAAAGAATCTCTACTAGGTAGCAATCGTGCAACGGACAACCCCATACCAAGTGGAACTTCTGTAACAGACAACTGGGAAGAAGAGGATTCCACCTAGGTGATGCACCTTTCTATGTTTACTATTTTGTGTTTCTTGTAAAAAGATATGAAGAAACAGAAAGCTCAAGAGATTAGGGGGAAAATGGTTTACTTGTAATTAAACAGCATATAAGCTTAGGGTAGCAACGCTGCTGTTGTAGATGTCAGGGGTTATGATATTTATAGTCTGCAGTCTCCTACTGAAATCTCGTCGAAGACCTCAGTTTTTGTAAGGGTAACAGCAGAAGTGTAATTTATGAAAGTGAAAGTGTATAGCCTTTTGTGTTGAACAATGTAATTAGGTATGGAAAGTTACTCCCGAAAAGTGTACTTACGTCAGATTTATACTCAAATCTGAAAGCTACACGGTCAAGAACTTGAAGATATTTCATCTGTTTCAATGTTATGATGATCTCCTGCCTTCGATTCAGTAATGTCTTCAACCTATTCTAGTATTTTTTGCTTTTTAAGTGGCAGATATGTGTTGACACTCATAGTTCGAAGCCTCATAGGGGCTTACAAATGCAATAGACAATAGAGGGCTTCTCCAGGATTCCTAGTGACTAGGTAGTTGGTTAGGGGGATTCAAAGGGCCAATTAAATGTCAAAATTACCCATCCATCAATTCTTTGTATAAAAACGGAGTTTTTTTGAGCGTTCTCATTGATCAAACGATTCTTAAACCAGTAAGAAAGTCTTGTAGTTTAGTTGTTGAGGAAAGTGATTTTCCCATAACATAAAAATCCTTTCCCGTTGGAGTTTTTTCTACCTGTTTTCATGATTTATAACATGAATTTTTGAATAATAACATGAATTTCCTTAGAAAGTATTCAGAAAAGACTAGAATATAATTGGTGAAATTCATATCTTTGAATGGAATGGGATTTGTTGGAGGAAGAACAGCTACAATTACTACTGGTGAAGATACAGATCCATTCATCCTAAGAACTATCATGCTTTAAATTTCACTTACTTACTTAACCTGAAAATCAAGAAACCCTCTGGTGAATCTTTCGGGATTTGGGATGGTTCTTTCTCATTAAAACCCTTGATAATAAAAAATAAAACAGTAAACTCTCTTTACAATCCAATCCTCTTGTTTTTCCGGTACCGGCTCTCCCTCCTCAAAATGGATCCATTCATTAAGGTTTGTCCGTCTCTTTTATGTATTCATTTTTGTTGTTAAATTATAACATGTACATGAATTTATGAATTATGTATTTTGTTGTTAAATTAAGCAATGCTCGTTTTCAGATCCATCATCGCCAGAGTGGGAGTTAGTTCGCCGGTTTGCAGTGGTGGGAGGCAGTGAACGGCGGTGGTCAATCACTGTTTTTGCTTTTTCAAAAGTAACTACTTTTTCGTCCATTAACATTGACACAAGTCAATACAATTTCGGCTCTGTATATAGTTTTAATCAAGGTTCGAAAAACGGGTCACGGCCCAGGTCACGGGTACTAGGCGTGACCGTTATAACGTGTTTTGACGGGTGTGAGCACGTTTTGGGTCAAAAACGCGTTATATAGGAATGAAACGCGTTTTTTTTGACGTTTTTTTAAAATAACGGGTGTGATAACGGTTAAATAAGAAAAATAAATAATTTGTGATCTGAATTTCCTATGTAACGGTAATTACAGCTGTGAAAACGGTTACAACGGGTCTAAATAACGTTGTTACTACGTTTTTTCATTTTTTTGGTTTAATTTATTTATTTATTTGATTTATTTATTTATTTGTTTATGGGTTTTTAACATACAAATTTATGGATATCTAGTAAAATTCACAACCCTAAGTCTATGACTTATAACAATGCATTGTAGTTATCGTCTACCGACAATATTTATACACGCATACTATCACTATCCACTTGATATGTTCAAGTTGTCACTCGAATAGTTCAATGCATTCCCCAATATTTCAATAATGCATATTCGGATTCAAAAGCAGTCAAAACTTTGTTGTCAAATAATACTCCTAGGCTCTTAGCTACTTGCTACAAGACTAACCAACAAGGAATGCAACAGGAAGAGAGTCAGAGACTAGCTATAGAAAAAGAGAGTGAGAGAGGGAAGTCAGGGAGTCGATTTATCTTTTTATTTTGCATTTGGAGGTGTGTACAGTATATGCTACATGTGGTCTGTACTTTAGAGTTCAGACTCAAAAGTTAAAGAAATAAAACAAAAAAAAAAAAGTAAAAAGAGTAGTTGGTTTCATGATCAAAGACATAGCTAGCCTGTGCTTATATACGCATGCAACGAGATTCCAAATGTTTCAAGAATATTTCGATTTGCTAGCTATTATGTCTTCTTTCCCAAAGGAATGCTTTAAAAGGACAAGAAGAGAATTGAAATGAAATCAATACCTCTGGTTCTCTGGTTCTCTGCTTCTTGCTCAAAGGAATGCTTTACATTTTGAATTTCTCAAATACAAGTTTAAGAGGTAATATTAATTATTTTTTGTAGATTTTTTATTCAATTAGAGATATAATTTATTAATACGTTATTAATTTATTTATTATCGTTTTTTTCTTTCATGATGGGTGCAAGACAGAAACAAAGCAAAACGGCAACGAGTACCAGAAACTGAATATGAAGATACAGAAATTCAAGATATGTATGAAAATGAACCGTGGAACCCTGTGCATGATATAGATGAAGAAGAACAAGCGCCGGTAACACAAAAGAAAATGGGCGGGTTATCGAAGTTGAAGAACCTTTTTGGACGAAAAAGTAAGAATACTAATGCCGGAGAAGGTACATCACAGCGTCCACATGCCTCTATGGACATACCTAGTTCTTCAATGCGTACACCACACCAAACACCTAGGATGTCTGTAGATATGGGAGGACAATATAATACTAATAGGGATTCTCAACCTAGCATGGCGAATTTTGGGAGAAGTAAAACATGCCGGGAAAAAGTTGATTCTTTTGTTGGACGTTTTTTCTATGCTAATGATATTCCCTTCAATGTGGCCAACTCAACTCAGTACCACGAGGCATTCAATGCAGTTGCAAATTTCGGAAAATCATACAGAGCTCTGTCTTCCTATAAGTTGTCGAACCCATTATTAAGGCAGGAAAAACAAAGGATTCAGAAGGATGTGGTGTCGGTCCAACGAAATTATTGGAGAGAGTATGGGTGTACACTCATGTCAGATGGTTGGAAAAACAAAAATAACCATACGATTGTAAACTTCTTAGTTTACAGTGGCCATGGGACAGCATTTTTGAAAAGCGTTGACATCGAGCATAATCGGTTGACAGCAGAGTATTTGATGAGTTTGTTCAGACCGGTTATAGAAGATATTGGTCCGACAAATATTGTTCAAATAGTAACTGATCAAGGATCCCAATTCAAAGCCGCAGGTAACTATTACAACTTAATTTAATTACAGTTGTTTATTTTTATATATTATTAATTCATTTCTCATTTTGTTTTAATAGGTATGACATTGGCCATAGAGTATGGTACATTTTTTTGGGTACCTTGTGCAGCTCATGTGTTGGATTTAATGTTGGAAGTTACTGAAAAGTTCCCCTTTGTTAAAGGTGTGATTTCAGAAGCTAGAAAAATCAGTAAATTTATTTATAATCATGGTTGGGTTCTTGCTAGATTCAGACAACATTCTGGGGGACGCAATCTATTGCGCCCTGGCTTAACAAGGTTTGCGACAAATTTTATCGCAATCAAAAGTATCATTGATCAACGTAATGCAATCGAGAGTCTTTTTGTAGACCACGAATTTGTGAACTCGCCAGAAGGAAAAACTCGTACGGCTAAAGATGTGAAAAACATTATTTTGAATGAGATGTTTTGGCACACATGCCAAAATGCATGCATGATGGTTGGTCCTTTATTGAAAATGATCCGTTTCTTGGATTCAGATAAACCTACCATGGGTTATTTGTTTCATGCACTTGCTACATGTGTGGAAACTATAGAAAGGGGTTTGGGTAAAACTCGAAATAATTCTATTGTAGGTGTGATTAACCGACGATGGAAAGATCAGTTGAGTTCTCCTCTTCATGCTGCAGCGCATTTTCTGAATCCATATTATATCTACAACCCAGCAGCCAATCTCATTAACAATGAAATTTCTCAGCCCCAAATTTGTCTCAGTGAAGTTATATCAAAAATGATTAGTAGCCCTCAAGAACAAGCGACATGCATGCTAGAGGTGTGAATTTTTATTAACAATTAATTTCGTAATTATATGAATTTCTATTCACAGTTTTTGATATTTTTAGGCGGGAAAAATGCAAATGATGCAAGGCCAATTTGCATCACCATCAGCAAGATTGGCTGCTCTGCAAGGTGATCCTGTAAGCTGGTGGTTGTCATACGGTGCTCAGTTTCCATCACTCCAGAGGATCGCGGTAAAGATACTAAGCCAGACAAACACATCGTCTGGATCCGAGAGGAATTGGAGTGTGTTTGAAAGAATTCACACCAAACTACGCAACCGTTTAGTTTCGTCAAGAATAAACGATTTGGTATATGTTCAGTACAATTTAAGATTGGAGCAGCAAAGAGTTCAAGGTAAAGCAAAGCGACATAACATCGATGTCCACGATGTTCATAGCCTCCTGACAGATGAAAATATGCTTGATTGGATAGCAGGGGATGATGAAACACCAGTTTTACCTCAGGAAGAACATTGGTTAAATGAATTGGAAGAGGAAGCAGCTAATAATCCAGAGCCTCTCCCTCCACCATACGAATGGCATGATCCAGAAGTTGAAATCTCATATCAAAGGTTGCCAGTGAGTAACTTTGTTTATGACTTTGGTAACCTAACATTTGGAGACAATACACAAGGTCATGAAAATGAAAATCCCATATACAATTCTCATTACACTGAAGATCGTCCAGAAGAAGATACCCGAGGAATTAATGAAGAGTATAATTCCAATATTAATATCAATAATGAAGTAGATAATCGTAATGATAATGAGGAATAAGACTATGGTTATGAAGATGACGATACTGTTAACTACGACAACCAAATGCATTACGCGAACCAATATGAGGCGGAGGAAGAGGAGGAGGAATCAACTGAGAATCGTCGAGAAAACAGAAAATACTTGAATAAGTCGAAAAAAAATGCCGGCACTACTGTCACTAGGTTACTTATTGTAAGTTTATAAAATTTGAAGTGTTTAATGATTATTTATGAAATTTTAGTTGTAAGTTTGAAATTAAAAATTGTATAAGAATTTCTCCAACTCAAATTTTTTTCCTTAAAAACGGGTTTAACCGGTATGAAAACGGAAAAATACGGTGTAAAAAACGTGTGTTAAAATGTTATTTAGAAGAAAAAAACTGAAATATTAATTTTAGAAAAACGGTAATCACAGGTGTGAAAACGGTTATAACGGGTCTAAATAACGCCATTTTTTCCTATTTATCGGTGTTATTTAGGTAAGCGTGTTGGTGAGCCTCACAGGCACGGTATATGGGCGTGAGCGTTATAACGGACGTTTTCTCGGAAAAAACGGCCGTTTTTTAAACCTTGGTTTTAATTGGCCCTGTGTACAACAGGGGTCTTCTCACTGTAATCAAACTTTCCATAATCCCAAAACTTTTCGGACCAGACCTAGAACTACCCCTGTAACTATGAAACCACAATTATTTGTATTTTGTTATACTGTTTCTGCTCATACGAGATTCGATGAAACTTCCGTTCATGGAGGCTGTAACCATGAAATCGTCACAACAAGTTCACAAATTAGGGATACTAAGGAATAATTTAGGAATTTCCAAAAAAAAATTGATAAGCGGTCTTCAAATTACTCATGATGTTTTTTTTTCTTTAGTATCTCCCAATTTGTAAGAGTATCCCCCAATTGTGGGTTCTAAAAAAATAAAATTACACTTCCAATCAGAATCAGAAAAAATAAAATTGATAGTGGTACTAACCTTTGAACCCAGCGTTTTGTCTTTCTTGCAAAAAAAATTTTTGGTGACCCTATCCAAAGTAAAAAAATACATAATTGTTAGAATCTAAAACAAAAGTTTGAAGCAAAAATTAAAATCTAAAAGCAAGCCAATACAAAGTTGAGCATACAAAACTTCGAGCAATAACAAAATAATAAACCTCATTTTCATATTACTTTTCTTAATTTTGTTCATGCCATAATTAAAAAATAAATTAAGTTTAAAATAAAAAATAAATTAAAGAAAGTCGATTTTTATCTTGATATATAATATATTTTTTATACTAAAATATTTGCAACCACTAATTACGGTGATACGAAGATAATGTAGATATCCAAACTGTCCAAAAATAAAATATTATAGATACCTACTTGAAAAGAAGTACCTAAAATAATTAGATTCTTGAACCAACATGAAAAGATACTCAATATTTTTTCGAGAAAAAAATTCGGTAACAAGGTGATTCTGCTAACAAAAATTTATATTTATTAGATATTAAATCGAAAATGATTTGCGACACCCAGTTTTAGTGCTCCCACTGCTCCCAACATTAGGTGGCAGTCCACGTAAACCAGCTTTAGGAAAACAAAATGCGAATGCATTAATGCTTTGTGTCGATTAAAACTTGATAGTTCTTCCTCTGTCTTTTTCTCATCAATCAATCTGCAAACCCTAAAAAAGCATTTGACCGTAATTTGATATCACCATTTTTGCTATCAAGATTTTGATTTCCATGATCTTCAATTCTACAACTTATCATATATCATCATCCTCAAATCTGCACGACGACACAGTATTCTTTTCTTTTTCTTAAGGGAAGTAAAATATGCAAACTATGAAATTGGAGATGGACAATTACAAGCTGCAAAAAAAAAAACATCAATTTTTGAGAAGCAAGTAAAAAATTGGAATGAATTCCCATCCATGATCTTACACCTCATAGTTTAACTTTACCTATACCAGAGAAATCTACAAAGTAACCTATACAAACCCTTTCTAGGTCAAGAATTCGTAAGTCGTGACCACGCATTGGTGGTGAAAGATCTAATAAAGAATCAATAGTTACAAATTGAATAAAATAGTCGAATATCAATCAAAAGAGGGTCCGTATCTTCTGTGCCAAAGGCAATATGAGCCACCTGTGCCAAGCCAATGAAATCGCGCCACGTATTCCTCTTTATTTTTAATATCAAAATCGGATATAATTTCCTTAATCCACTCTTCTCGGTTTGGAAACAGTATCAAAACGGATTCCGTTAATGAATTTGGGAGAGAGAATATAAATAAATTATTTTCTGTTATTTTTATATAAATAGAAAATATAAAAAATATTTGACCGTATATATACACTATATATCTACTTTTATATACTTCGTTCATGATGCTAAGAAAAAAAAAACACAAACAGTTGAGTTTTATGGAGCCTGATGATCTGGAGGTACTACTTATATGAATACTAATCATATTGTATATTTCACCCAGTCAAAATATGTATGTTGTTTCTAGATTTCATATGCTAATTTATGTTTTGTATTTTGATGCTGTAGAACGCATGCCCTGCGGATAAGTTTATAGAAGGAAGTCAAACTAATCGAAGATTGGATTTTGATCAAGGTATAGATTTAAACACTTCTTTAACTGATGAACTTATTGAAGAGCCAGAAAATACTAGAAATGTTGATGAAAGTATTGAAGAGCCAACGAATACTAGAAACGTCGATTTAATGCATTTTAGAATACGAAAAGAAGAAATTCCTGTCGTTGGAATGGAGTTCGGAATCGAAGATGATGCATTCAAATTTTATAATGCATATGCTTTTATGATGGGTTTTAGTGTTAGGAAAAGTAGAACACATTTATTCCAAGATGGCAAATTGTGAGACAGACTTTACGTTTGTTCAGCCCAAGGTACCCGCGAAGAAGATAAACGCGATGATACTGTACAAAATCACCGAGCAGAAACGAGGTTTGGGTGCCTAGCAGAAATGAAAATTAATCGCACACCCGATTGTAAGTATCGTGTTAGTAAATTTTTTCCGTATCATACACATGTGACTACAACTCCTAGTAAGTCTCATCTTTTTAGGTCACACAGAAAGCTAAATATCGCAAATGCAGCTCAAGCTGATATGGCTGATAGTTCAGGAATTGCTCCTAAAGAGGCTTTTGAGTTTATGAGTAGACAAGCTGGTGGTCATGAGAATCTTGGGTTTATACCTATTGATCATAAAAATTATTTACGTACTAAGCGAACAAGAAAAATAAAATATGGAGAGACAGGTGGTGTATTAGAATATCTACAAAAAATGCAAGTAAATGATCCTAATTTCTATTCTGCTATACAAGTTGATGAAGATGATTTGATAACTAACATTTTCTGGGCTGATGCAAGGATGATGTTAGATTATGATCTGTTCGGCGACGTAGTATGTTTTGATACTACTTTCAGGAAAAACAAAGAAGGACGACCCTTTGCCATGTTCGTCGGAGTGAATCATCATAAACAATCAATTATTTTTGGTGCTGCATTATTATATGATGAATCTGCAGAAACTTTTATCTGGTTGTTTGATACTTTTTCCAAAGCTATGTCTGGAAAAAAGCCAAAAAGTATTTTCACTGACCAAGACGCAGCAATGGCTAAAGCATTAGCTTCACAGTGGCCAGAATCATGTCATCGGTTGTGTATTTGGCATATTTATCAAAATGCTGCAAAGCATCTTAGCCACGTGTTTCATAAATTTACCAACTTCGCAACTGATTTCACAAATTGTGTCTATGATTACGAGGATGAAGAAGAATTTACAAATGCTTGGTTTAAGATGCTTGAAAAATACAATCTCAATGGAAATGATTGGCTAAGAAGATTATATGATCTAAAGGAAAAATGGGCACTAGTTTATGGGCGAGACACCTTTTGTGCTGAAATAACCACCACTCAACGCAGCGAAAGCTTAAATAGTCTTGTAAAAAGATATGTCAGCTACAAGTATGATCTATTGCGTTTTTTCGAGAATTTTGAAAGACTAGTGGATGATCGTCGTTACGAAGAAAAAAGGATGGATTTTAGAGCGAGCCAAAGTACTCCTACATTATCATTTCCAATAAAAATTTTGAACCATGCAGCAAGTGTTTATACACCAGCAGTATTCAAGTTGTTCCAGATACAACTATGTATAGCTCATGATTGTTCCTTTAGCTGCTTTAACGATGGTGAAAGTGAAACATTAAGTAAATATAAAGTTATTCCACATGGGAAAAAATACCACCGCACAGTCATTTATGACTCGAAAAATAATAATGTTTCATGCAGCTGCAGGAAATTTGAATTTGTTGGTTACTTGTGCTCACATGCTTTAAAAATCCTTTGTGTAAAGGATATTAAGAGCATTCCTGATCAGTATATTTTGAAGAGATGGACAAAAGATATTAAGTGCGTTAGCACGAAAATCGGTTCAAATCTTCATGAAAAAAGAGAGTCAAGGGAAAATGTCGTAAGGAGATATAGAGAGTTGTGTAGATCATATATTCAACTAGCAACAAGGGAAGCTGAGTCTGAAGAGGTATATGAAATTTCCAAACTAGGACTGGATACCACGTTGAAGGAAGTTGATGCAAGTTTGAGGGGACTTACAATTCAGGAAGACCCAATAAACAAAGACATCACATCGGAAACTAGCGATGACCCAAAGCTAGTTGTCACTGCTATTCATAATAGCTATCAAGCAGTAAAGGGGATTAAAACAAAAGAGAAGGCAACTGGTACTACTTCCGTTAGGCCAAAAACCGCTTTAGAAAGAGCTACACAACCAAAAAAACCTCGACAGACAGTTTTAGATCCTCATGAACACCCATCTGCACTTCCACATCAAATCCAACAGGTAAATTATATTTTCTTGATTTTTGATTGGATACAAAGTTCATTTCTTAATCAATCATCCATTATCAAGGCTAAATAATTTAGTTCATTCTTGTTAGTTATTAAACATTTTTATTCATGTCTCAGGAACCAAATTCATTTACTGGAACCATGGGAATATATAGCAGTCAAATGTTGCCGATGCCGTCATCGACATTGATACCTCAACGTAGTAGCCATGAGCTACCGATGCACCTACCCATGTCTCTGCCTTCGCATGATTTCTATATGGGAACCATGCCTACATTGACGTCTGTACCTATCTATAGTAATCCTATGTTACAGACAACTCTACCTTCAAACAATGTGCCGGTAATATACTTTTCACGACTGTTTTCATTTTTGTACGCATGCTGATTGTGAACTCAATTGTACATCTCATGTTTCGATGATACATGGTCATTTAACTAATTTTAATTATTAATATAATAGCAATGGTATACGGGAGGTAGTGGAGGCTACAATACTACAAGCAATTATCAACAACATTCCAATGGCATGGTTAACTTCTTACAGGTACAGTTGATGAATTTGTTTGTCTTCCCTGTTCCCCTCAAACATTTGTTCATTGGACCTTGCTACTGAAAAGAGAACCTTGTTACGTCAAGGATTTGGGTCATTGAAGCTTGTGCGCTTCATAGAAGCTGTTTTATATAAGTTAATTAGCAAGTTAGTTCAAATTGATATTTGTATATCTAATTATGTGTACATTTTTATAATGATTTGCAGGAACAAGTGCAACTACAAACAAGACAAGGCAACGAGAAGTTGAATAACCTACATCCCCGCAGCTACCAATGAGTGAAGGAGCAGGATATTGATGCAATTATATTCTGTCTTTCAATTAATAAGATAATTTAGAAATTTTTAAATTGTTATATTTATGCTTTTAATAAAAAAATTTTGATTTCAAATTGTTATATTTATAATTTAAAAATTTTGATATATTGTGCATTATCACTTCCCAGCGGTAGGTAGATCAGATTTCTAAGTGAAACTGAAAGACTGCCACACTAACAAACGCCTGAACTCTTTTTTTTTTTGAAGCAAATGTAGTCTATATAGCAATGAAAATAAATTAATCTGATAAATTTAACTATAAAAAATAATTTATTTATATTCTCTCTCCCAAATTCATTAACGGAATCCGTTTTGATACTGTTTCCAAACCGAGAAGAGTGGATTAAGGAAATTATATCCGGTTTTGATATTAAAAACAAATAGGAATACGTGGCGCGATTTCATTGGCTTGGCACAGGTGGCTCATATTGCCTTTGGCACAGAAGATACGGACCCATCAAAAGATGGAATTTTGCTTCGATAAGCAACGTGAGTTAATATATGGAGTATTTAATGGAAATTGTAGAGGATGGATTTCTACAAGTGAGTAGTTAAATCAATGATGTTTCATATTAAAAGCTTCAAATGGAAATTTCGTGGAAATAGTTATAATACAGGATTAAGTAACGATCTCTCGATTTCATCATACTATTTAGTTTGCAAGTTCAAATCTTATAGACAAAAAGAACTCGATATTAGATTATGTTCTCCAGAGATCAAAAACCTTTGCTTTTGAAACACAATCAAAATCAACAATCAGCTTGAAAATATGATTTATTAGGATTAGTTAAGGAAAAGTCCATATAAGCGCCACCTAATGTTGGGAGCAATGGGAGCACTAAAACTGGGAGTCACAAATCATTTTCGATATCAAATTAATATTATTTCTAATATAAATCCGGTTTCCTTTTATGGATTTCTGGGTTTGGTGTCTCTATATAAAGCATTCGAGCAAATAACAAATCCGATTGTTCCCACACCGCTTTTAGTTTTTTTTTCCTTTTCTTTTCGTGCGAATTAGGGTTGTTGGTCTGATGTATTTTCATTATTTGTAGTCAGGTACCTCGATCTTGCACCACTATAGCTATTGTTGTTGAGTACAAGTCAAACAATATCAAGGTAAAAAGTGATAAACATGATATCAACACCATAATTTGATTTTCAATGTTTTCTAATTTGATTTCTTAGTAAAGCGAATAAATTTTTTTTTTTTTTTTATTTTCTTAATTACAAGTGCGTATGTTATTTTTTGTTTTTTACAGATTCGGTAGTAACTAATATCAACACGGATTTTTCTGTTCCCCTATGTTTGGTTTTAGTTTATGTAATACTCACATTTAATATCAAATTTTTTATTTCTTTTGTGGTCAGGTACCTCGATCTTGCACTGCTACAGCTATTGTACGTCAAACAATATCAAGGTAAAAAGTGATCATCGTGATATCTACACCATAATTTGATTTTCGATGTTTTCTGATTTGATTTCTCAGTAAAGCGAATAAATAATATCATTGTTTTTGATTTTCTTAATTACTGGTGCATATCTCATTTTTTGTTTTTTACACATTCTGTAGAAGATGTTGACTAATATCATCATGGATTTTTTTGTTCCCCTCTGTTTGGTTTTCGTTTATGTTATTATACAAATTTAATATCAAAAATTGTTTTTTTTTTTCGTGGTCAGGTACCTGGATCTGGCACTGCTATATCTATCGTTGTCGCGTATACGTCAAACAATATCAAAGAAATCACCGTGATATCAACACCATAATTTGATTTTCGATGTTTTCTATTTTGATTTCTTAGTAAAGCGAATAAATAATATCATTGTTTTTTATTTTCTTAATTATTGGAGCGTATCTTATTTTTTGTTTTTTACAGATTCGGTAGAAGATAATAACTAATATCAACACTATTTTTTTTTGTTTCCCTCTGTTTGGTTTTCGTCTATGTAATACACAGATTTAATATCAAAAATTGTTTTTTTATATATATAAAATTAGATAGAGGCGGATTCTTAAGCGTATAAAGGGTTTATATATTTCTACAGATTTAAGACAATGAATTCATTTAATATCCTTGAGTATATTATTTACAGCCCGTGGAAGAAGTAGCAACAGATTGTGATATACTCGAAGCTTAGTCTAATGGTTATCAGCTGGATGATCAGCAAATTGCAAAGATTCAAGCTCGATATCCAATCCAATTGCCATGCACTTAACCCATCATTTGTTTCTGAGGTGGAGAGATGCATACCTTCTTGATAATGGTTTATTGTATCCAATAGAAACTTTGTTTGCTCCAAACGTGTGAAACGTCTTGCATAAGGTTTGTTGAAGCAGCGGTACTTTTTTTCATTTGTTTTCACCATATTGTGATCCTCCATTTGCAAGATCTTTCATCTTGGATCTCTCCTCCACAGGTAGGAGACAGGATACCATAAACTAACTAATGCGTTGCACGATTTTCTGCTATAAAGATCCAAGTTTGTCCAATCTGGGATCCGCAAGCGATTTTATCCAATTATATTTTCTTGGTCTATGATCCATTAACTACACAGTACGGGGTACCAACTTAAACATCCGTATTATGAAGTTATATCATGGTCCCATTGCAAGGGCCATTTATAAGTTCAGAACAGATATATATTTGATAATATAATGGAATAAATTCTCATGGAAGTGTCCACACAAAAACCAAGCTTGCTGATATTTTGGCGCCTTAACTTTTTTTTTTTTGCAATTTAAGAGAATTTGTAACCACTGTATAGGAAAATAGGGACCATATTGTGATCCTCCATTTACAAGATCTTTCATCTTGGATCTCTCTTCCACAGGTAGGAGACAGGATACCATAAACTAACTAATGCGTTGCACGAGTTTCTACTATAAAGATACAAGTTTGTCCAATCTGGGATCTGCAAGCGATTTTATCCAATTATATTTCCTTGGTCTATGATCTATTAACTACACAGTACGGGGGTACCAACTTAAACATCCTTATTATGAAGTTATATCATGGAGTCCCATTGCAAGGGTCATTTATAATTTCAGAACAGATATATATTTGATAATATAATGGAATAAGTTCTCATGGAAGAAGTGTCCACACAAAAACCAAACTTGCTGATATTTTGGCGCCTTAACTTTTTTTTTTTTTTTTTTGCAATTTAAGAGAATTTGTAACCACTGTATAGAAAAATAGGGTTATGTATTAGAAAACATATGATATTGTGGTTGTTGTACTTTGCTTTTCTTGCTGTTTATAGTTAAGAAACTAAATTGATAAGTAGTTTAATATGATCTGTATGATGTTGGTTTTGAAGTTTTATCATTTAGTCGTATAGATTGGAATCATGTATTGCATGATTCTTTTCAGTACATATAGTTGAGGCTCCAGATAGAAAAGGACGTTGAGAGGTTATGAAAGGGAACGACACTTAACGGGTTCGAAGATGAAATGTACTTATGGGTTGGTCACACCCTGTATGTTAATGTGTAAGTGTCTGTTGCACAAATCTACTCGGCAAATTTAGAACTTGTCGATGCACAAGTAAGAATGCATTGATAATTTGTTACGTTTAATTTATCACTGTTTCTACTGCAACTCATGATATTGCACAAGAAAAATCAATGTTATGCTAGGCTAAGGGCATCATAAAATTTGTATGATGCACAATTTTTTTGCTCATTCGGATGACTTATGATGATAAAATTAGCCACTTTCACCATTTTTGGGAACATCATTATGGATGACTTATCATAAAGCATTTAACAGTAGAACATCAGTCAAACTACCATCAGTTGGCTGTTAAACTTTCTGCTTACTATGCTAGAAATAGGAAACATGCCGTAAATGATTTTTGTAAAATAAATCTTAACATTGGTTTTGATTATGCGACTATGTCCAATTTTTTTTTAAAAGTCGATACTATATTCTCGATTCTCTGAGCACTACACAACCCTATATGTAGCCTCACAATTCCAGTTTCCTACATTTGTAATATATTGCCGAAGTTTATAAGCCTTTCATGATTATCTTTATAGAGTGTGCCATATTAATGCGAATAATGTGATGGATGTTTTTTATATTACACTTCAACCCAAACCCAGAATCATATGCCACCTTGAAGATTAAGATACAGTATCAATGATAATTTTCTGACCTATTTTTAAGAAAAAAAAAGCATATAAGGCGGTACTACAAATAGAAGGATCAGTTAGATAACTATATCGAAAGAATTAACCAATAATGTCATCATGGATGCATTTTGGATTGTATGTGGAGTACATACGGTAAAACAAAACAAATATACTCATTTAATAACTAGAATATAGATGTTATAATGGATATGGAACTGCAGCCAAGCATCATAATAGGCAGAAAAGTTATTTAAAAAAATGTCGTCCTTACATTGGTCGTTGGAATAATCTCATTTTACTCAATCACAAACTCAAATTTTGAAATATATATAAATATCGAATTGCAGGAAGACTTATCTATTTCATTTTTGGGTTCTCCTAAGTATACTTTTTGGTGGGTATATATGCTTGCATGAGACTAGCGAGAAGGCAGAAACCAGAAACAAAGGGATGAACTGATTTTGTTTTTAAGCACCATGCAGGTATCCACTGTACAATGTATAGGCCTGTCAATATTTGTCCGATATCCGTTTCCGAGTATTCGAGATCCTATAGGATTTTATCCGTTTTATCGGATATCGGATATCAGATCGGATATTTTATCGGATATTTCTTCCTTAACATATCGGAAACGGATTAGACCCCATCCGAAATGTTAATATCCGATATCCGATAGTATAGGAACTTATTTATAATTTATCCTAATTTCGAGTCTAGTATCGGATATTATCGGATATTGTCGGATAAATATCCCATAAGTGTCAATTATGAAAATGTTTTACAAGGGTTTTTAAGCTTTTTTGTTATAACCGGATACTATCGGATATTTATCGGATATCCGACAGCTTAGCCTATCGGAATCGATATCTGATTTTGATATCCTATAGGATATTATCGGATATCGAATATCCGGTAGTGCTTAACATGTCGGATATCGGATTTCTAAATATCCGACGGATATTCTTCCATTGACAGGCCTAACAATGTACAACAAATATCAAATTCTGAAAAATCATGGACTCTGAAAATACCATAACAAAAGGTAGAGTGCTACTTTAGCACTTTGTAAAAATACAAGACATGAATCTCACAACGGGTGAGCATATATGGGTACATAATGAAAAACTTTTAAACGGAGAGGTAGTTCCTACATATCCAAAGTACTCAACTAATCTAATCAAGACATTTTCATTTTTAATGTCCATTTTCTTCGTTCCGGTATGCAATATCGCTATACGGCGAAAGGATTACAGTATCAAATATGTTGAATATCAACTCGAACTAAAAACTAAACTCAAGATATATATACCGCGAGAATTGATATAAAAATTTTATTTTGATAATTTAAGTAAAGAATTTAAGTAAAGAGTTTCTTCTCCAATTTATCACATTAAACTTTATGTGTTATAACACATTGATCATACCTGGAGCCTGCAAATATAGTAGTTATCGCCAAAATAAGCTCTGAAACGCTCAAGGGGTTTCTTGATTGGGTGTCTCGGAGGAAAGGCGACACTGAGAATCACCATTGCTTTGATTTTGTCAGGCCTAAACAAAGCAAATTGCCATGCGATGATGGCACCCCAATCATGACCCACCAAAAACACCTAAACACATTATGGAAAGACGACTTAACTACAAAAACTGTGTAATTTTCTTTAATATATATTTGGCTGTGGAGGCAGTAAAATATTTAGTACCTGTTCAACACCAAGGGAATCAACAAGAGCAATGAGATCTCCGACTATGTGGTGATAAGTGTAGCTAGTGGCGGAAGCAGGTGCATCGGTGTCGCCGTATCCTCGCAAATCAGGAGCAACAACTCGATAACCATGACCAGAGAGCAAAGTCCATTATAACACAGTATTCAAATTTGACTAGTAAGAAAGTCGAACTGTCCGTATTTGGTTCATCCTGTAGTTTACGCTTTCATCTTATAGTTACCGTTTACACATACATTATTCACTCACTTATTCAATCTACAAATAATCTACCTTATAATTTTTGGGTCCCATAATTTGCTGGAACTCTTGCATTCTCTAATATAATTCACCTGCCCGTGTTAGCAAATTGAGTATTCCGAAAAAATTGCTACGCTGGCTTATAATTCACTTAACCATGTTACTGTCCACATTATATTGGCATTTAAATCCTAGACTTTTTTGTTGCGATCAAATGAAATACGATCTCTTTTCAAGTACAGTTCACCATATATGTACTGAATTTATGTGTACACGCACGTTGAGCATTTAATAATAATTCACATTCGCGTAATAATTATACATTTCATAATTCGAGAGATTAGTTAAATTGTAGTAACTTGGCTGAGTTAAGAAAAGTTTTAATCGAGGAATTACGGAAAAATAATAGAAGAAAAAAATATGAATGTTTTATTTATTTCTAACAAAATATTATTTGTATGAAATTTATTTTAGATCATGGTTTCCCTTAGTTAATAGCTACATTCTAATCTTATGTTGCCTTTTTATTCTAACAACAACAATCACATGGAGAGATTTCAAAGTTCATTTTTAACAACCTTGGCAAGCGGAGAGCAACTACAACTTCTGCAATAGTCAGAGTACTCAGAACATAAAAAGCAAGACCGTAAAGAAGATGATTTACAATACAACATGGTTTTGCTCCACAAAAACACAGGTAGGCTGCTACTACGTTTTTCTAAACTTCTGTGATTCTTTTGAATATAACTGACCAATAAACAGTTAGCTTGTAGAACAAATACACGAGGTTATCTCATAAATTCATAAAGTAAAAAATCACGAGAAAATATCTTGAAGTGAAAAAATATTACAGAGATGATAAACTTTGTGGTTTCAGTTTTCAGCCGTAAATATAGGCATGCCTCGGGATATCTTGGATTAATTATAGATTTTTGTTATAGGGAAAGCTGATTTATTTAGGGGGAAAACATTTTAAGGGGAAAGCTAATATTATTACTGAGATGTGAGATGTGTATAGGGGGAAGCATTTACTAAAATTGACTTTTAAAAATTATATCGTATTACCGGATTACCCTCCGACCAAACCCATTTCCTAACCGACTGTTGCAGCCGACTAAAGAATCGTTACGCCCAAAGAGGAAGAAAAACACAGGTATTATTTTGGATCTTCTGCCTTAAATTCTTCTCGTGTTATCTGATTGCTTAGATCTTAGTTTGTTTTATTAACGAATTGATGTCATGTTCTAGCTCTTTCTATCTGTTCCATATCAAATTTTGCAATCAAATAATTGTTTTGGTATGACTCTGATCTCATCTGCGAGGTAACAAAACCAACTATGTTTCTGAACTTGCTCCTATTTAATCCACGGGAACGTATATTGAACGTTGGGATTGAAGAATGATTTGGTTTTTGGAATTTCGTTCATATGGATGTGAAATTTAATTGTATGCACGATGAGTGTTTGGTAAAATGTGTCACAGATTTCCATGAGTGAATTTTTATACGACATGTTAGATTACCTATATCTACCACTAAATTAGATATTAAAGTTTAAGATAAGGCTATTCATCCCTGTTTTTACCAGTCTCATCACCATCCTAGGAAGCAAGTGAGATAGAGACGGGAAGAGACTACTCTTTTGTTGTTCTGTTTGTAGGAATTTGTTGTTCTCCTTTACTGGTATCATCACCATCCTAGGAAGCAGGGGTGTCTGGTCACTAAGAAGGGATATGCTATATATTACTGTATATGACTAGTTTTGAGTGTGGATGTTGCAAATGTAATGCAGAGAGTTAGTATACATTGACACTTAATTAGTCCATAAGGTTTGCTCACAGCTGACCAAAAGAGTATAATTTAAAACATTATGGTTGGTTTGTTAACGATGTGCATCTATAACTTCACTGTCTCTTCAATGCATGTAGACATACCTCTGGAGGAGCAAGATGCAATCATGTATGGGCTCGTGGATTTATGTTCGACAGGTAAGTTTTTTCATTCTAGTTTCTCTAAATCTGATTGTTCACCATATCTGCCATTCGCTTGTTCCACTATCTCTGTCAAATAGTTTAGAGATTTAAAACTATTAGATGATTGTTAGTTGGACAGTTAGACATAGAAACTAGAATAGCCAAGCTGGATTGGTACTTACTCACATTTCCATGGTCGTATTCATTTATATTTTTGAACCTTTTACGGATAGATCAAAAATGAAACATACAGATATTTTCATCAGCCAATTGCTTTTGCAGTCAGAATTGGTTCACATTTCCATGGTCGTACTTACTCAAATATTTTCTTTTTTTTCTGGGCTTGGTTTTTCCTACCATTCTCTCTGACGTGGCCATAGCTCCCACATCCAGACCTCGATCTACTATAGATTTGTTGTCAAGAGCTTATCTGACTTCAAGTAGCTCAGAATAATTAATTTTTTAATTTGTATAATTTGCCTTGTCTCAGGTAAAGGAAACCTATGTACTAAGAATGGGAAAGGAAGACTCCTAATTGAACTGGTTTAGTCTTTATATTTCTAATTCTTACTGCTTTTAAGAGCATTTGTGATTAGAAATATGAATATTAACCCAACTTCAGTTAGAAAACTTCTTGGTATATTTGTTAAGCGTTTGGTTACTCAAATACTCGGCCAAGCGGCTAACTGCGCCTCAACTTCTTGGTATGTTGCATCATTTCTTTTATCCTAAAATTAGATGGTACAATTAGAAAATCTGTATAACGCACATTAGAAATATTTTAGCAAAGACATGCTTTAGACATTTTCTTGTTCATCCTGTTCATGTTCTTGATCTTCTTGTAGATGTTCTTGTTCTTCTTGACAGTGAAAACGTCCTACAGTGGAAAAGCTACTGCTGTTTGTGCTTGTATAGTCTGTATTTGACAGTAAAAACAGATTTCTTTCTTCTGTGATTGGTGTATTATCGCTCCAATTGGCATCTCATCTTTCATGTTGTTTTTTGCGGAAACGTTTTGGGCGGAAAAATGATACTAGGATTCAACCATGAAAATGATTAAGGGTTAATCATGCATAACGGTAATGGTTAACTCAACGTTTTGTAAACTCAGATTGGGTTAAGTTGAGGACATAATGGTAAACTCAGCGTTTTGTTAAGGGAAAAGACAATTTCTTACTCCTCACCTTTAACGACCCAAAGTCAAAAGATATATACCACAGTCAAATAATTTTAGCTTTTCCCCTAAACAAATCAACTTTCCCTATAACAAAAACCTAATTATAAGCGAATTAAAAAAATACCAGTAATAGGTCCGCATGTAATGAAATCCAGCGATGCAATACCACTTACTAGATGTCAATTTTGATAAAAACCGGCGTTGTGATCCGCATAAATAGGTGTTTTGTATAGGGCTTATACAATGTTGGATTCTACTTGAGATCAGACGCTTTCAATGAGAATGAAAATCTGATGTACATTGGCATTCAAAATACAGCGAATGGACCATCGATATCCAAACTTATTATCATCAAAAAGAATGATTTACTATATGGATATACCAGATCTATAGGCATGCAAATGACGAATAGATTTCATGTCAAATTTGGTGCAATCAGGGTACCTATTTAGAGTTTTCCTTTTATTCTTTAGAGAATACTTTAAGTTACTAAAGAATACTTTAAGTTGGTTTTTTCTTAGGAACTACATTTCATTAATTTTTTTGTTAGACTTTTAGAAGTCACAAATTAATTACTTCCAACTTCCAACTTTGTTTTTGTTTTCCTTTTAGGAGATATTTGGGTTCTTATAGTGTTGCACTTTTTCTACAATTTGCTTACTCGAAATGTTTTCAACTTGATATGCTATTGTGGAGTACTATTTCGTGTAATATAGATACCCAGTAATGACATCATCCCAATATTCCTCAGCGCATTTACCCTTCACATCATTTGTTACGTATAAAATTGATGGAGATTACTATTCACAATGCTGCGTCACTCAAATGATCAGTTCTGGAATCTTGAAACATAGATAAACAAAAGTATAAGTAGAGAAGTGCTTTAAAAAACTTTACTTGGATACCAGTGGTTAGAATTTAGTGACTCTGACCAATTTTCTTCCGATATTTCATAAGCAAGAAACAGAGCCATGCATCGCACGGGTGATAAACTACTTAAATCTAAAAACCAAAAAGAAAAAAAAAATCCTAATTTTCCGATTTTATTTCTATCAATTCATCATTCTTTCCTTCTCCCGCCTTAGTCATATTGGATTTCTTTTTCTCTCTTTCCCTTAAACAGGTTTATTTCAGTATTTTCAATTAATCACCGAGTCGAAAAACTATTCATCGTCGATTGAAATCGCAAGCTTACTCTTTGTTGTTGGTTTTGCTGCTTGAAATAAGGTTAGATCTCTCAAACAAGTTAGAAAAAACTAATTTCAGGATCACTTACTGTGAGGTAGAAAATCAATTTTCTTAGTCGTAAGTTTTTTTTTTTTTTTTTTTTTTTTTTTTTTTTTTTTTTTTTTTTGCGTTTTACTGCTAGCCAAAAAAAAAAAAAAAACTCCCACTCATAATTGGGTTGAATAGTTCATACGGCTAGTTCGGATATTAATGAACCTAGCCGTAACATAAATTCTTGAAAATTTGTAGAAAATTTCCGTAAGACCGACATATCTTATTTATTTACTGCATTTACCATTTATCTCATTGAGAATATATCGTACGATTTTACTAGATTTTATGTTACAAAAAAGAAATTTCGAGTTCAAGATTGTCTTGGTTAAACTCTCGAAATATGATTCAAGTACTGGATGTTCATAGATCATAGCAATCTTAGTTGGAACAATTTATTGTTCACAAACCATTTTCACTTCAAGTTGACCATTTGGAAATTGCCCAATCAACAATGCATATTGTCTATGGCTATTGGGAATGTTTCAATTAATTATGAGAGACTTCGAATTACTTGTCTCAAGGTACACATATTTGTATGTAAAACCTTGGTCAGTCTGAATTCCGCGGACTATAGAGGCTTGCAAATTCGGTTTGCTAACCCTTTACATCTGAGTTAAGGAATGGGGGTAGGCTTGCAAACCCCTTGAGCGTGAATTCGTGAATGCCAGTAGTTTGCGAACATATACAGTTTTTGCACTAGCAGAAGTATACGAACTATTCTATACGACCATGTTCACTTTTGCTAAAAACTCTCATAAACACCTCTGAGACAACTTTATTAAAAAATTACTTTGTTCTTGTGGATCATTGGCTAGTCTTGAATGTTATTGAGCATTTTTTTATATGCTTGTAAGTTCAAAGGCATACTTGTTGCTATGGACTATCGTTGTGCATGGTTCCATAGTGCATATTCTTCTATGTAATCTCAAGGCATACATCTCACATGCTTACATGAATTCTTAATAAGAATTTCATTTAAACCGAGAAAGTGTTTGCTTGAATTCCAAACAACCCGAACTTGAATTCAAATCTACCTGGAGCCTTGAAAATCTATAGATAGTGATACTCTTGCAACATGATTTTTTCATCCTTGGCACTCATGTGTCCTAGTTTCTCAGCTAGATTCGTCCTCTGTAACCTAGGTTTTTCTTACAACTTTCAAGACTTTATACAGGAATTCGTGAAGGCCGGTACAATTATCTTTTACCTGATACTTCTTGAATCCCGATCTTGTTCTTATTGACCATTAAGGTTTCCGGAATCTTTGATCAGGAACGAGATAAATAGAAATCACAAAGTTCTTTTCGTCCCAGACTCTGTGATTCCTCAGGATATATAAACTCTTCTTTAATTTGTTTGGATTGTTCTTGAGAGGTGGTTAGTAATCCAGGCTTCTCAGCTAACTGAATGTAAATGTTTCGATTGGTGAGGTTTGTTGGACTTTGTCTATTACAAAGATTTCCAAATCCAGATTGAAACATATCAAAAGGGAAATCAAACAGGTTTGTCTATTAGAGGCAGAGAGGTAACAAAAGTCCTCACTAAGGTTGAAGTAACTCTTAGACTGTAAACGAAGTCAGTTAAGGGAATCAAGTGCGCAGAATATTGTGAGTGTTAGAGTATAGCTCGGTTGAACCCACCAAGCATTGGTACGTCAAGTTTGGTTGTCATATTTTAGTGAATCAAAACTCATTTTAAGAGTCGCTTGATTATGTACTAGAGTCAACTTCGTATAGGTTAGCTTGAAAGTATTAGGATATGAGCCATTACAAGTATTGCGAAGACTTGAAGAAGTGAAGAAGTAAGAAGCTACAACGACAACATCATCCTTCCACTTGAGGTTAGTGATATTTGACTTGAACTGTTTCATTCCCTAACATATCTTTCAAGTCGTTCATATTGAAAACGAAACTGCGAAGCATGAACACTATAGATAGACATAGTATTAAGGAATACAATATGAAGTTTATTGCTTAACCATTAAACTTTGTAGATAAGACATCGACATAATCGTTTAAATGCTATTGTGATTATGTATGGGTATGAGGTGAGGATTTCATCCTAGGAAACAATGTTTTACATGTTTTTTAAGGAAGTAAGTTCATAAACTTGTTTATGAATCGAAAAGGAAATCGCCAGGCGTTATTGGGATTGTTATTCATTGCATATCTTGTGAACATCCAATATGTGTGATTTAGTATAACCGCTCACGACTTGTCTGTGTTCTTGGTAAAACTATTCACAAAGGCCTGACTTATTATTGGTATGACTTTTATTAGTGAAACCGATCTTAAGTAATCACCTGAGATGGTATGATCGAGTTTGTGATTTTGTGTATGACCAAATATGGGTAAAGAGGAACCAATCCCAGTAAGAGGTGCAACACATCACAAAGGGGAATCGATCCTTGTATGAGGTGCAACAAGTTTGTAGCAGAAAAGGTAACCGATCCTATGGTCATGTGCAACACATTTTTAGGCAAAGGGGAACCTCTCCTATAGACATGTCCAACACATACAAGTTAGATATCATAAATATGTGGGAACCGATCCTATGGACATGTGCAACAAGGGGGAACCGATCCTTTGAACATGTGCAATCGCCCACAAAAAGTCCCAATCAAATCCAAGCACGTTTTGTGTTTTCAACACAAAAAAATTATCCAAAAGTATCTTTTCGAATTTTCTATTATTCTAGAAATATTAGAGATACCGAAAATATATTTGGTTAATGTGGAAAGATGTCGACATACTTTGAACACGTACAATAATGTTTATCTTTTATTGTTCAAAGTTATTCCTTAATAGCTACAGGAAGAAAATCTCAGGATCGAAATATAAATAAGTTAAGAATCTTTTAATTAAGGTTGTTAATTTTATTTTAGGAAAATAAGAATTAGTAATGTGCATTTACTAGTTAAAGATTTTCCAAAGGGATTTTTGGTCATTATTTTGGACAGAGCATTTCCACGAATTATGAAAACCGAATTTGGAATATATTGAATATCTTTGAGAATATTTTCGGTTTTGGAAATTCCTTGGTGTCCAAACTTCCTTGTCTATAAATACTTGAAGTTTGCATTTCTAGCAAACTAATCCTCCGTGACAACAAACTTCCTCGGTTGTGTTGTTACTGGTGTAGCCGCCTATTCGGAGAGGAGAGTAACCTAATTAGGCGAAATTTCTTACGGCCGCTCAGTTTAAAGTCTTCTTTGGGATTGAGAAGCTCTACGAGTACCGTTGGTGGGAAACTAGATAATTGCGGTTTATCTTGTGTTTTCAATTTATTTGATTGACTAACGGTGGTTGAACTTTGATTGCACCTAGTTTGTTTATGCTTGAGAATCTTCTCTTCTGATATAAGATTCTATTAGAGCACTGATCGGTCGAAATCGCATGCGTTTCTATCTCAAGTATGTTTGTCAAGTTTAGGTGTCAAAACTATATGTCTTGATTTCTAGACTACTTATAGCTAAGTCTCGGTTTAGGACAAATTAGTGTAGTTGAGCTCCAGACTCCATGGCGATTATCTCACGAAGACGAAGAACTACTCGAGGAACTAGTGGAACTTCATCCGACTAAAAGGTATGTGGAGACTTGAACTTATCTATCACTCAAAAGTCTATCTCTCTATCTCCTACTCTTGAGACAAAGTCGTATAAGTATGATAGTTTTCATACATACACATTTGCTATTTCGATCCGAGTTTACTCGCCTATCTTTTTCTCAAAATACGTGTTGATAAGCTTTCGCTTTAACAACTTTTCATCTTTATCCGTGACGAAAGTCATGATGACGTTTCAATCTTGAAAATAGCTTTGATGACGATAGTCGTGAATAACGATTGTTATAACATTATAGAAGAATGTTTCAATGATTGAAATGTAGAGTTGAGATTATGTAACCAACTATGGATATAAGCATATATAATGTGTTCGCACATTAGTGTATAAGTCCATGTGTCGGAAACCAATTGTGTGCACTTGTGCATGCGACATTGGTAAAGGAGACAGGTTGAGTACGCGTACCTGCGGAAGTTTTCGAACCGAAAATTTCTGCTGAGTTTGTAAGTTTGCAAACTAGTAAACCAGTCACCTTAGGTACGCATACCCATACGCGTACCCACGGAAGTTTTCGAACCGAAAATTTCTGCTGAGTTTGTAAACTCAAATCCGGTAGCTAAGGTACGCATATCCGTACGCGTACCCAAGCTGGTTATTTCTCAAATCGGTAGTTCATGAGCTTAAAACAATAAATTTTAAGGAATGTAATCTTTGCAAACCGTGGCTATATTGCTCATGATTGATTCAAGTGAATCAAACCGATTTTGTTTCAATTGTGTCTATGAATAAAGACCTAAGAAATTGAACAACTCTTGAACTAGTTCTTATGAGTCATTTGAACTAGTTATGAGAAAGATGAATACGGTTAATATGAAAGTGCTCATATGGCTAATCATTGGTTAACTATTTGTGAACCAACTAAGTGTACACGTTTAGGTACGGTTACTCAAACCTAAATGAATACATTTCATTTGTGTGTGACAAGCTAAGTTTCGATCT